>NW_004955413.1:19149469-19415966 GCF_000276665.1 Chinchilla lanigera
TGCCAGTCTGCCTTGTAATCTGCCAAGTATGGACTGAAACCTCTACAAACTGTAAGCAAAATAAACCTTTCCTTCCTTCATTTTGGGCATCAGGTATTTTGTCCCAGCAACGAGAGAAAAGTAACCAACACCTAGAAAGGCAGATAAGTAGATGCATAAGTTATAAGATAGACCACAAGGGGAGATATAAAAAAGTGTAATGAATGCAATAATAATGCCACAACCATTTTATCTTGGGAAATCAGTGAAAGACCTAAGAAGCAGTAATATTTGAGTTTAGTCTTATGAGATAAGACTTTTACCAGGAAGGTAAAAGTTGAAGAGTTCTCCAGGTATGAAGAATAAAACTATGTCATTCCTGGGCCATCTGTTATGTCTATAAGCGTGTATGAAAAGTTTGAGATCACTGGAGCTTTGGGTCTACAGCAGAACATGGACAGAGAGGAAAACAAAGCCATAGACCAACATTAATCCACTTAGAGATTTTGCTAAGGCAAGGAGTTTCTGGTAAAATTGCATAGGTGAAAGGACACACACATTCAAAGTGAGATACATGATCCAAATTGCTTCTTAAGAAGTCTGGTGGAATGTGGAGGAAATGTCTGGGAGAAACACTGAAATTTTGAGGTCATATAGACAATGCTTCCAACTGCCTACTTAAAAGATGAAAAGCATATTAAATTGAGAAACATGTGAAGTAAAAATAAATTTAGAAACCATTTAGACATATAATAATATACAGACACATAGTGAGGGAAAGTTTAATGGTTGATATCATTAAAATTAAAATGAATCATTTGTATAGACATTATTCCAACTTGTAGGAGAGCAAACTTCAAGCTTAGTGGGTTACTGGTCTACCTGGGAACCCGATGGAAACTCTGACACTACTCAGATATGCACATGTACACAGAATTCTCCATTTTCTTTCAATAGGTTCAGACTAAGAACTTCTGCTCTAGACAGAGTTCCTTGAGGATTATGTTTCATTCAAAATTAGTTCTATATTATCCAACAAACGACTGGGTACAAATAAAGCAGTTTATGGTTCTATTTAGTTACAATACATTCTCCATTAAAAATGGAGTGATTTCACTTACATGAACTGCCTGCATTGCAGCACCCCTGCATGCCACTACATTTATGTAACAATATACTTTTTCTCCTATTCATCTTTGATCGGACTTAGCACTACCTCCTCTTTTTGGTGTTCTTCAAGTCATATCTATTTGTATTCAACCCAGCAAATTTGTATTATATGTATGTAACACTATCACACAAAACCAATCGAGGAAGAATTCACCATCACACTCTCTTGAGAGAAGGCAAAAGGCTCTACAGGTTGCAGTACCAAAGGAGGAGTCTGACTTTTTAAACTGTTGACTTGTCACTATTCATTTTTTGCCTTTCTTCTAGTCGTACCTTTCTGGAAGAAAGAAAAAAGTTATACCACTGCCCATAAGTGGCATTAAGTCAGTAGAGAAAAGAAGAAGGAATTATGGCTAGTATGATTTAACTTGCCAAGGAATACGCAATAAGACTATAAAATACGTCTTCAGTCCTGTGAAGATCAGGCTGTCTGTAAGGTTTATAATGAACACCACAGCCGGACAATCTGGGTAAACTGTGGTTCACCCACTTATTAGATATAACCTAGAGCAAGTTATTTATCCTTTCTTGTGTGTGTGTGTGTGTGTGTGTGTGTGTGTGTGTGTAAACATGTAGTTTTATTTTAACAAAGCTATTTCTATACTTTGAACATTTAAAACTGCACATTAGCTTTTCCTTTCCAATGAAAACAAAAATGAATTTAAAAATAAACCAAGAAGCTGGGCACAGTGGCACACGCCTGTAATCCCAGCACTCAGGATGCTGAGGCAGGAGGATTGCTGCAAGTTCAAGGACAGCCTGGGCTACAAACTGAGCTCAAGGCCAGCCTGAACTCCAGAGTGAGACCCTGTTTCAAAAATACCAAAAAAAATGACTGGGATGAGGGAAAGAAATAAAAAGAAAGAAGGAAGGCAAAACATAAATATATATATATGAATAGCTGTGATGACTGTATTGTTGTTGTCTGACAGTGTATTGAAGTGAACAGTTGATGCTCACAATTTTTTATGTTCTGATCGACTTTACATGCTTGTGTCTGGTGGGCTGAGGAACTGATTTGAAGGTAACAATATGCAGTGGAATTACGATGGTAAACTCCTACCATCTCATCTAGTGAAACTCTGTATTATCTCTAATGTTTTATTGAAGAATTATTTTCTTATTCTCTTTAATGGTTTGAGCAATCTTTCATTCTTACATCTGGTAATCTGAGCAATGTAGTTGAGGATAGTGATATGCAATGTAACTACCACTGTTGATTTGTATTAATTTGTCTTGAGACCCTGTATCACTTTGAATGTTCTTGCTTTGATTTGTTTATGTGCGTGATACTGGTATGCTGCTACTGTTCTATTTTTTTGTTTGTGTCTCATGCACTACTCTCTTTAAAATAAAAAAAAAATACAAAAAAAAATCCTAAGAAAACAACAGTAGAGAATGTCAACTTTTTGCTCCTTTCCCTGCATATTTAGCCTTTCTGTACCTCAGTTTCTTCATTATGTATGGAAGGTTAATAATAACACCTTACTGAATTATTGCATAGATTAAGGACTATTGTATTAATAAATTCCTAAAATACCACTTCTGTGCTACACATGTGTTACCTAAAAATTCATAGTGGGAGAGCCTTGACACACAGTAAAATACTCAGAAAACTTGACTCATGAGGATTAAAATATCGAATGGGAATATTTAAATCTAATATGAAAAGTCAAAGTATCATGTCTACTACCCACAGCTATTGGAATACATGCTTCTTCTTGTTGATTTAATTCTCTATGGTGTAATTCAATAACATGAATAAGTGGACATTTTTCACCACTAAATACATTTATCATGTATGAGAATTTCCTAGAGAAAAAGAGATTTTGTAGAATTAGTGCTATCTTTAAAGGTATGAAAGTGTATGGCAAAGCATCACTGTTGGTGTCATCATGTTCAAATGAGCAGCACTAGTATCTGGGAAGTAGAAAAAATGAAGATCTCCACTCAAGCATGACGAAGTAACAAGGGTGGCGTTAGTGGCCTTAAGTACCCTGCCACTTTGCTAATGTGAGGATTCTACAATCTGACTTGCTAAGAAGGATCCAAAAGTCTTATTTGTGTTTGTGTGTGGTGTTTAGCGTTCAGAATGAGATGTTATGCTGCCTTTTGTCCTCTTGACTTTGAAGCCCAAGATTTCTGATCTTCTGTAGTGAGCCAGACTCCAGGGTAGAGGGCAAAGGGATTACTTTGAACAACCTATCTGAGAATATAATGTAACACAGAACTACTGAACTATCAGAACAGAATATATGGGATTAACTTAGAAATTAAATTAGTCTTATTAGAAAACCAGTCTCTATGAAATATATTTCAGATATTATAAGATTCCTGCAGCCCAAGAGGGGGAGAGTAGAAAACAGAACAACACTAACTTGTCAGGGTGGATGGTCAAGCTATGTTCACTGCAATTCTATCTGGACACTGTTTTGATTAGGAAGATTATGACATTTAACTCTCATTCTAATCTTAGATGTGTTACTTTAACATTATTGTTACATTTTGTGTTTTTTTTCTGTTATAATTAAGGTGGAAGTGTCTCAAAAGCAGGATTCTTGAGAAACAGAAACAAACAAACAAACCAGCATTTTTATACTCCCTGCTGGAACCAAATTACTTTAAAGATTCTAATATGCCGGGAGTGAATCTTGTGTATGACTACTAAGTACATGATAATTATAAAGCGAAGGACTGAAGCCAAACGATCCGAGGAGCAGACTGGTGAGAAAAGTGAGCGCAGCACAGCAGACCATGAGGAACCTACCATCGTATTGTGCTGAGAAGTGGGAGTCCTATGGCCACAAGTCTCTTGCGTCAGCAGAGAAACTGGCTGAAATTCCTCAGAGTGAGGCTTGTTGGGAAAACTCACATGCAAGGGAAGGTGAAAGGCTGGGAGCCCGTCACTCTCCTCTTCTTCCACTTTCTGTCTGCTTGTCACCATGGCCACCTCTCCATCTGCTTCCCCATACGGAGAGGCTGGTCGCTTGGAAGACATCCTGGAAGGAACAAAAGAGGAGAAAATAATGAACCCTCCGCATAAATCCTTAATGCCGTCATTGTGTGGTTAGGGGCCATTGTAACAGAAATGCCTTTTTGTGCTAGCGGAGAGCAGGAAACCATCCAAATACCACTGCAAAGCACACACAATCAGAAACAATGGCCAAGCAGGTAGCAACAGAACAGTGCTTGTTTGTTGTGAGAATAATACACTAATATAGCACTCTCTTGTATTCTGGCTTCTTAAACAAGAGAATTCACCTAAGAACACTGCATAATGAAAGACCATTCCATTTTAAAGGGGAATAAAAAAACACCCATCTAGTTTTACACTTTGATAGACCTTACTAAAGACAGAACGTCTATGAATAGTAAATACTGCTGGAAGTTTAAAGGAAAGAAAATAACTAAAATTTCCTTCCTCAAAAATATATTAAATCAGTAAATGATGGCCAACATAACAAACTTGCATTTCATTAAAAAGTAGGATTTTTGTGAAAAGTGGAAATATTGGTTAGGAACAAACCTCAGAGCAACTGACAAAAAGTTTGGTATTTATTTAAAGTTTAAGAACTGAATAAATTTTACAGTTACTGTTAATCTTGCAATATTTGAGCATCTTCATTCCCTTATCCCCCAAATAACTTAATTTTGTCATTTAGTTCTAAGACCAAAGTTGCAAGGCACTTTAACAAGATATAAACGTAAAAAATATTTCAATTCTACTTTCAGAACTCTGTGAATGGTAAACCCTTATGAATCTACTGAGTTATTTACTCCATAGAATACTGAAACAAAAGAAAAACATCCAAAGCAGAATATTTTATTTCAATAACATAAGGCTTACATGAAAATAGGTTTAGAGAACTGAGCAAAATTAAACATTTTCTTTATACTAGGGACGGATTCATAAACACTATCAGAGTTAAAAGCACATAGAAAATATTTTTAGTTAAGTGGAAAGTTCATTTTCATTCAAAGTTTTCTATCGGAACAGAATTGAGTTAAAATGTTTAATGAATTTTTTGTAAAAACTTGTAGTTCACTACTTGATTTGACCATGAAAAAGCTTTCATTTTTGTTCAACAAAGAGTGTTTACTGAATCATCCATTCTTAATCTAGACCAGGAGAGTGACATGCCAGAAAGAAATCACTAACTGCCATACTACTTTTTCATATATTGCACATATTTTAAAATTTAAAATGTATTTCTAAAAGAAATACTTCTAATCATTGGTGAATAAAACTATTATTAGTGTTAGAATTTTCAAAAGGAAAATGTATTCAAGTACTGAGAAATGAGAGTACAGTAGAAAAAAATTAAGGTCTTCAGAATCAGACAAACATGAGTTAAAATACTGACTCTGCCACCTAATAGATGTGGGATTCAAACTATCTCAGTTTACTCATATTTAAAGTAAGCCATAATATCTACCTCTTCAGGCATGTGAAAAATTACTAGTAGAATACTTAACACAGAGTAGATACTCAATAGTGAAAATAAAAGCTCCTGCTTATTTTACAAGTTTTAAAACTGTTGTATAGCCTACTTGCCCTCTTCCTTCTAGCAGTTTAACTATAAAATTATCATGTAATACAAGGCGTCCCATTAAAGAATGCTTCCTGGCTAGCTATACTTAAATGTAAATTGATCAAATGTATTATTAGCAAGTGTTTAAAAAGACCTGTTAACTGTAGAGGTGTTGATTAGCTAAGGACAGAAAAAAAGGAGGAAATTTTGCCAGCTATGATATACTGCCTAAAGGAGAAGTAGAGTTGGCCGTTACATGTTGAATATTTCAAACTACTTCCAATTCCATGACCGAGGTATATTCAGCATATACCCTAAAATATGAAGAAGAAAGTAAGGCACAGGAATTAAAACAGCATAGATTTAATTTGATTGGCAATGCTATTCCTATCACCAAATTGACATATTATTACATGTAGTAACTCCTAAATACTAGAGATATTTAACTTCCACTCTTCTGATCACATGTTTCTATTCCTATATAAAGAATGGATGGACAAAATACACTTGGAATATTTAGGGTTTTTGTGAAGAGATTTATCACAGTAAATTAATAAAGGGATTTTTAATTATATGCTGATTTCACCTGTAGCCTATCAGGAGACTACACCTTTGTTATAACAAACCTTAGTGTTTGTGGTTTGTGTGGGCATTACCATTCTTACTAGAATTAAGAAATTGGCCTTCTGAGGTCTTTACTGTGTAATCAGTTTCTCGATATCTGAAAACGTGACAACACGTTCTCTAAGTCATCAAGCAGAAAGGTAGAACAATGGGTTTTTCTAAATTACTACAGACTTTTATGACTACAACCCTTTATTGTTTTTTTATTTACTAATATTATTAGAATATTTGTGAAAAATTGAATGCTCAGAAGTATACATAAGGCAGATAAAGTAGACAGTGATATTCATCTCAAAACTTATAGCTATCTCAATAACTAAATTAGGTAGGGATTCGCTGTAAATAGCGTTCTGTAGATCAAAACAGTTCTAGAACATTAAACATGAAAGAATCATGGTTTTAGAAGGCAACTGATCCCCAAGCAGTACAGATTTCATATTTATTTCAATTTCATATCCAAAGCCTTATAGAGAATATTCTTAATGTGCTGGACTTGTAAGTCTTTTCATAGAGCGCTAGTAAAAATTTTTTTAAATAATTATGATAAAAACCACCCTGGTTATACTTCAGTAATAGACTACTAACATAGAAAAAAGTAAAATAATCTAATCAATTATATAAGGGACTATCTGTTGGTAGCATTTCAGTATGCATGTTTACTATGTCTCTTACAATTGCTATAATAACGATAAAATCCCTAATAACAGGAGATTCATAAATTTTTGTTTATCTACCAAAAGGCTTTGTCTTGGACAGAGGAAAAAGACTCCTGCACGCAATTCCTACCACTGCTCCTCTAGAATAAGCAGGATTTCAATTTCTACACCTTCTGTTAGAACATTTAGGTTTAGAGTACCTTCAAACAGTTTGAGAATCTGGACTGGTATATACTCAAGTATTAATTGATAGGTCTTTTTTGTCATTCCTGTAATACACAGACAAAACTGAAACTTCAAAGAAAGTGATATTAGGTGACAAATTCAAGCTAATGGGACACTGTCTTACAGAATTATGATGATACATCACTGCTTTGTAATGCTTTTTAAAATGTATGGTCAAGAAAACTTTCTCAAAGAAACTTATGTCTAATTTGGAGGCGAGAGAGTTTTCCAAGCCATAATTAACTATTCACTGTTTTCCTATCACGTGCAAGATACTTATCTAACACAAAAATTAAAAAATCAGAATGCTTAGAGAAGCTTATGAACTATCTGAGACAACTTAGGTAATAATGAAATAGAGTTCAGGCTAAGAGACAAATTATATTATAGCCAAACACCTTTATGCAGATCAGAGAATGGCTGAGAATGGCTCAGAGTATGGTTGATTAGTTAGATCTTCAGGGAAAGCAGGACACATGGAAATCTTTAAATAAATGAGGAGGAAATTTCATGTAGGAAGTAACAATAAAAGCAAAGATGCAAAGATACTTTTAGAAAGCCAATATAAATTTAGGGTTCAGCTTTACTTAGGAAAAGCAGCAGCCTGAGAAATATGGATCAAACCCATCTTTAGTCTGTAACACCGCTGGAGTTGTTGAGTTACATGAATGGAATAGACAAGAAACATTCTGCTGTATAAGAAGCAATTTGCTTTTACAAGAAGTTGCTTTTCCCTACTGCTCCCTGTAGCATTTTGTCCATCCATACTACCACGGTCAATATATCATCATAACCTTAGAACTCCTGGGGTCTTTTGGTAGAGGTTGAAGGCCCCAAGAGTATTATAATCACCATGCAAGTAGGATTTCTCCATATTAGTTCAGGCATATAAAGGATGATATTAAGTTTGTGGTAATTTATTATAGCATCAACTGAGAGCTAATATACCATTGATTTAAGCACATTTCTTTCACAGTTGGTTTTTCCTCATTCTGAAATCCTCCTATGGTGGATGTGTGCTTTCCTTGTTCTTGTACTTCATTCAGATTTCGGCTCAAACATCATGTTGTCAGTAAGGGCTTCTTTGGTTACTTTTAACCCAGCATCCTCTCCTGTGATGGCTCCTTATTCTCTGCTTTATTCATAGTCCTTATCATCACTTGACATATTTTACACTTACCCCTTTATTTTCTGCTTTTTCTACTCTAAGATCTAAGAAGGGAGACTTATTTGTGTTCAGACTTATTTGCCTAGTATTTAGAAACCTGAAAATAAGCCACTCAATAAATATCTGTTGAATGATCACTAATTATCACAAACCAGCAAACTTTTGATTATTCCCAAGTTATAAAATAGCTGCAAGATCTACTCTTACAGGACAAGCATGCTTGTAATATGTCTCAATAATGTCAGAGAAAAGAAAATCCAGCTGTGATAATAACATTCTTCTTTATAAGCATTTTAAACTAAAGTAATTTTGAAATTCTTTTTAATTTTGTTTTTAAAGGACTTGTGAAAAGAAATCTTATAATTCTGCCTAAAATGTGTAAGACTATAAAACTTTAGTGACTTTACTTAAAAATTCTACCCAATTATTATTAATAGAATTATTACTGAGGAATCACCTGCTTAGCACTTTAAATTTAAAGGTCTCTCTCTGTTTATGATATGTTCCTTGATGGAGTAATTCTGGAAGATAACAGCATATACAAAGTCAAAGGAATTCTGTATATGAAGCAAATATGAGCTAGAAGACTCAAAATAGGGACTGCTCTCCTTTATATATTCTTTTAAAAGTTTTCTTGCTTTAATATTTTCACCTTTGATGTTTGACCTTATAATTTAGGGAAAAAATGAAGTCTTAGGAAGCAGTGGATCCACTGTTTATCCTTTTGGAATGATAAAATTCAGTATTTTGAAGCTCACAGTTCTGTATAAAAATTGAAAAAAATCAAGAAAGAACAAACCTAATTTAAAAGATTTTCAATATAAAATTTGTTTCTTATCATGATAGCAGAAGTGGCTTTGCCCAAATTCCAAGGTATATAATCAACTCTTTTCAATAACTTCTATGAAACAATTTAGTATCATTAACCTGAGACCATTATTCAATTGTTTTCTTCTCTTAGTATAAACAGTATCTAACACTATAACACACACAGACACATACATGAAACAAAAATATATTTTTAAGGAAATTCTTGAATTTCCATGGCCCAAAGTATGACTTGTTTTGCACTTAATAAAATTTTAAAAAATAAAAATGTGGTTTTGACTACTTTACTCTGTCACAGACTAATACTAAAAATGGGACCATATGATAAAGGACTTTCAAAATGTCTCTGTATTTCTTTTACCAAATATTCTAATCCACTATGTTGAATCAGATACATGGAATTATATGGCATCACAATTTCTAATATACAGGTGGCATTCAATGTATATTTCTCTAAATAAATGGATTGAGTGAGTATCTATTTTGTGTCCAGAAAACTCACTTTGTGCAATGAAAGATATCTTAGAAATAATGAACTCTTTTAAAGGCTACTAAAGAAAATATATATCCACTCATCCATTCATCTATCCAACCCATTAACTCATCAGTCAAAAAAACTAGCCAGGCGTGTGGTGCCACACAACTGTAACCCCAGCACTCGGGAGGCTGAGGCAGGAGGATCTTGTGAGTTCAAGGCCAGCCTGGTCTACAAAGTGAGCTCAAGGTCAGCCTGAACTGCATAGCAAGACCCTGTCTCAAAAAAAAAAAAAAAAAAAAAAGGTATAACATTAGACAAAAAACTTTACTGAAAAACACCAGGTGCCAGGTAGACAACAAAAAATTAGTAAATTAGTAAAGAATATTGTAATGTAAATAACTTTTTAAAGTACACATAGTATGGGAGATGAATAACAGAGACATGATGTTTCACTAAAATAATCACAGACTATTTCCTTGAAAATATCATTCACCAGGGTGATGAAAGATGGAGAAGAATTCAACAAACACAAAGGAGAAAAACTTCCAATCTGAAGAAATAAATTCAGCAAATTAAAGGAATGTATTCCAAGATAGTGAGTAGGGTGTTTTGGTTAAAGCAGCAGATTTTAGGAGGACTGCATTTAGATAAAGGTGAAAGTGATGGACTAGAGCAAGTAGGTGTAGTAAATCAGCTGAACAATCAAATTTGCATGGTTAAACCAAAACAGTGAACTTTACACTGAGGGGAGAGTGGAGCAGAGGAAAGTCTGTGAAGCACATAGTAACATAACCAAAATAGTACTTTAGAAAGAAAAAGCATTAGTAACTAATAGAAGGTTGAGGGTGGGAAGCAGAAAAGCAAGTGAGTAAGAGAAATTCAAAGCTAAAAACATTAATTGAAAGTATAATAGAACAACCTTACTAGTAAGACATATATAAACTAAAATTTGGGGGAAAGGATATTTGGTTTTAGACATAAATCTTTATGTTTTTCTTATTTCTTTGTCCCTTCCCTTCCTTTCCCTTCCCTTCCCTTCCCTTCCCTTCCCTTTTGTCTTTCCCTTTCCTTTCCTTTCCTTTCCTTTCCTTTCCTTTCCTTTCCTTTCCTTTCCTTTCCTTTTCTCTATTCTTTTGTCTTTCCCTTTTCTTTCCTTCCCTTCCCTTCCCTTCCCTTCCCTTCCCTTCCCTTCCCTTCTTTTCCTTTCCCTTCCTTTTTTCTTTTGGTACAAGGAATCAAACTCAGGACCTTGTGTTTGCCAGGCAGGTGCTGTGCTGAGTTATATCACTGGGCCCATGAATCTTTGTTGATGGCAGATTTTTAAAAAGGAAGCAGTAGGTAATCAGAAAATGAAAGACTTCTGTGTAACTAAGTGTTTTAAATACAAGGATTTAACCAATAATTGTATTACTCATTGATTTCTTCCATAATGTTCATTGTTAGTATTATCATTACTCTGTGTTATAAAAATCATAAAGTGCTTAAATATCTTTTGTTACACTAACTGGTCTGGGTACTTTGTCAGACAGCACTTTGAAAACAGAATTATTTCTCCAGGGTAAAAATAGTAAGGAAGACCAGGATAACCTAATTTTTTCAGTCTATCCACGTTAACGAGATCAGTGGACAGAAATGATTGAGCAAAGGTGAGTAAAAGTAAGTTCAACATATAAGAGATGCCTCATAATTACCCTCATAACAATTTCACAAAACTGAATATTCCATGTATGAACTCCTAGAACTATATACCATTACATTTATTGAACTTCTGATGCCCATTAATTTCCCAAACATTTGTTTTTCATGTTTATTCTCCCATGCTAAATTTAAACATAGAATACATTTAAAAATATTTCTAAAGATACATCTTTTTAAAGAAATGCTGAATGCAAGATAGGCAAAATGCTGGCAATACAGAATGTATATGCTAGAGTTTAAATCTTAAATATGCCCCAGATATACATATGGTAGAGGCTTGAGCCCCAGTAAGGTTCCGCTGAGAACCGGCAGAACTTTTCAGAAGTGAAGCATAGTGAGACATCCTTAGTTTATTGGGAGTGTGAGTCCTAAGGGGATAGGGGGGCCCCAACCCTTTCCCTTCATATAGGTTTTGTTCCCGTGAGGCAAGCAGGTGTGCTCTGCCATGTGCTCCCACCATGATATGCTGCCTTGCCCCAGGCACAAAAGCAAAGGAGCCAAGCAATCATAGACGAACTTCCAAAAGGATGAACCAAAATAAATCTATTCGTAAGCTGATTGTCTCAGGTATTTGCTGCAGTGAGAGAAAGCTGATTATCACTGTATTCAAAGATCGTACAACTTTTCTCAAAGTTACATTCCTTATCTTTCGGGTAGAAAGACTTGTTGAAGAAATGTGTATTTACTTGTCTGGTTCCTTTCATAATGAAAGGTTATTGTAAAAATAAAGCTAATCAACATTAGGACTTGAGCTCAACAGTAAATTCCTGTTTATTCCCCTACCACGTGTGAGGAATTAAACAGATATTGCGCCTGAGTGCAAATGTGATCACTTAACACTTGTATTTGATTTATAAACAGAATTAAACAAAAGGCATATCATTTTAAAACAAAAATATCAGTTTCATTACTCTTATCTATTAGTTTTCAATCTTCATATTTTATCATTCATATTTTCCTTTTCTATCTTATATGTCTTGAACATCATTTTCCTAGTAAGAGTTAAATTGGTTTTTACTCTGTGAGCGTTCCATGTAAATTCCATAACCAAGTCTGTCACTTATAATATTCAGAAATCTTCTAAATAGAACATTTATTTGTGGCTAACACGTAGTCTTTCAAATGCTCACATTTTTATGCTTTTCTCTAAATCTTCTTTATCATTATTTTCTGATATAGAATATGCCAATCTCTATACTTTTTCACCCTTCGCTTCCCATGTACAAAGAACTCATTCATTATATTGTTATTTGGAGACACGAACGAGTTCATCAGGTCCTGGCATAAAGTGTAAATGGAAGTAGAAACACAGATTTCATGGAAATATGAAAAACAGACAACAGAGTGTAGTAAAATTGACTTCCTTGTAATCCTTACTATATATTTCACCAGAGTAGAGATCTACAGAACTCACCCTAATGTGTCAATCTAAAATAACACCATTTTTGAGCTGCAGATAGTTATGAATAAATTAGCATTCTATTACAAAATACTTTATTATATAAAATATTTGGATTATATATTAGAAAAGCTTACACTGTATTTAAAACCATTAATTAAATATGTGGTCACCAATGACCATAAAGTTATCATTACCAAAACTGCTCCTTATGTTTAGTATGTCCTATGTATAGTTTCAGACATGTCCTTTCCCTTGACATCATTACACTGTTCCACTTTCTGATAAGAATAGTACCTAAATTAACTTCTTTACCATGTTTTTACTCTTTGATTTACTAATATCACTGTTCATAACAAATAGCTCTACCAGCCTCGTCTATCCCACTAACATCAGAGATAGTGAGGAGGATAAGAATAAGGCAGATATAGTTCTGTGAGGAAATGGCTCAAAATAAGAATGAGGACTTACAGAGAAAGACGGATAAAGAAAAACTCAGAGAAAGAACACAATTCCTGTTATATCTGAACAAAGTGAGTTCTTCTTTATTAATTAGCCACAGTATATTTAAGAAGTGCATAAACAAGAAAACGTTAATTTACAATGCTCACTTTTTCTTTTTTTAAACACAGCAAACAGCATTTGAAAACTGTTTATGGCAGCAAATTCTATTCTTAAATGGCTTAGAATTCAAATTTGGTTATTTTTCTGCCTTGTTCTCTGTTTCATTAATAATTATAAATTAATAAAAATGTACTCCAAAATTGTGGTATGATTTATTGGTTGAAGACTCCCAGAAAATGATCTAAATTTTTTAAATTGCTTTATTATGAGCAAAATAATAGCACTTCACTGGAACCAAAACTTATCTAAAGTAATATATCTGCCAGATAACATTCATCTTTAGATTTTGTGGCATTAGTTTCAAATTAATTCATACTTTTAAAGTGCCCAAAACAATAGAATTTCTGAAATAGAAAATGAAAAAGAATATTAATTCATATTTACTGTAATCATTCTACAATTTTCTAATTCTTAGAAAAGAGTTCATTATGATAAATCTGACAAGATAGAAAGAAATTTACTGAAACTTTAAAAATTCCTAGTTATAAAGTTATTTTCATAAAGAAAGAGCCAGTAAGTGTTTTAACAGAATTCTAGATTTATTTTGAAAAAGCTGAAACTCTTCCCATGACTTAGAAGAATCTGGAGGTAAGAACATTTTACCTGGAAGACAGTTTAAATTTGCCTTTTTAAAAAATCACTAGTAATTATTATAATTTTATTTCCTTATTTCAAAAGAGAAACACTCTCTATTTGAGTTATTAAACATTTGATGAAATAATCTCTGTAATCATCAGATATACTAATTTCGATCAAGTTATCTTGAAGAAAACATCAAAGGAATGATTAAGACTGCTGAATGATGAAGATAAATTTCTTTTAAGTTGTAGGTACAACGATCAAATGTGTGAGTTAGGCAGAAACAATACAAGTTCATAAATAGTAATTTGTGGTGATTTATTTAATGCATGTACTGTTGTGTATTTATCATTAATCACAACAGAAAAAAATGTTTAACCTGCAGCCAACTACACAGGTTAAAAATGTCAAAGTTCTTTTGTTCTGATTATTTACAAATTACTTGAAATAATCTACCATTAAGATCTGAGATTCTAAAAGTTGTTATTTATAGGTACAGAGGGTATATTTTTTAAGGAAATAAAAGGCTTTTTCCAGTTAAGCATGGTTTTGCCTTTCTGACAGCTCTAAATCCACAGGATGTGGAAGGATGATTTAAATTTTACATCAAAATTGTGACTGCACTAGACTTTTTTCCCCCTTCTCAAGGGAGGCATTGTTCTTGCTTTTCCATAACCAGGCGTGACAGCGCCAGACTGGAGTCATACGGCTGGTCTCTGAGTCAGCGTGAAAGTGCTCACCTCCTGAGCTTCCCCAGATGCTCGGCTTCTTGTATGTCTGAAAGCTGAACACAGAGTAGCCACGTATTCCTTACATGGGACAGAGAGAGGTTAGGGAGGATGAATCTAAGGATTACCACAAACTATCTCTTCCAGTACATACTGTACCGATCTTTCATTAATCACCAAACAAGTAACCAAAACCAAAACCAAACCAAACCATTACATCCTATATTTAATAGGAGGGCCATTTTTCCAACCCTAAAGTTCAGACAATTGATTGATAACTTGGTAAACAAGTTAATTGTATGCTTCTTAGCTAAAGAAATAAAGGAAGCCTTAAAAAATCAGAAGTCATTTGGATTTTTCTAAGACATATGGCTGCAAAATATACAAATTTCACATTATAGGGAGCTGGATAGAGAGTGAAAAAATAGTGTACGAGACTGCTTACACATTCTGGAGATTTCTACTGAGGTGTCTTTTGAAATTGCTGTAGAATGCTGGCAAAAGGAACAATTTTGTTTATTCTCTACCAGAACTACTAGTGCAAAAGGGATTAAGTCAGTTCCCATTGTTCTATCCTTGAATGAACCTGTCAGGGAAGTTTGACAGGTGTCTGCATCTTGAGTATGTATGCCACCATATGTACTCCGGGGGTAAAAGGAAGAAAGAACAAGGATGAAAAGGGGCAGGGAGAGAGAAAGTAAAGGTGGAAAAGGAAGACGAGGAAGAAGGGAATGGAAAAGAAGAGGAAGGTGAAAAGAATTCACTACTTAATGATATGTTAATAGGCCTCAACACACTTTCTTTTTATGGAAACATAGATTGGGCCACACCACGTTAATATAACTAAAATTCACTGCTAACAACTTTCATGTACTATAAAACTCTAAATTATTTGTTCGAACTTTACATATTTCAAAGAAAAAATTAAAAAGGAGAAACTATTCAACCATGAACACGTGAAAGGAAAAAGAGACGATATGTTAATTCTTGAATATTATCACAGCAGTAGAAGTACTAGGCTAACACTTTTTTCAGGTTATCCTCATGAGGATGTTCTTACGTATACATACATGTGGTCATGTTTGTAATAACTTATAAAAAGAGTTTACCACACTCACGATGTTCGTGATGAAATAAAATGGATTTTCATTCTGGAACATCGCAGGTCAGGTGAGGTGTATATGCAAAAGTAATCAGTTTTGAGTACAAAAGAATATCTGTTTAGACTTAATGAAATTGGGTCCTACATAAAAAATATTATGTCACTTGTTTTAATGATTTGGTCATTTTGCCCTTTTTAAAACATCAAAACACAGCAATCACAAAACTCCAAGGGGAAAATTCAGTTTTATTTTCTAACTTCATATCCTTAAATACTTATTTTGAGCCTCATTCACAGGATCTTACTTGAGCTTCCTCTTAAAGTACCCATCCCCTCCTGTTTCTCCCTCCCTCCTTACATTACTGGTTAAGTCTAAATAAATAGCAAATTGTTCCATAATCAAAAGTGACTTATTCTTAGCATGGTGTATGCCTTGAAATAAAATCTGTGGCATGTTTAATTTATTTAGGATCTAATAATGATGACAAAAATAATTAAGTAACCAGTCTAGTTTTAATTTCTTTTGTTTTCAAAGGTCATTGTGAAATCAAGCAAGTTAAGCCGTCTAAACCAACTCTCTGGAGATGCTTCCCTCCAGCAGAAGAGAGAAAGAAGGCTACCAGCTAAAACAAGTACTGAATATCAGGAACAGATTTGTTAAGAATTCACTATCTAAGTAGTCTGGTGAGGAGAAATATTATCACCCTCATCCTCTTTGAAATCCAAATAACCCTGACAGGGAATAGTTTATACACTGCTGAATTCTGAACAATTTAGGGGCGAAGTCTTTCCCTCCATGACCTATGTGGACTTGTTTGCAGCTTGCTTCTGCAGCAGCTGTTGAAAAATGTACAGAGTAGAAAATATTTATGTTGTATTCAAAATAGACAGCAAAGAATATATACACAGCATCTGTATCTTTCCTAGAACCACAACTTCGGCTGTGAGAGATGGCATATGAGAGCAAAGAGATATCTGCTGAACTCCCCAGCAAAAAAAAAAAAAAGAGTTTTGCCACCGTGATCATGAAAAGTGCAAAAGGAAAGGTGCCGTGCCAAAAACAATGAGCATCTATCAACCCAAACTCCAAAGCAGCAGGATGCAGCTATGGCTGTGTGGTGAGAGGACTGAGGCTCCTCACTGGATCCTTTCATGCCAAGGCTCCTCCGCTTGGATGAATATGAATTAAATCCATAAGCTTTCCTATTTTTCTAGCTTGACCTCTCAACTCATTTTATGTCTCAACTGTTTATCTTCTTCCCTCATTAATCTTTCAGGTTTTAGCACATTGCCTGTTGTTTTTAGAAGAAAAAAAAAGTTTAAAAGCTTGGTTCATAGTGCCACTGTGGGCAAGTTAGGAATGCTAGTTCTTTTCTATAAGTGGGTAAGAACTGTTGAGTATTAGCCATAAAGCTACCAGTTATCTGGTCCTGAAATAAAAATGCAATAGGTCTGGCATATACTAGAGAGGAAAGGCATCGAACTCTTGGTATGCCATGACAAACACCAAGACACAAAAAGATCCAAAAACAAAATGTGTACTAGGTTTCAAATAAGGCTAACAGTAAGATCACTATCAAATTCCTGTTTGTGTTCAATTTAAAAGTATGTCATGTTAACCTCTTGAAATAAGTAGCATTTCTTATACACTTTCTATGTTAAGCCAATTCTGTGGCAAAGCACAAGAAATTCAGATGTTCTGTAAAATACTCACTAAATAGACCTCTAATTTTAGAATGATTTTAGATAATAATAGAACTGAATTTCTTTCCATTGTTGTTAAAATATAGGCAATAAGAATTTTTACTGACTAATTCAATCTATTTACCCATAATGACACAGAAGATGTCAACATAGAAGTTAAAAGAAAAAATATTAAAGGTATTCACGCTACTAATCTATAAAAGAAAAACTAGTCAAACAAAATCAAAACCCCTGAGCTGGAATCTTCCACTTCAGTACTGTGTTTTTACCATCCACCATTTTATAGGTGCTCTGCCTGCCATCTTTTCTGCTGCTGGTTACTGTTTCCCTCAAAGCTGAACAAAGGCGCAGCTGTATAAACCGGTCCTGTCAAAGAACATAGTTAAGGGAAGGATAAAACAGGGAAGGGTGTCTACTATGCTGACCACTGTCTGCGCTTATGAGGATAAAGGGGCCTTAATGGAGAAAAGGAATCAGCCATTGCTGTTTTCTTTTTTTTAACCTCATTACCACATGCTAGAACTTTTTTTTTCCACTAGCCAAACACCCCCATACCACTCTGCCACAACTGAAAGACCTTTGTTTTCTAAAAAAGAACCCAATCTTCTCTTTCCCTCATTTTTTCTTTGCTTTCTTACCTTTTTTTTTTTTTCCCTTTCTGCTGTTAAGTTTAGAGAGAAATGATCAGTTAAAGACTTCTTGAAATACAGGTTTCTTCTCCATTACACTATTACACATAGTTTCCTGAAAATATTTTTAATGGCTATATAAATGTACTTGTTTTGGTTTTATTTTTTTACCAAAATATTATCAATAGCTTTTGCTTTTAAAAGTTATTCATGTTACGGACTCTAGAAAAGTATGTGTTCTTTTAAAGATGAGTAAAGATATATAACTGAGGTAGAATGAATGTTGAAATTAAGAGTATACATCCTACATTTAAAGAACATGTTTATTGTAAGGATGTATCTCAAAGAGATTTGTCTATGTGTACACTCAAGAGCGCAAGGCACCTGGAGTATCTGATTCCAAAATTTGAAGGCAAGTGTACGTTGAACCAATTAATTCTTTCAAAATCCTAATTTCCATGTGCTCAAGAGCATCAAACCACGTGCAAGATTTTGCAGATTTAAATATGCATTTCCTATTTTCAAGTTTGTCATTCTTCTACACTATGCTGACGTTATTTATAAAGGACGAAAGCCAAATCCCTAAAAAGATTGCTACCGTAACTGTGCTGGTTAAAGAATCAGCCAAAGATATTAAATACCCAAGGAAATCCCAGAGATCTGTACAGGGAGAGCTGTATCGTCTGTAGTTAGTTCTATTCCAGGGTGTCATCTGAGGTTGGAACCAAATATTTGAACATTATTAAATCCTCTATTTATCTAGGGACTGCCCCAGCTGCTAGGCAAAGCTTCTCCACATTGTCCTGTCAGTGACCTAAAGGGATTATCCATTCTTAGATAGGGTGAGACAAGATTTCTTCATCAGTCTGTTTTCTATTCAATGCAAAATGCACATTTATCATAGAAAATGTAGTTTCTTTAGAGTGAAATACTACCTCTAGTGTTTGTGAATCTCCTCTCACCTTCATGGCTACTACGGATACAATAGCAACAGCCATTCATATTCCAACTTGTTTCATGGGGTAGTGCACTTATAAACATAAATAGTAACTACTTTCTAATGAAATGAGCATGCTGTAATGTATCAAAAACCATACCTGACAATACCATAATCCACTTGTCACACAGATTGGGAATACAGAAGAAACACTTATTTTTATTAAAATAATTACACATCAACTACCTTTCCTCAATTTTATTTCCCAGAGAGTATTTTGTTTATACTTGAGCATATTTCGTGCTAACAAATTCTTACATAAATGAACAACAGAATTTTAAGGCTATTCAAATTTGTTCTGTCTTACCCACTTTTCCTCCACCTCTTTGCATTCATATTATTGAAAGTAAATTATTATTAAAAATATATAATGATTTCAATTCCTCTGGACCTATCATTTTAAATGATGTGTACTCTTTGCTTTTTATGCCTCCTTGAAAAGAGCAGCATGAATAATGTTAAGATGAGAAAAACCTACAGATATCTTCCAGACATATTTATATTTGGGTTTTGAGAGAGTTCCGGATGATCCCCATTAATTGAGTATCATGTATGCTTTTCCCTGTACTACCCTGATTTCTGATCATCAAAACAACTCTCTCTAGTCAATGATAAGCACGACTGCAAAATTTAAAACAATAAGCCATTTAGAAGGAAACACAGAATTTTATCTTCATGACCATGTGTGAGGCAAAGGTTTGTTAGATTAGACACAAAAAGCAAAAGTAATGTAAAACATATGTAAGTTCAACCTCATCAGAAGTAAAAAAATTTGTACTGGATAAGATAAACAAAAAGCTGAAAGCACAACCAAGGGATTGGGAGAAAATACTTGCCAACTACATATAAGACAAGGGACTTATATCCAGAGTATATAAAGAATTGTGACATGTAACCTAAAACTCCTCTTATTTCTGCTGTTTTTCTGCCATTTCACTTTCCCATTGTTAATCATGGTTTGAAAATATTAAATGGAGAATTTCAGAAATAAACAATTTTGTGTGGCATGATGATCTCTCTCTCACTCCATCCAGCTCTGGGCATGAGTTATCCTTTCATCCCGCGTATCCACATAGAACATTCTGCCCATTAGATACTCAGCAGCCATCTGGGCTGTCAGATTGTTGATCCTGGTCTCGCAGTGTTTATGTTCAGATATCCTTTTTATATTTGCTAATGCTATGTAACAATGTGTATATCACTCACTTCTCTTCACCTCATGACGTAGGGAGTGTATTATATCATCCCAAGAAGGATGAGAAAGTACTATATAATTTAACAGAGAAGAGACAGACCACTTTCACATAATTTAAATTGCATGTTGTTTTAAATTTGCTGTGCTATTAGTAGTTATTGTTCATCTCTATGTCTAATTCATCAACTAAAATTTATCACAGTGTAAATGTATAGAAAAAAAGTATATGTGATTCAGTACTCCTATATTTTATGGCATCTGTGCTGGGAGAAGATGCCTCTTGGAACATATCTCTCCTGGGTAAGGGGACCTACTACTATATTTTCACACTTTCTTACTGTCTTTGAAGTATAAAGTAAATTTTTATGATAAAATTAAAATATAGGACTTAAAATTAATATTTTACTAAAGAGTTAGAAATATATTTCTCACTTCTCTTCCTTTTGAATGCAAGTTATACTTAATATTGTTGATAAATCTATACTGCATAAATATTTTTCCTTATTCTTTTTTTCTTAGAGTGTTTTTACCACCTTCTTAGCAGTTTTTGCACCTATAACAAATATTTAACGACTTCATAAAAACTTGTACAGATTTATAAATAATTTCTAAGTTACATTTCTAGAAGATACCCAGTTCTCTCATAATGTTGCCATTGGTAGATTACCAATATCTATTATAATTCTTGCTAATTTCTTCATTTAAGTGCTTATAAAACGTAAGATAGGTTATCTTACTGCCAGAGTTAGCTTCAAGTTTGATCCAAAATCTCATTCTTGTTAACACAATGAAGGTTTTGGGAAGTGACTTAACCTTTAATTTTATCAGAGGAAACTTCTAAAAGAATCTTGAACTTTATATACAATTTCTGCCATAAACTGCAAAATGGTTATCACCATTAATATGTTTTCTCCCTCCCAGAGCCTAAGATAATTCATTTTATATAAACCAACTATTCATACAAGATACATAGTAAAGTCTAAAAGTATTGCTTCTCAAATTATGGAGGGGAAGCATATTAGGGATTTTGACAGTGCTTTAAAATTCTTTTCACAATAGTTCATTTAAAAATACATTTCCACCATTATGAAGCAGAAATGGATTGAGAGCACAATCCTCAATTATTAATATTCTGTAACATATTCCATGATGTGTTCCACTTATGATAGTTCAATTAATTTAGGGCAATTCAACGTAGGCTTAATTAAACACACATTGATTTGCCTGGACAAAAAAAAACAACAACAACTTTAAACCAATTGAGAACTCAGGATTTCCTTGAGGTTTATCTAGAAACAAGTATTTTAATTTTTATTTCTTTAAAAATAAGTCATATGCTATCATGGTGGAGGAGAGACAAATGAATTAGAGGGAAGAGCCCAGGCCTTTGGGTAATAACGATAACTTCAAAATATGTAAATGAGACCGGTAAAGCACAAGTGCTTATTGATTCCCAAGGACCCAGATATTAAAGAAATCAATTACTATTCTCATTACTAATTAAATGAATTGTTTTGAAAATCTGTGCTAGTTCACATTTATTTTTATGTTCCCTCATATGTAGCGTAACTTGTACTACAGTAAGTAATCTACATGAAAATTTTAGGTCTAAGTATAAAACCTTAGATTGCTAGCCTCCACCTCTAAAATTGAGAGCTAGTGAAAAGATTTAGAATCCGGAAGACACTTTTTAACCAAAATTAAGGTGATCTTACTCTCGTAATGTAAGCTCTTTGAGCCACAAACAACAGTACTTGTTTTTTATCTAATGCAGGATCATAGGGTATAATAAAACAAAATAGAGGCACAAGGATATGTGTGAGCACGTGCTTTGATAAGACCAACGTGGCCTGAGACCTAGGGTATGCTTTCTTAGCTTCATGATGGCCATGGTACTTAACCTATACTTATCCATTTTCCCTTCTGAGAAAATACAAGTAGTACCGTATTAACCCATTTTTAGGAAAGTCAGTGAGTATCTATAAAAGCATGCAGCACTGCACCAAGTAGTATATACACTTAATAAATGCTATCTATTATTCTTCTTGTTGTTATTTGGAATTGAACTGAATGCATCTCATTTTAGCCACTCAGATGCAAAGCAGAGTTAAGGTTAAAATCTGAAATAATCTAATTAGCTATGAGAAGCCATCTGTGTTTAATAGAGTTGGACTTTTAAAAAAGAGTTTGAGTTATTTTAATATTTCTATACAGCCAAAAATTTTATATTTGAACGAAAATAAAAGACTTAGTACGCATTGCGTGAAGCTAAGATTTTGGACTCTTGCTGGAAAATTGAGTAACCAGGTTTTACTATGTGATTCTGAAGCATTTGGGGCCTTTAAATAATCCTAATTTAAAACTAAGTCAAAAGAAATCATTCCTGAGTGACACCAAGAGCTATGGTAGTAGTTGACATTCTACTACCACATTACTAAAACCTCATCCCATTGGTAGGAATTCAGAATATGGCTTCTGCTGCATGACATTTATTGCCAAATAAGTTATATAAAATAGATCTCCACCATCTGCTTCTGTAGGAGATACTGAATCCCTCTAGGATAAAGGAGAGTAGGATATGTTATTATAAGATTCAGTCATTGTGAAAGTTTCATTAGAAACTGCAATTCACGCAACCATTTTCCCCTTTCTACATGTAGGACTTAAGACTCCGACAAAGAAACGAATTCCAATTGTAAAGAATAAATGTGGAGCACAAGTGCAGTGTATCACTGGAGTTGTTGCTCTACCTTTTAAGAAAATAACAAACCCTAAGTTTGCCTTATATTGATACCTGGTCATCTGAAAGATCATCTGTGGATTATGAGCCTAAGCCTTTCTCAAAGGGTGATTTTTTAATCAGAAAAATCGAGCTATCTCAAAAGGTAAGAATTTAAAAAACAAAAAGCAACTCCTAAAAATTTCCTTTGCAATCTATGTCACTACTGTGGCAACAGGTGATACATATTATGTTCTCATAAATTATCATCAATAATTTGGTAGTAATCATTCCCCAAACACCCATGTTATTCACCCAAGTACATTTTACACTTCTAATAAAATGTTTAAAAACAATGGAATCTAGTGACAAACACTCTAAGAGAGAAAACAATTGAGCTAGAACGTTTCATCAATCATTTGGCAAAAGAAAATCAATAGAAAATGTACAGTTCCAGGTAAAAGTCTGCTGGCTATCACCAAAAAGCAGACTAAAATAATAACCACTTCAAAATGAAGTGATGTCAATAGCTTAAATACTAGCAATTACTTACCATATGGACTATATCCCCTCAGCTCATGGAGTATTTAGAAATTGTTCAGAATTAATAAGCACTGCTGTCAGTGTACCGTCAAGAAATGTAAACTCTCATTCACATTTTGGAGGCAATATGGGAAAATATAAAAAACACTCAATGACTATAACTAAAGGGAAATTAATACCTCCATGTTAGTAACATTGTTTTAATTATAAGCATTGCATAAGATATATTTATAATAAATAATCAATATAGCCTTTCTTCTAAGATACTTGAGACCATTATCAAGGAATGTACTATCAGAATTCAAAATTTAGCATTAGCACAGGTATCTATCCAGGGGCCACTATTAACATTTCCATCTTAAACGTTTTTTACCAATTTCTCTGGTGGTTTCTGCTTATGGAATTTCTACCAGGAATTTTTAAATATCCAAAAAGTAGATAATCTTTAAAATTTTATGCCTGCATTTCGTACACATTATATAGCAAAAATGGCTCAGTACAGATTAGAGAAAATTGCTGAAAGATAATCATGCTATGGCAGAAGTATCTTTGGATCTATTTCGTGTAGGACAGAACTTAAACCACTCACTGAGCGTATGCTCTGTGGGAAGTGTCCTAATTTGTGAAGGTCAGCTTAAAAACAGGTAAGTATGCTTTCTTTCTTTTTTTTTTTTTTTCCTGGTATCAGGAATCGAACTCATGACCTCGCGCTTGCCAGGCAGGCACTGCGCCACTGAGCTAAATCCCTAGCCCCAAGATGCTTTGATATTCAATAGGTCTGCAACTAAAGGTGAGGGAGTTTTTGAAGACTTAAAAGAAGTTTAGAGAACTTTCTTGCTGTGTGAGTTAGTGAGCTGTGTAACACTTTAGGTATCTAAACAGAAGACAGATCACTTTCCAGAAAAGCAAAATAGAGGACTCACGTGTTCCTCCAAAAGGCTGGACTACCTGATTTTTATAGGTCCTTTAAATGCTGAGGTTTTATTCTTCTTTTTGTAAAACAAAAACAAGAATGATTTACTAATATTTGATTGTGATTTACTAATATTTCTATTATATTATATGTTGTATTGATGAATAAAATTTAACAGGCCTAAAATGACAGGATAAATGTTAGAAAATGGATACTGTAACAGTATAAATAAGTTTCATGGGAAGCAATCAATTGGACATCTACTGCATAGTTATGGACAATTCTTCATGATATGATAATGATAATGTGAGTACTATATATTATACAGTATACATTTCTTTATATTTAAGGATAAAACTACAAAAATTGGGACTAGGTTTATATGCATTACAGCCCTGGACTATTGGTAGATGTGAAATGTTTAATCGTTCCTCATTTTTCCCCATGACTTAGTATGCATTTATGCTTAATATAAATATAGACAGATACAAGATGACTACATTTGTACATTTTTTGTGCCTACTACTAATAAAATCATAATATGATAGTCATGCTTTATAACTACTAATAATACAGTTTAATACTTTTTTATTTCCTCATGAATGTTTATGGTCCTTTATTGGGATTTTTTTTTGGTTTTGGTACTGAGAATTGAACTCAGGACCTTAGGTTTGCCAGGCAGGTGAGGTGCTTCTGTTGCTGAGCTATATCCCCAGCCCTAGGGATTTTTTTCTTTAAGTAAAGCATCTAAAGGACATCATTTAGAGATTTCTAATTTGGGGCAACTAAAGTTGCAACTTCAGTGACTTTCTTTTCTCCCAGTAAGTACCATGAACTTTTCTACAAAGAAGGGACTGATGTGAAGCCTTAAAGTAATAGTTAAAATACCTGAAGCTAGTAATTATCCAAACCTTACAGCAAACAAAAATGTCATTAAAATTTTTACCTGACAACTCATTTCAGGTAATGAATCTGGTTGTTTATTTGTAGATTAAATTTCTAGGTGTAAGGGTTTGGCTTATTCTAAAGTATGGCTAATTTGACTGTGTCTTTCAGATATTTTACTAGCCTATGTTTCAGAGCCTAAGGTGTATGTAAGAAAAATTCTCCCTGTTATAATCAATATTTTTTAAAAAGCAAAGCAAAACAAAAGATTCTTCTATCTATCTAATCTATCCTTTGTAGTCAAATATAAATGTTAATGAACAACTTTACCTAAAAGTCTATTTATTTATGGCACATTTCCTTCTCTAAAATTGTTCCCTAATCTCTGCTAGATGAAGAAAAAAAATTTAGTTTAAAAATATTGGTAGAGCTGGGGATCTAGCTCAGTGGCACAAGCACCTGCCTGGCAAGCGCAAGGTCCTGAGTTCGATTCCCACTACAAAAAAAAAAAATTATATATATATGTATATAGGTAGGGCTGGGGGTGTAGCTCAGTGGTAAATGCTTGATTAATGTGTAGGAGGCACTGGCTTAGATCCTCATTAAAATATGTATATATATGCTATACAGTAAAAAGCTTCTAAATGTATATTTTCCAACAAAACTAATATTATTCTATAAAAGCTAAAAAATAGAACATGCTTTTAATTATGTGCCTTTTTATTTTAATTTTCCTGACATACAATTTCCTAATTCTCAGATGTTGTTTGCATTTCACTTGAATATGACCTCCACTGTGTCTCACAAAGTCATAAATATTGACTGCCCACTGTAGTCATTAAGAAAATCTGGTATCTGGGCTGGGGATTTAGCTCAGCGGCAAAAATCGCCTGCCTGGCAAGCACAAGGTCGTGAGTTCGGTTCCCGGTACCGGAGAAAAGCCAAAAAAGAAAAAAAAAAAAAAAAAGAAAATCTGGTATCTACAGAGAGTTCTCTAAATTAGTAAAAACCAAGTTCTATGACAAAATTCACAGCATGGACTAATGACACTTTTGCTTCTGCCATGTCATTTCCAATCCCACTATGGGTCTGAACTGTGTATAAGAATCTCAGCTTTCCAGCAGGTTACAAATTTATAGGAAATAGAAACCTCTTGACATAGTTTCTATGAAGTTTTTCATGAAGAACAGAAGGAAAACAATAGGAATGCCACGGGCTTGCCCCATGTAACTACCTGCCCCTTATGAAGTATTCTGCCCAGAACTATGGATAAGTAGAGAGGAAGACGTATGTTAGGGAAGAAAATCTTAAAAATCTCTCTATCCCCAAGCATTCCATAGTAAATCTGTTTGAGAGGTTCATCAGAAGCAGTGTGTGCATCCATGAATGCACAAGAGCAGGGCTCAAAATGAAGTAACCTGTTCATTAAAGAAAGGTATATAAACAATGCTGATAATGGCTAAGAACAAGTCATAAGAAAAGGTATATAAATTTTGTAATGGATAACTAGGTAGAGCTACTGTGTAGGCTGGCGATTTAATGAGGTCAGAGGTCATGTATGTTCTCTTCGTTTCTATGTTCCTTGGGCTAACAGAGTGTCTGATATATTAAAAATTTCAGTTATTGCCCAGATAGCTACAATACGTATTTCATTTATATAGTTGGAAAACAATGTCTGGTACATAATCCTCCTACCTAATACATTCTTTCAAAGGGAACATAAGTTAAAATAGTCTCTGGGCTGGCAAGGAAGCCTAATAAAGAAGTACAAAATAATCAACAGGAGCAGTGCATCAATCAGAGGAGGTCTGATCATGATTAAATAAGAGCATTTTAAAAACCTCAAATTTCCGTTCATAAGTACAATTCAAAGCAGCTGTTCGGCAATAGCACAACGTCTGCCCTAAGAATTAAAAAAAAAAAAAAAGAAAGAAAGAAAAGCAAATTATGGTTGCAGTGAAACTATTGCTACAAGACCTCAAAGTTGATATGAACTTCTTTTTGAAAAAAAGAAAAACCTATTGGACTACACACCAAGGAAGACAACCACAATAAAACTTTGGTATTCCAATGTTAGTGACTGTTTTTAAAGGAGAGGCTAAGGTGTTTCCCTTAGAAGCAAAGGTCTTAGGGGACAAGTCTGCAACAGTAGTTATTTTCTGTCTCACTTGTTGGCAAACTTACATTTCAAAACAACAACAAAAATGAGGCTCCCCAGCTCCCTGTAAACCAAGGAGGTAGAAACAAAAAATATTTCAAAGCAAGAAAGCAAACAGACTGTGAGGACTGAAACTCAGACCAAAGGCATCTGCTCTCCAACTCGCACTCCCCACGAGCACCCAGCCTTCTTACAATCTTACAGATTTTCCTAAGCGATGTTGCCATTTTAGCTTTGTTTTTCCCTAAGTTCTGGCAATACCCATCACTGCAGGCAAGGCAGCAAAGCCACTAGCAGAATCCAAACCGGAAAACAGAAAAGCTGTTCTGTCTTTTCTTCCCCACCACTCCATTACTAATTTATTTTTTTCAAAGTAAAACTCTCATTCTATCCAAAACGGCAATCACTAACTTCCAGTGTGTAACAATTATTTCAAAGAATAAAGAAAGGATTCTAGTCTGCAGGGCTAAAAGATAGCTTACTCAAAACACTGGATGGCTTGCTCCTGGGTTCTTACTTTTTTCAGAGAGGAATAATACTATAAACGAGAGAGTATGTTCCTTCTTTTAAAAAGACCAAAGCAATCTTTGTTTTCATCCATTCTGAGATACCTCCTTCTGAATACCACCCAAGATGGTAGTTACCAACACAGCTTATTGTTCAGTCTTGATTTAAAAAAGAAAAATAGTAAGAAAAGAACAAAATAACCAGCACATAACACTGATTACTGATATATTACTTAGAATGCAAGAACCTTAGTAAGATACTTCAAATAAAATTTTGAAATTCAACCCCTACACAGAGATTAAATTTTACCCTTTAAATTTAGAATTAACAGCCCACAAAGTATACCCAGGGTTTCATGTCAAGAAAAATATCTCTATTTGTAGGAGTACAAAGAGAAGAACAGGAAATCCGCCTGCATTCATGGGTCACTTGTGCCTTACAAATATTTCTATGATTTACTATACTTTGCTTCACATGCATAGCTGAAGTTGAAACCAGTCTTGATATGATAACATTACAGAGAAAATGAGATCTTCTAGATAAATGGTTTCCATGACATTCATATGTAACATTGGAAACATACTCCCTATGTTAAAAATAAGTTCAAGTGTCATTAAATTTATATAAGTTTGAAATTTTTATTCAATTCAATAGCATTTCTGTTGTGTTGATATGCTGTTTGGCATTGGGAAATAAAGATTAAGGAGTCTTTGCAGACATACTCACAAATCTAGTGATGTCTCAATTTAGTAAGGGAAAAAACAACTGTTAAAGATACTCTTTAGAAGAAGAAAGAAGATCCTTTGGAAGCCACTGAGGGAATACAGGACTTTCTCTCAGTCAGTCAAGGGGTGGTTCTTGAAGGAGAAAGTTAGATGAAACGTAATGAAATAAATGTATATTATAAAAAAGGAAGTCAAAGATATACACAGTGATACAGAGTGACCAAAGGCCAGCGAGCAGGGAAACACTGGCAGAAAAACAGCCAAGTACATGGTAAAATAAACAAGACACAAGGTGCGACGAAGGCCTGACTAATATACTGCACATCACTTGGACTCCAAGAATGTACCTAGCACTGGAGCATGAGTCTAAGGTAGGCAACTAAGAATTATCTTAAGTCAGTAACTTAAGTAGGCACACACCAAAAGATACATTTCCATAGACCTTATGATGCAATCCCTGTCCCAAGCTCAAAAATGAATACTTTTCTAATGTATACAGAATAACAGTCAATCCTAGAGCTCAAGTCCTTCACAGGCTGGCCCAATCTGTGTTTTATACCCAGTATCTTAGTTGCAGAAGACTTCCATCTCCAAGGCGGATCAGGATTACGTGGTGTTACTCATGCTGGTGCTCCATCTGGAATGTTCTTTCAGCCCTCTGCCACGTGCTCTGAAATTCTACATAAAACCTCCTGTCTTATGTTGAAAGCAGCTACTTTTCTATGAACCTTCAATCGCGACAGTCTGAATTTCTTTTTTATTTCTTTGGTCTACCATGGTATTTTGGAGTCAGGTGTTAACAGACATTGTATAATTTACACATACTATGTTTTCTGCCATTAAAATTCAAGATTTTAAAGGAAGATTATGATCACCCCTTTTCCACAAATGTTCCCGCAAAATGGTTTTGCACTTAATAGACATTAAACAAACATCTACTCAAATATTCAAAGATTAAATCTCCTTTTTTTTTTTTTGTACTAGGTATCAAACTCAACCTCGCACTTGCCAGGCAGGCACTTGTGCCACTGAGCTGTACCCCTGGTCCTCAAAGATTAAATTCTATGTAAATCTGCATTTTTTATGAATTGGCCCAAAATTGTATGGACATTACAGAAATATCAAAATTCTTACGTGAATTTAACATCAGAGATTACAGGGACATGAAGACCATCGTATCACTGCCTATTTCATATTTGATATAATATGTAGACACTACTTCCTTAGCCTATACCTACAGTTCTAGTAAATGTTTAAACAACCTTCCTGAATGTTTAAACAGTTCCAGGATCAGACTTTAACATTAAAAAATTTCAAAACATGACAGAGTGTAGTAAAATATTTGAAGCTAGATCTTATTAAATTTAACTAATTCAGCTAACATTTTAGTAAAAGCATCAAAAATTCTCCAGTAATGTATTCCTCTTTCTACCATTTGTTATAATTCTGAAACGATAAAGGAATATATGTTGAAATATTAAATAGAAAAAAATAGATTTTATATATAAATGTGTAACACAAACTCACAGAATAAAGATAGGAGGGTTGTTTTTTGGTTTTTTAGATATGTGTATCATTACTATTAATTTCAACCCATCAAATAATTGCTATAAGATCAACATTTTCAGCCTAAATCGAAGTTTGGTCAAGTTTGTATGTTTAATTCTATATAAGTTAACTTGAAGCCTCTTCCATTCTTGTCTCATGAAATAAATTAATAAAAAACCCAAGACATGGTGTTTTTTCCATGTATCATGCCAACAGATACCACACATATGTTATCATGTACTTGAGTTTTTGCAATTATCATAGCAATATAATGTTTTCATAATATAGCCACCAACTACAATTATGACATCATACACCATTACTATGGTTGGGCTATTATAGATTTCAATGGAACAAACCACAAACACCACAAAAATATGTACAATATCTTGATCATCTACATGTGTTATATTTGAGTCAATTTACCAAGAGGAGTTGATTTTTAGTGGAAAGTAAGTGAAACATCAGTGTGATTTTTAACATCTTTCTGATATTTAAATTATATTGTTTGCTCAAAGTTGGTCCCTAATATCATTGGTTGTGATATTTCTCCTCATATAAGAAGAAAAAGTCATTATGCTATTTTAGAATATAGTTGGTAATTTAATGATAAGTGACAGAAATAGTATTTTCCTTTGAAAACTCTAAAGTCAAGTTAAATATAAAGATGAATAGTAAATATAAATGGAGAACAGTTTTCCATGCAGCAAAGATATTATTACCATGTTATTTTTACACATCACTTGAGAGGTTTATAGCATGTTATATTGTGTCAGAATAAATATTCTATACCATAAATGATTTTACCAAAGGAAATTTATTTAAAATTTAAAAACAATTTTGGGCCAATAATGTAACTTTATTTTTTTCATCTGAATTTTCCAACAAATAAAGTGATCTTGGAAACAAACTGGAAAAATTTACACCTGTATATTTTGTTGTGATATTGTTATATATTTTATTTCTGTTAATCCTCATGATAATCTGAAGTCCAATTAAACTGATAATTAAAATAGCTCACAAGGGAGTCTAGCAGGGAATCAATAAAATGAAATGAGTACTGGCTAACACAAATCCACTGGTTACAGCAGGTGGAATGTGAGCCCTGCAGACTGGTATGAGAATTTGCTTAGTAAGGTAAGTAACACACTAATCTTCTGTATTAATAATCCAAATGATACTGCATGACACAAGAATGACTGATATTATAATAATCAACCTGAACATATTTACTATGATCTCTTCTATTGAATTTGTTTGTATCTGGACTGGTATTTCTTACTCTTATTTTTACAACTTTTGTGTAGGCATTTCAGTTTTATATTCAATGGTGGATCTTCAAAAATTGGAGAAAGTTTCCTTCATCAAATAAATTAAGGAAAAGCTACATTAAGAAAGGATTTTTCTTCAGTTACAGAGTCTATGTTACATAAATTGGAATGAGAGAAAATAAAAGTCAACTATGCCTTTCAGGCAAGGAGTCACCTGCACGGAAAGAGTAAAAATTACAGTGGTAAAACTCACAGGCTTAATTCATCTTTAATGAATGCTGAGTGAGGAAACCTAAATTTATGGATTATGTATAAACAAAAATTTACAAAATCTATACTTTTTTCTATAGCACTTTATTTCTTTTTTAAAGCATTCAAAGATGCATTTTGAACTAAAAAAGTATTATTTTGGTAATAGGTTTTAGTAATATTTTTTAAATACTATGGCCCTGAACTCACTATGTAACCCCAACTTGGCCTCAAACTTTCAGTGATCTTCCTGCCTTGGTCTCACAAGTACTGAGACTACAGGTCTGCGCCAACACGGCTGGTAATGATTTCTCCTTCTCGAGTGATTAAATGATCTACATTGAAAAAGCCTTTAAGAAGCCCAGTTCCTAAAAAAACAAAAAACAAACAAACAAACAAAAACAACTAGATTTGAAGTTTTAGCCCCCTCAAGGAAGAGTAAAATATCAAAAAAAAGCCTACTCCCGAAAAGACTTGAAAGTGAGCTGCATTAGTTAATAGGATAAAGAACTTTCTGTTGTATCCCAGAAAGGACTTCACAATTCTTACCTGTAATCTTCAGTATAAAAAAAAATGACATTGTCAAGCTAACCCAATAGCTGTAAAATTACAAAGATTTCAAAATCTCATTCTCAAAAATGGCAGTCCTTGCTTTGTTTTTCCAAAAGTATTGTAGTCTGGATTATATGTATCAGCTCTATCAAAAAATCGTACACACTAGGAAAAGCCCTTTTTTTTCTCACTGCCTCTAATAATTTTAGCAGCTACTTTAATTCATCTAAAATTAGTTGCAGCACCTCTCTGGAGGAGGCTCCTGATTCTCTGACCACTTGTACTGCTGAGAGAAAGAAGGGTTATCCTTTGCACTGGACGAGTATCACTTCTGTGAAGAATTTATAGTACTTCTCTAAAGGCACTCCCTCTCATTTTTCTTCACATCCTCTGTCTGTCTCCAGGTTGACATTCTCTGTCCCTCACTTCCCCTTTTTCTCCTTCTTTTTTGTCTTTCCTTTTGGATTCTGAACTTATAATGCATACATACATACATGCATACATACATATACATACATACAGATAAGTAGCACTACAAGAGCCGAAATCTGAAACATTATATTTTCCATAATTAATGGAAAATATCTCAGCTTATTAAATTGATGATCATGAAAATTAATTAATTCTCCTTTTCATTTCACTGCTTGTATAATTCTAAAAGGCATTCCCCATCATAACTTAAGAATAAGTTATGCCATCTATAGTTTCTGCTTAAAAAAAAAAAAAACTATGGTGTTCAAAGAAACATTTTAAAACTATGTGAAATAGTACTACTGTTTGATTTCACTGTCTTGAGGAACCATGGCGGTCTGCTCTGAATTATACTTACTAGTCGTGAGTCAATACGAGGTCTGTTTCTACCTTTTAGTGTTTTGATTCCATACGTTACACAAATGCAGAGATCCTCAAAAAGATACAAAGAAGCTCATGTAGAAATTCATTTATCTTGAAAGGTAAGAAGCTCACTTTGAAATTCATTTGCATCCATTTTCAAGAACCCACAATATTTAGCGTCCATTAAATGGCTCTGGAATGCACTCTCAAGTAATGGGAGTATCTAGCGACAGCTGAAGAGGAGGGAACCAGGTATCTAACACTGCAGGAGTTCCCCAGTGAAACTCCAATGGGCCCATGAGGAAGGACAGTGGATTGTGGCATAGCTCCCAGGAGAACCAGTGCAATAAAACCTGATGGGTAGCAGATCAGCCCAGAAAAAATATAGTGGAAAAGCCAAAAAGCCGGACCAGGGCCAGAAACCAGAAAAAACAGAGGAACTGCAGTAAATTCAAGCAGCCAACAAAATCAAGATCTCAGAGATTCAATATGTATTAGAAGTTTGAAGCAGAAATGTAGATTTTTATTTCTGGCCTTCATGGAGTTCGGCATTCATAAGTGGTCAAGGAATTGCACGGGAATTGATAAGTCACTTTTCCAGTACAGTAGAACTCTTTAACAAGAGAGTCCAACAAATTGACATCAGGAGGCTGCATGAAAGTTTTACCATTAATGGTGTTACTGGACACCTGAATTCATAAACATATAAAATAATTCTGTGCATTTTACTCATCCTTCTAGGTATAGAAAGGTATACATTTGTGATAAAATAATATAAAGCTTTAATTTCTCACCTGTCCCATATATAAATGCCATTCATAAAGAAGGAAAGGAAAGTTGGTTGCCCTTGGCTTGAGTAGGACACACCTCATTTTCATACTTCTGGCTTTCAGTTTTACAACACTACAGTTATAATTCTGACAGGGATCTTTCAGCATCCTAGATTACAGGAACTAAAGCAGGAGGCCACTATTTATAAGTAAACATTTGCATCCATAACAATCAGGAATTTAAAGGAAAACAGACTGTCATATAGATGTTGCAATGTATGTTACCCATTACTATCTTAAGACTGTCAATCCACAATTAATTGGCTGTTACTAATTGATGATTAATAAAATTATTCAAATAATATCCAAATAGGGATTATAATTAATTCGCCTCAGGTAATTTCTAAAAACTACCTCCTATAAAACATAGTAAAGCTCAACATTGAAAAATGGAGTGATACACGTAGAAATTCAAAGTGGCATAATCAGCAGAGAATTTGCATTACCCTGCATAGCACAACTCCTAAAATAGTAACGGGCCATTACTTTTCCAAATATGGATTACTCCCACAGTAAAATTTGTAAAACCAACAAATTAATCCAAAATCGTAAGTCATGTCACATTAAAGAAACAAATATTGGACACTGATATATTCAAAAGAAAAAAGAAAATCTACCAAAATAAGAAACTGTTAACAGGATAATATTGTCTTATTTACTCCTGTTCCTATTTTTTTCTTCATAAAAAAATCCTGTACTCTGAATTTAAAAATATCAGTTGGCCAATTAAATTTAGGAATCTTCAAAGTATAAGTTGAAGTTCATACATCACGGTGCTGGCTTTTATCTGAACGTTTGATGATAAATATCTATTTCAAGACAAGAAAATGAATCCTTTAGCAGTTAAAATTATTTAATCCCAGTGTGAAAGCAAAAGAAGCAAATGAAAACTTTTCTAAAAGCTACAGAAATCCAAGTGATGATAAGCTCAGAGAATGTAATTAAACATAATTTCAGGATAAGTATAACCAGTCATTGTAAAAAAAAAAAAAATTCAAGTTTTTTATAAACATACACGTTTTCACCTGAAGATATCTAATACATTTGAAAACAATGTTTAGAACTATTTTTGAGACCCAGCATAACATAACAGCTTGTATTTAATCAACAAAAAGTGTTATATTTAGTAATTTTGGTTTAAAAAGGCATTTACGTTTCTCATGCTCTTTAATGAACATAATAATAACAACTTAACAGATTAATCCATTTAAATCATTCTTTAGCGTTTCCATTTAATAAAAAGGGACAAGCGACTGGGCTGTTAAAAACCAAAGCTTCGCTACAATTTCCCCACTCATCCTCACTGTGACCACACAAAGTGTCTTTTCAATGCAAACCGTTCCTTCTGGAGCTCCCTTTCTCACCACTCACTAACCTTAGTGGAATGGAGGGCATTAGAAGTAAGTAAACAACCAATAAATGTAACTACGTTACTGAGGCGTGTGTGGAGGAGGGCAACATGGAGAGAAAGTGGCTAAGTTGTTCCATTGGTAAAGCAGACTTTGTTCCATAAACTTTCCAAGAACATTGGTAAAATGCCTCGTTTTAATTCATTCAAACCCATTTAAAATGTACCCGAATGCAGTCATTCGGCCAGGTTATTTTCTGCTCTCACAAAATGCCATTTTTATTAACACACCAAGGAAAAATATAAATATGTTCAGCTTGACATCCTGACTTTTGAAGATCGCACTCCTGTGAAAGTACAAAAGAAAGCTTTGTAACCATCATAGAGGAAAGCGGACGAAAGCTGAAGAAAATTTGCAATACAGGAACACAGCACAGTTGCTTCTAAGAAATAAATTAAGCTGTTTTAGGTCCTCTCGTGCGGTTATATTGTTCTCAGGACTTATTACAAGCTAAATCCTTTGACAATATAGTCAACATTTACTGGATACTTAAAGTGTCAAAAGGACACTTAGTTGTTCATGATCCTCTCTTTTAATCTGCAAGACAAGTTATTATTGGCACATCGCAAATGAGTAAAACGGGGAAGGCGCAGAGAGGTTAAACAACATACTTAAGGGAAGGCATCCTGCATATGGTGGAACCAGACTTGTAAATGAGACAAAATCATAGGCTTTTTAAAGCTTATGCTCCTGGCCCATACAGCTGTCTGTGTCTGGAAAACTTTACCAATCTATACTCACTTCGTGCCCACTCCTGAAAAGGTGGTCTCTGACAGGCAGACTAGGACTTGTATTCCCACATTAATACCTGGACAGCATTTGCTGTTGTTACATTGGCTTGTTTAATGTCTGTCTTCTGGATCAGAGTAGAAGCTAGATGAGGTAAAACACCATTCCATAACTCGTTCATCATTAAAGCTCTGGAACATACTAAGAACTTAAGGACAGTTTCATGCAGAAATGCACACTTGGCTGTGCCTCTTTTTTTACGTTTTTTGCTGCGCTTTTTAAAACCTCATCTAACTTCAAGTGGCATTCAAGAGCTCCTATGAGGTACTGCAAATACTGACAGCTCACCATCAATAATAGTGGTTAATATGTATTCAATGCTTACTTTACTGTTGATCCAATTTGGAATGTTTTACATTCAATTATTTAATAACCACAAAAAATACTTTTACAAAAGTGGAAAATGGAACCCAGAAAAGTTAAGTGTGTAGCCCAATATAACATAAATAATGAAACAGACAACCAAGTTCGGATTGTAGGTATCTGACTTGAAAGCCTGTGGTATATACATCTAAATAGAGATCATTTTCAAACAGATTCTCTCTTTTTCTTTTTTGGTACCAGGAATTGAACTCATGACCTCAGGCTTGTCAGGCAAGCGCTTATGCCGCTGAGCTATATTCCTGGCCCCAAATAGATAGATTCTTGGAATTAAAAGGCATGGTATAACATAGAACAGAGAACAGGAAAATGTCAGTAACAAGAAAATCTCCATAGATTTTATTTTTATTTTTTTGCTTTTTTAGACAGGGTCTCGCTATGCAGTTCAGGCTGGCCTTGAGCTCACAGCCCAGGCTGGCCTCAAACTCACAATAATCCTCCTGCCTCAGCCTCCTGAGTGCTGGTATTACAGGTGTGTGCCAACACGCCTGGCTCACAGATCTTAACATATATTGTTGAAAAGAGATTTGCCTATACTTGCTTCTAATTTTTTCAATATTTATGAAATATTGTAGATGCTGTAAAAAAAAGATCATTTCTGATTTTCATTTTGAAAGAAGGGTGAAAAATGAATAAGGAATGAAGATTGCATTCATTTTGATGAAGGTAGTTGGTATCTACTGTTTGATTAAAAAATTAATATTATAACATAATATTGTATGAACTTTACACAAGTAGTCCCCTACTATTATGTAGATTTTTTAAACAAGATTTTTAGATCATTACCTGCAAAAAATTTTGTACTGATGGGTACTTTTAAAGTAGCTATTATGGATACATTTTGATGGTTTCTTAGACTACAGAAACCCTATGTTATTTTTTTTTTAAATCAACAAGTACTAAACCTGCAGACAAATCACTAGAACCCTCTGTAGACAAATCACTAGAGCTCAAACAGCTTTCTGGTTACAGATCAGCTTTCCCAAAATATAAGCCAATAAAAAAGTCTCCATGATCCTGGTACACCAAACACTGAAATTAGTAGGTGCCACTCTCTGACAATTAATTACTTTAAATGGTATTTTTTTTAAAAAAAGAACAATGGTCTAATATTGTCTGAAAAGTTTTGTATTTGACCTGAATCTAGTCATGAGTATACACTCACATACATCCACTTGATGAGGTAGCACAGTACACTAGAGAAATGGCTTATAGTTTTCAGAAAAAGTTAATGTCAGTATCAAGACAAAAGCGATGTAGCAGGATGTTATCTTTAATATATAACAACCTAGAGAAAAGTAACAATTAAATGAAATACCTGATGCTTGACTTAACCTTCAATTTAAAAACAAAAGATTTAAAGGTATTACTAAACAATTACACCATGTCAACAGGGACTGTAAGTCACATATTACTGTATGAATGTTCACATTTTAGATATGTAATGTTATGATAATTGCATAGGAAAATGTCCTAGTTCTCAGGGGTAGGAGCTGGTTTCAAAGACTCAGAAAAAATAGAGAGTGGAGGGTTAAAATTAAGAGTGAAATGAGCATGCTTACTGCATTGCTCTTCCAACTTTTCTGTATGTCTGTAATATTCTGAAGGATAAAAGAAGAACAATAAAGACAGGATCTGTATCTGAATAAATTGTGACACTTTTTAGTTGACAGGGAAGTTTTTGGTTAAGCAAACGTAAAATTGAAAATCCTGGGCTAATGATCTATAAGTACTTAAATATCAAAAGCTGCAGTTCTAAAATAACTATCCCCAAATCAGAGTTATCAGTTTTGAAGACAAGCTCTATCTTGTAAATGGAAAATAGTGGTGTATTAAAAATGATCTTCTCATATTGATAGTGATAGGTACTCATTCTTTCTGACCCCTTGGTCCTCCTGCCTTTAACAAGGATATGTTCTTTTGTACTGCCTAAAAAGCTATTCATATGGAAAGTGACCATCAATTATTATTAAGCTGATAAATCAACATGGGGTGTTTCTGTGTGTATATGACTCTAAATATACATGTGCAACTAAATCATGTGAGCATATAAAATTCTCTTATCTTCTAAAGTCATTCATTTAGTGGATTTAGGATGACTTTTCAAATTAAATCAATGTGGACAACTCACTGAAATAAAATATTATTTGAAATCTGGAAAAACAACAAATTTATCAGAATAGCCAGTAAATAACAGAAAGTTTTAACTTGCCTCAAATGAAAATAAATCCTGCTAAGTTGTATTACACAGAAATCTAGGGTCCCATTGGGATGGTCTTCAGGTAATTCTTGCTTTGCCCCTATGCACTTCTAAACCTGGAGTCAATTTAAGGACATAGGTGGGAGGGCCCTCAAATCTAGACAAGAATACAACTCAGTCAAGAACTGATTGTTCCTCATCTCTTAGCAACAGCCTGGATGTAACAACTGTTATTTAAAGAAGGTAGTTTAAGGGACTTGTTAGCCTTTTCTTAGATCTCTGCCTGTATCCTTCCACCAAGAAATCTACATACCTGGCAAACAGTTTAGCTACTTATAGAAATGCCTTCCTCTACTAAGTTAGTTGTCATTCAGTATTCATTCTGTTATTTGGTCTGTACTAAAAATGGCAATATGAAGAACATTTCTGAATATTCTGCAATACTTCTATTAAAGAAAAATTAAGAATTCATAAAATAAGTTCTTGCCTCCCATATCAGGACCCCATAAAACCATAATGATTACTGATGAAACTATGAGCTTATCTTTATCAGAAATTAATAACAATAAAGTTCATTATGACAGTTAACTCAAAATTATTCTTAGCCAAGGTTTGTTTTATGAGTAATTCTTTCTTTTCATTTTATTTTATATATGTCTATATAGCAATGACATATATAAGCATAATATTCATGATATAAAATCATATTTTATGTATTATACATGTATATATCATAGCTAAATAATGTACATACACATATGCATTTAGGTATATGATAAATATTCACAAGTATTATTTATAGGTATGAGTGTCCATTTATACAAATATGAATTCTATGTTTATATAATGTACTATAATATGTAATATGTGTATATATGTGTATAATATGCATTATGAGAAATATATTTTAAAAAACAATATAGTATATGCAAATATAAAGGATTATATAGCAGGAATACCTTATCTCATTGTTTTCATTCTTTGAGGAAATTGCTGCAGTTCTAAGACCTATACCATAGGCTTCAGCAAAGTTTACTAAATACTTCATATTTATGTATTTGTTTCCAATCTGATATTACTTGCTATGGTATATGTAATATTCTTGGAACTCTTTCCAATTTGTTCAAGTATATTACAGAAAAATAATTTCTACAACATGCTAAATTACATATGAATGCTTACTTAAGTGAGAATTAGCTGTGAAATGGAGATTACTACACTCCTAACTTCACAGATGAAGAAAGGAAGGCAAGAAGAATTTGTATAACCCACAAAGATTATGTAACATAAATGGTAAACTTGTCCAATTAAGCATTTTACTTCATACCCCCACTTGCAGCATCAAAGTTAGATGGCTTCTCCACAGTAAGATATCAAGAAATAAAATACCAGAATCCTCGGATACATCTGCCTTCAGAACATTTGAAGATCAATATGTACAAAAAGATCCATGGATCATTTCAAGCCTATAGCAGTGCATATCATTCTAGTAGTAAAAATGACCTAAAATCACACAGTTCATCTCCAACCACAGATGTCTTATTTTTCCCATGAAAATGTAGTCTTTTCACTGGTCATGCTACTTTATTATCACATTTCAGTTTCCTACTCAAAATTACCATATTTTTCTGCTACTCAATAAAACCAGTATACCACAGGTACAACTTAGAGCAAAATATTAATATGTAAGCCATTCCATTATTTACAAATGCATAACAAAATTTTCATATTCCTATCACCATACAAGATGTGATCACTGACAAACTTTAAAATTCCTATGTTACAAAGTCTTCTTGCCTACTGAACTAGCAAAAATTAATCAGATAAACTTTCCAAGTAAAGATACTACCTGTCAGTGCCAATATTATTTCAATATTTCATTGCAAAGGACTTGAGAAAGAGATATGGGAAATTTTTTCACAGTTTTATTTAACTCAGTAAGGAGTTTCCATGTATAAAGTGTATCTGCAGTTTGTATCTCTCAAAAACAGGTGTAAGCCACTGTGAAGAATTTCTTTAGCTTGATATCTATATATCTCAGTTCTTAACACCTAGCCCTTTACCTTATTCAGAAAAGTGATATTAGAGGTTTTTATGGTGATTACTGCCTGTCACTTACAATGTCTGAATTTCAATAAGTCACCCAGCATTTAAAATAATGCTTGTTATGGCATTTATTAAAAATATTTTTCATGAAAGAATAAATGTATGCCAAAATATAGATAGAATAAAGTTTTGGAACCAGTTTCTTATGTCAATAAATACTACAATTTAAGAGTAAAGAGTAACAGCAATAGGATTGAGGGATGTAGCTCAGGGGTAGAGCATTCTCCTCTAATACAGGAGGCCCTCAGTTGGATCACCAGCACTACCCAAGAAAAAACATGTGAGGGCTTTGGAGGTGCACTCTCTGGATTTGCCCATTGAGTCACTGATAGATTGTAAACAATAAAACAACTTTCTCTGTTTCATTTTATTCAGTTGTGAAATGGTAATGAAAAGGTGATTGTGAAGCTGGAGTGAATAATAAATGCAAGCAACTTAGAGCCTGGCACACAGACAGTTAAATACATGCTGAATGTTAGCTCTATCTTATCATGTTAATGTCTTCATATGTACAGAGGAAGGGCTTGGATCACATCTTGTGGGTCAGTTTCAGAAATTGTGTAGCACTGGCCGGGATGCAAAAACTGCAGGCATTTCTAGCCAACCATAAGTTTCTTTAAACTTCAGTGGCAACAATGGAGATACACTGGGTGGCATTTCAAAAATTAAATGTAATTGACCCTTTGAAACATATAATCTTTAAGATAGTGATACAATGCCGAAATGAACAACTTCCTTTCCATTGTACTACAGGAATGTCTGCAGAAACTGACAATATTCATGAGGGAAATGACATACACATCTGTTCAAGTCAGTGATACTACTACAGCTTCATAAAAAAGCAACAGAAGTTTACTTTCCTGTAAAATAAAACTAAGAAGGAAGGCAGTAAATAAAAAATGAAAGTCTTTCTGACTCATTGCTACCCTACTGTGAACTACTAGAATCTAGATACACATAAAGATTTTCATTTTCCTCTATCCCCACAAAGATATAAAGCAACAATGTGCAATAGGAATATAATATGAGCCACAAATATAATTTCAAATTTTCTAGTAGCCACACTGAAAAAGTGCAAAGAGAAAATGTGAGAGATATTTTAATATGATTCAAACCAGTAAATGAAGCATCATTTGAAGAAACCATTAGTGTCCTTTAAAAACTTATCAAGATACTTCTCACTCCTCCTTTCAACCTGTCTTTAAAAATCCAGTGTGTACTTTGTATCTACAGCACATCACAGCTCACACTAGCCACAGTTCAAGTGCTGAACAGTGATACATGAGGAGCAGCTATCACATTAGAAAGCAGACACAGAGAGGGATGCTGAGAGCATTGCTTTATACTTCACTAAATCACGAACTTCTTTTGCAAAACCTAAAAAGGTATCAATAGATGTTATGCAATTTATATAACCTAGATAAATCAATCAGCTAACATGCTCATAGTTCATTTTTTCTAATTTTTAAAGTAAAAATGTATTTCAGTTAAAGGCAATACAATAGCTTAAGTTATTATCAGTTAAAAACTTCATTTTTTCGCCTATGCTGTCCTAAGAGACAGCCTATAATATCTCTTAACTATTTTACAAATTTAAAAGGTTTTTACTGTATGCTGTTTACCGATATTCTTCTGTTGAGCTCTTTGGGGCTATCTCCCTCAATTGTAGGTAAATAGAAATGGGTCACATAGTTAGATTTTGCCTCTAATTTGCTACAGGACAGCATAATTCTGCTTCGCTGCGTGAAACAACAACACTGCTCTTATTTAATACTATAAATTCAAAACAAATGGGAAAACGTTAAATGCAGAAGTGCTTCTGGGCCATTAACTTCCCTGCTGATCTGACATGCAATGCAGTACTCAGGCAACAGACTCAGGAATATAACCTATTCCTAAAGCAAACAGTCTTTTATCTCATGACCGTCTGGGGTTCTCACCTAAGGACCACTTGCTTAATGCTGTCTGCTATCTTTAATATCCTGAGGTAGAGCACTAAGGCCTACTTTATTAGTGAAACCCACTTTGCCAGGATAAGACGACTGACACAGAAGAGATTATGGAGGGAACAAAATTTTGGCCGAGGCCCTTGTTTTCATTATTTAGCCGAGGAAAATCATTGGTTATACATGCTTTCAAAAACCCTATGGTTTTTCTAAGGTACCAATAAAAGTGATACCATTCATAACGTGGACAGTGGCCTCTTTCATATATTGCCTATAGTCGCAAACTTAAGTGCCAAGCAGATGGTTGAAATCTGTTTTGTATAAAATGTGCACTTTTTTCCAACTGTGTTCTTTGTATTCATATTCAGCCTAGGTTTTAGCCATCAAAACACTGGCACTATGTCGATCATTAGCAGCATTTTAGACAACTGGCAACTAAGGTATTCACTGTTCTCCACAAAATGTTCAGCTAATATTTCCCAGATGTATAATTAAGGCAAAATATCATCTTCTTAAATTGGTATCCACACTTTGGATGGCTTCTGGCTTTCAACAGATTATATCAGTGGAAAACAATTTTATATCAAAAATAAAGGTTGTGTTTCTTTGGTGCTAGGATGCTGCCCATAAAGTAAATCTATATGTGGCTGCAAACTTCACATGCAGTCTAAAAAAAATACACAGCTAATGGAAAGTATCTTTTCTGGCTTTTATGATGAAAATCTACAAGGTACTGAATTTAAATCAATACTAATTTATTTAAAATATGTAATATTGTATAATTTTCAAACCATAAGTAAAAAATACAGTATTAGAAAGCATTTATATGTAAACTTTAACATGAACAGAAAATCACTGTTTTCATTGTTCATTAATTTGTTCTGTACACTAATTCTTTCCTGTACTGCACAAATACATGAAATTTAATTTGCACAGCTTAAAGCATGAGGAATATGTTAAATCAGTGAATATATTTAAAACAATAGATGCAAAAACAACTGTCAGATTTTTGATATATAAAATGACAAAGATGTATTTTTAAGATATTAAATTACTAGTAAAGGCAAACAGAGGAAACTATATTTGTATTGTTGCTTCTTAACTAAAAGTCACCTGAGATCACTAGTCCTAAGTATATTTTTTAAAAAATGACAGCTACATTAACTATAAAACAAAGATATAAGTCAACCAATTTCTTATAAGTAGTATTTCACAAGCTGACATTTTTAGATATCTCACTAGTACGTTAGGAAAAAACAATTTTTATTAACAGGATGGTCATTTTACATTTGCCAACAATTAAACCTAGTTTTAAAAATCAGAATTCAGTGGCTTGCATTCAGTGATATCCAAATGATTTTCATAAATTTTCATAAGTTCAAGCTGAATTCATTAGCACTGGAGGATAAATATCTATACATATTCTTAAGCCCATTTCATAGATGCATGGCTGAAACTCAAAGAAGGTAAGGGACTTATGCATCACAAAGTTTTAATTTCTGAGTTAGAAACTGTAGCAACATATGCCAACCTTGCATAGAATGAAATTCTAGACTATAAAATATATTAGCAGTAAGTTGCCCAACTGGACGCTTTCCAGATTTTCTTTCTGGTTTAACAGTAGGATATTTTCACATTTTTCTTTGGACCTTTTTGAAAATATAATTGTGGTTCAATATAGTTCTCTTTTTTCATTTTTATATGTAAGAGGTCATCTACTTGTAATGCCCGAATTAAAAGTGGCAAGCACAGTGTAAAAGAATTATATAAGTATTAAGCAAAGGATTTTCACACAACAAATTGCTATTACTCAAAATATACGAATCTATGTTTAAAACGTCAGCTGCATCGTACAAGGATTTCAAAACATCCTAAATATATTTTGAAAGTAGAGATAATATGAAAGATCCTCAGATATGTAGGCAATATATTTCTGATGCTGCAACTACACTTCTCGTCAAACGGTCTTAGAAAAAAAGGAGCCCATCATACAATCTTCCAAATGTAAGATATTAACAACCTGTGCAGCTCATCGTCTCTGATCACACAGCTTTTTTTCAGGCATCTTTCATTGGTGGTCGTTTCATTCTTCCCGTTAGAGGGTTTAACATTTCTGTTCTAGAAATTGCCAATCAGTAACTAATGCATATAAAGTTAGATAGCCTCATGTTAATGGTAATAGTTTATTTGCAAAAGCACATAAAATTCTTCCTTTGGACTACCTTAGTTAATCTTAGTTAACCTTGCTACTTCCCAGTCCAATGTTTTATTTATTCCAACAATGACATACAGTATACTGCTGTGTTGTCCTAATGTTCTGCTATCTAGTCTTCTTTTTTCCTATTTTTATAAGTAGATTTCAGCTCTTTAACCTAATGAGTCATTCACATACTTATCCTCCCTCCTCACAGTGCCTCGTTCAGCCATCCATACATGATTTATTTTCACAATATTTGTAATTGTGGAAGATGAGTTACTTGAGGCACCTGAGAGTCTTAACCACATACACGGTGAAACTTATCACTTAAAATACTTCAAATAGTCCAGAGAAGCTTGACCACTTGATCCTAAATAGGAATTTTACAACAGGCCTGATTTGAACATTCCTACAATATACTATGGTTATTTGTTCCTGCAAAATGACACCTAACTGCAGGTTAACTAATGTAATTCCATAGATAAAGGCTATGTATATGGAATAATCTATCTCCAAATAGCTGCATAAATACAAGAATTCTGACCTATAGTTAGGGACTGAGGATTCTTCAAATGTAGTTCAACATGATGAGATTTTAAAGTTGAGAGAATTTAGAACACTTAGCCTACCTTCTTATTTTACCTTTAAAACTCAAAGAGGATCTCAGTTTGCAAAGAATTAGGGCTTGAAGTCATATGTTCACCAAATAACACTCAAAAAAAAATACTTCAGTGAAGATTTGGAAATTGCAAACCTTAACCAACATAGAAGAGGTTCTTTTATTATTTAGAAAGACTCAAAGTCCACACCAAACATGTTCATATATACATTAGGTCTCTAACATTTAACTTTCTAATTAGCCCAGCACTAAATCTCAAACATCCCCCAAAAGTTACTCCAGCACACTTGATTCCTCCAACTTAAATTCAAATTTTTCATTAAATATGCACCACAACATGACCCTTGGATTTTTAAAGCTGGAACACTAGTGTATGTCTCTGTTGCACATGCCATAGGATTATTTGCTGGGAATGAGGGGGAAAAATGCATGAAACTTGCTTGCACTTTGAAATATTTCTTCCTTACAGGAGGCTCTGCCCAAACTGCAGTTTCATCAGGACTTAGTAGGATTTATTTAAGAGATTAATTGCCTAAAAGTGAAAAATCTGCCCCAGATTTCCAAACTTTTACATGTGTATATCTGGAGCAGGACTCTTATATTTCCCAAAATAACTTCTTCACATAACTATTAAGGACTCCCACTTATGTTTTAATTTGTTTATAAAAGTTTACATATTCTGCTCCTTCACTTCAATTATTTAAATTACTATCAGGATTCTTTTGGGTATGCTTTCATTTCTCCAGAAGAATGCTTTTGAAAGATTGGATATTCTTAAAATCCTTGTAAGTCAGAAGACCCATTTTATTTTTCAAGGAGTGCTAAGATATATGGATAGGATTATGCTACCAAGATTTATAGCTTATCTTGCTTAGAGCACTAAAAACAATGCCTTTTCTTCTGTTTCACAAATCGTGTTATGTTTAGGATTGGAGGGTAATAGAATTTCCATTGTCAGAAGCAGCATGTATTATTATCTTTATTTTTCCATGCCTAGGTGTTCGGATTATTGTTACTTTACAGATTAAATAAAAGTTTTCTTTCACGGCCTAATGATGCTATAAAGGATATGACAATCCAAATCTGATATGTTATATCCAGTTGTTATTCATTCATAGTCAAAGGTGAATCAGTCAATTAATCAGAAATTAAACAGTATGACCATCAGCTCATTCTTTTTGCTACTAAACAATGGGAATACTATACATTATCCTAGATCATCTTCAACATGGGTCTCTACAAAGAAGAAAGCAGAAAGGAAATATTAACCTTAATTTTGTACTACATCTTCCTGCAATCTCTTTTCAAACATATTATGAAAGTCTATAGCAAATATAAAAAAGGTAAAAACAAAGGAACATCAGGACAGGAGTAAATAAAAGAGTCTTTGGACTTTGTAAACTATTGCCCAACCAACTCTGGCTCAGGCTAAGTAACTGAAAGGAAGAATTGTAAGCAAGCAAATAATAGTTCAACTACAATCAGGACAAAAATGTTTTAGAACTTTGTCAAGCAACTGATGTGAACTGTGAATGAAAAATTAACAGCATAAAGTAGAACTTTTTTCATTTTGCATTTTCTTATGTTAAAACATAGCTCTCATTTTCAGTGTCTGTGTTTGGGTTTCATTCGGGTGCCCTTTTCATAAATAAATACAAAATTGTTTAAAATGATATTTCAACAGATCACACGTAACAGTTCCATGCCCAGTTTTCACATAGCCTGCTACCCTCTTAGTATCTTAATCCTGATTAATATGAAAAAAGCCAGAAAACAAGTCAAAATCAGTACTAAACACTGACTACATTTGAGTCCATTTTGATTTATACTGTACCAAACAAACATGATTTGAATCTTTGTCTTCTTTACTCAGTAGATTAAGAAATTGACAAAAAGCAAAGCAGGTTAACTCTTTCCCATCTTTTACAATACAGTACCTGAAGCCCTACAGGAAAAGACTTCTGCTTATGAAAGTATTGTCCTACGTGCCAAGTGACTTAACTCTTTTAAGCTGCCACTATCAAAACCTTAAAAGATTTCGGGGTATATTAGGAGGGACTCCGTACAGTCAATTCATTTCTTCATCTTACATTTATCCTCAACTCTTCTGATTCTTAGCTTTCAATGTGGCAAAATATTGGGGATACACAGAGGAAACAGTTGTGCAAGTAGCACCCTGAAATCCTATGCCTCTCCATAATGATAAGTATTAAAGTTGGGCTACACATATATTTTTAAGAAAGATCATATCAAAAAAAAAGAAAGAAAGATCATATCTTCTGTTTTTTAACATTTTCCTTTCTAAAACACACATTCCTTCAAAGATGTGAAGAGCAGAAATAGAAACGCTGTTACATATGAAAGTTTCAACGGATTTGCTGCCAGCAGCTTTTCTTCATAGTGTTCCTCTTACCTACAGTATGTGCTGGCACTGGCAGGTAGCCCTAATGCGTTAGGAGCCAAATTATTTTTGTCCCTAAAGTACAAGAAATCTCCATAGCACATGAATGAGACATGGTTTACTAGTTTACACACATTTTTATAACTCTTAAGAAATCAAAAACTCATTCACAAATATTCACAAGTGCTTTCAGTGAAGCAAAAAGAAGGGTCACAAGGTATCAGAGATACACCCACTTAAAATTCTTGGTTCTCCTTCTCCAGGGAAAAGCAAAAAGCAGAAAAAAAAAAAAAAAACAAAAACAAAACCAACCAAAGAAACCTCCAATAAAATTTTTGATTCTTAACAAAGAAAAATAAATAGCATTCTGTTTACCACATTTCATTTCAGTACAGCCATTAGGAAAAAATATCACTTAGTAATAAACCTAAATTTCTCCAGATAAAAATCCATCACAATAGGTTTAGGTTAGGTTGTTCACAATAACTAGCACCCTCATATTGCATGATCATGAGATACATTTATACAGTCCTGCACCAATTTCACTATATCAGAAAATAATAATGAGAAATAAGAAACATTTAGAAATACATAACACCAGAGATGATTCAGGCACAGCAAAAAAAAAGATAGAAAAGAAAAGAAAAAAAAAAAACCAGAAACTTCGAATACTAAGGCCAGATAAAAGCAAATATATCATTACTAAAGAGCCAAGTGACCGAAATGTCACTTACAGAAAAGAAAAATTTGAAGTACAATGCGCGAAGATCAAGTCTAATTGCTTTAAGGTTCGACACTGATTTCGAGTGTCTATGTACATCCACAAGCTTTTGTTTTTAATTTTCCTTCTGTCATGTTTTATGAGCAAAAAGTCCTTAAACTACCTTGTAATAGATTAATTACTTTCAAGCAGGGTGACAAAAGGGCATAATGACCAGAAAATGATACAAAAGAATCAGAAAATGCATGTTAACAAGTTGATCAACAAACCTGAGTAATTCTCATAAAGTACACATTAGTGGTTCAGTGGCTTAGTGGTTCCAAACTGGCAGTATTCAAATTGGGTTCATATTTGGGTTTTTTGTTTTGTTTGTTTTTTAAACCACCTGTCCTAAAACGACATTGTTTATGCTAATTATCTTTGTTTATGCCACAATTCTGTTTGTTTACTACATCTTTTAAAATACCATATCCCTATAAACAGTTCTCACCAGAATTCTTCTAAATCTTGTTTCGGTCTGGTCCTTCTCGGCAGCCCAATGAGCAGAATGGAGCTCTACAATGAAGGCGCAAGAACTGGGAGCAACTTTGAGTCTCTGACTCCTCAGGCTGGCAAAGGCAGGGAGTACTGCTGAGGTTTTACTCTCAGGCTCCAAGGGAAAAGGATACTGAATGTGGAAAAATGTAACACCTCCCTATTGGACAAGCAGAACTATACACCACAATATCTCCAGAGGAGATGTATGAACTTTCAGCTAGTAAGGGAACACAACTTCCAGGCTGCAGGAGAAAACACAGAAGTCAGAAAAGCTAAAAAGGTCTTCTCCTGAACCATTATCAGTTCCTGATTAACATTAAGGAATATGAGGCATTCTCCTAAAGTATGTCCAGATAAACGCTGTTCACTCATGCAAAACAGCATCAGCCTTTAGATTCTTGTCTTCTTCTAGCAACATCCCTTGATCATATTTTAACCATACAGCAAGTGAATTCTATGTGCACTTTATAGGACACTATCTGTCAATGAAAAAGGGGGAAGGCAGAATGAATGGAAGAAGGAAGACACCGTGATGTTGAAGTGTATTTCTCATTCAACAGAATTTCCCTTTAGGAAGAATACATTTCATGCTTTGGTTAAATCTTTGAACATCTTTTTATCTGATTGCCATCACCTCCATCAGAGATCTGACATTTGAAACTGAATATGAGTTACTCCAAGAGAAAAACTTAGATTAGTTTATTTGTCATGCTACTGGTTAACCTCATTGAAACTATAAATGAATAACCAATTACATAAGAAAACAAAATCCATCAGTTACACTTATTAAACTAATCTATATAAAAGGGTTGCATTCAGACTACATAATGCACATCTGCATTATACAATGTACTCATTAGGTGGCTGAAGACTTGATAGTGGAAAGAACAGACAATAAAACTCAGACTTTGCCCAGAAATGTAATTTTGCTTTCTAAATGCATTATGAATGAAATAACTCCCAACTCTACGAAGGAATAATGTACTTAAGAATCAGAACAGGCTTTATTATTTGCCTCTCATGTATGACACACATATTGATTTTAGTTAAAAACTCCCCAAGAACAGGTAAATACTTTAACATGTGCTTATTATATCTGAGAAATGTAGGAATGCATCAACATATAATCATAATATTTGCATATTTCTTTATCAAATCTGCTAAACCCTAAGCAGTACACAATGCCACCTGGCATTTAACCCTTAAGAGTTCTTTGCACTCTCCCAGGTCTCCTACCAACTCTTCAAGACAGTTCTCCAGTGTGCATATGACAGAACTGTGATTTATAAACTAGTTCATCCAGACTGCCTTTGAAACCAAGGTTTTAGCATGGTTAGCCTACAAATTATTGGGTTGGTAATTAAGATCTGTAACGAGTTATGCGCACTTTTCGCTCTAAAATGTAGTGGTGAATAAATATAAAATGACCAAAAGAAGATGTCAGAAAATAATGGAAGCATATTCGCCAACTTGCAGGTTTACAATTGCATAGGTGACAGAATCTGCACGGATGACTTTTCTTTGCTTCCCACCTACAGGGTACCTGTTACCCATAATGTACTTATCACTCATGAGCAAAGTGGTTTTAAAAAGTTTCTAATTAGCTGAGTCAATGTTTAGGAAATAAATATTTTATTAGTATGGCCAAACTTTAGGTAATTACAATATCAATAGTGTCAGAGATATTTTTGCCGCCTGCTAATAGCAGTTTTTCAAGGCAATTTTGCAAATTAGCTTTTCACAGAATCTGTGCTGCACTTCTTTCTTCAGAAAAACACTTAAAAGTTTCCTGATAAGAAAAGATATTTCTGTAGTTGATATGTTCACAAATAAGTTGGATGGGAAAACAAACTGCACAAGTTGAATGAATTTTTATTGTAGAAGGTTTTCCTCCTGCAGTATTCCTTTACCATCTAGGAAATAGGCTGTGTATTATCTGCACCCGTTTTGAGAGAAGCAAAGGAACAGATGATAGCATTTGCTTTACCCCAGCACCTTCAATCTTAACTTTTTTTCCTTTCTAGACATTATCAGACTGTCTTCTCAAGCAATCATTTTATAATTGGTTTTTAATTAAGTCCCTAGGATAAAGCAATTACAAGGTGTAACAAGTAGCTTAGTCATAAAACTATACCATTATAATCAAATAGCACAAATAAAAATAAGGACAGAAATTGAATACAGTGCTATTGATAAACTATCAAAAATGACTGTTGTACATTGCTAATATTGTAATTTGAGGGAAACAATTTAAGTCCTTTCCTTCTGGGAATATCATTAAATAGGTGACATTCTCAGAAGAAAAACCTTAAATCACAATTTTTCATTATTTACTTGCAATTAAATGTATAAACTTTCTTCTTGAAAATATTAGCAGAGTTCAGGCATTCTTTATAATGATGCCATTTGAACCATGTTGCCATTTCTGTCTCCTCTCAGCAAAATGTAAAATACTTTTCTTACAAATAATTCTTCCTAACATGCATTGCCTATTCATCTGCCACAGAGGAATTAAGTTTTTCAGTAATCACAATCAATTATGACACGGACACTTCAAAATAAAAATGAATTATTTCGAGATTTTTACATTTTAGAATTACTCTGACATTTATTCCACCTCTGAATATTTTTAAACAATAAAATTATTACTACTTCTTAAGTATTAATAACTCTATTATTCTGAGTACTGACCATGTTCATTTCTACGGCTGGAAATACAGAAACCTACAAATCTAAATTCAAATTTTGATCCTGATTTTAAGTGTTGAATATTCATTAAAGTTTCAAATAGTCTACAGGTTGCAAAGAATAATAGAAGAGGGACAATACCAAGGAAATTAGAAATAAATTGCACAAATTACATAAAGCTTCTATAAAACATAAGCCTCAAGCAGTTTATTTATGTTCTGTGCACCAAAGTTTTCTGTTTCATAAAGAAATATAGAAGTCATCGTCCTAGCTCCCTAAGTTTGACTGAAAAACTCATATATGGCAGTTGAGCAAACAGAATAAAAAATAAGTCAGTAGAAACGATCTACTCACTCAGTGAAAGTTGCAAATAGTTGAAATTCCAAAAAAATTGATTATATGTAATAGTGTAGTTCCATTATCTATACTTCCTTTGGAGAATATAAACATTCCATAATCGTGTCTGTGTGATGTACTATATGAGTGACTGTAGATACACTCACCGTACAAATTCATTGTAAACAAATAGTAATGATTTACCAAGTTTCACGTATGTATTATCAATCACAACCACAGGGGAAATTATTTGAAAGTTTTATAGTGTATGACAATTTGCAAAATTAGTTTCAAAATATTTCCAAATATGATGTCCATATTAACAGCCCTATTGATTATCACTTGCTTATTTAATTAGCCAGGTAGAAAAGCATGCCTCTGGGTGACCAAAAAAGAAAGAAAAAAAAAAAAAAAAGAAAAGAAAGAAATTCTCACCAGGAAGATATAGCAACGTTAAAAGATTTGAGCATCAGAATACGAAAGGGAAAAGTTTAGTTTAAAAAGAGATAATTGAAAAAATACAAATAAAGTTCACAGCAGGAAGCTTGCCTATATAGAGAAACAGGCTTCAGCCTGTTAATATGTAACCACCTTTTTATAAGAACAATCTGTTAACAGCCTTACAAATCTGACTCAGAGTTTTATTTTCAAAATGTATAATTAGAATTAGGGAAAATTATCATTTAAGTGCTATTCTGCACATGCTAGAAGCTGTGTTAAATAAACAAATTGCTATATTGGGCAATAGTGTGTTCCACTATGAATAACTTCAATATCTACATATGAACTAAGGATCTATTTGCAAATCAAAACCAAAATTTAAAGTTTATCTATAAAACTTTGACAAAAATGAAGTCAAAACAGTTAAGAAAGTTTGACCATTCACTGGAATTATCTAGTAAAGATACACCTTGTTAATTTAAAAAAGAAGAAGAGGAAATAAAAGAAAGACACTATTAAAGTATGCTTGCTGGCTATTTTACTTTACACCCTGATCTGCTACTGGCTTCTCTAATATAAGATCACATCCAAGGGTTATTTTATTTTCAATATTCTTTTTCTCTTCCATTTCTTCACTTCTAGAATGTTTTAATCTTTGTCCTTTCTTTTTTCGTCTTTTCATATCAAATTCAGTCGTTTGAACGATGAACAGCTTGACTTAGCATATTTTTAACCAGCTGGTCTAGCACCTAGCTTGCATTGCATAGTCAGATACAACAAATGTTTATACAGAAGGTAGCTTTCATGAAAATGAAAAAAAGCCTGGGTATCATGCATCCTGGCTTATTTTAGCTTTTTTTATTCACCATACAGAATACAAAGTTTGAATTCTTTTTAATGGCAAACAAAAATCTATTTATAGCTCAAAAAATGAACTTATGCTAGGATAAGAATTCAAATTTTAAAACTGCAATGTATACTTATAGGAATATAAAAAAGGCTAAAATTCTTTTAAAACCCGGCTTTACTTGCAACAACATCAAATAGAAGGACTTTGTACATATTTCTCTAAATAGAAACAACTTAATTACAAATATACTCACTCACATCAGCAAAAGGGGAAAATGTAGTAAATCAAAATTCAGCTAAGACAGCTAGCACAAAGTAGCCACTAAAACTTAGAAAGAGACTAGCCTCATGTCCCCCTTCTCCCATTTTTTTTTTCTTTTGACACTTCAAGAGTGATCTACTAGTATGTAACTGTGATGTTAAATTTTCTCTGGGGAAAAAAAATCCTGTTCTCTTATATCAACAAAAGGTCATGTGCTTTACTGAGCAGCTTCCAAAGTTTTACGGAAGGATCGAATAGAAACTTATAACCTCCGTTTTAACCACCACTAAAGCCTCCTGTCACCCCAGAAATTGCATGAGACAGAGATACTGAAAATGGTAACACTCTGCACAAAAGCATTTTTAAAAGGTGTAGAAGGGGAGGAAAAAAAAAATCAATGAAGAGAAAAGTAGGAGAGAGAATGAGGAAGAGAAGCAGCCGGTGGGGGAGAGATGCTTAATGTTCATTTAATTTCCTGTTATAGGATGCAACCTACAAACCCTAACCGAAATCTCCGAGACTTTGCAGATCAGTTCAGTTTTGTCCGGGCAACCACAACAAAATCAGCTAACAAGATTGCAGAAGCCCTAGTAAAAAGCTTCTCTCACAAACACATTTAAGGGGAGCATCTTCCAACTGATCCAGAGACTACTGTAAAATGGGAGAGTTGTACTTCAATATATTAAGGGGAAAGAAACTGTACTCACCTTTCAAACTCCTGAGGTAAATCAGGGTCAGTAAGCATGCTGGAAAAGCACAATTTCCCTTTGTCACAGCAGCCACCTATGATCGTCTCCAACTGAACCTGTCAAGTGAGTCCAAACCTTCTAAACCAATTGATTCTCCCTCCCTCTCCCTCTCCCTCTCCCTCTCTCTCTCTCTCTCTCTCTCTCTCTCTCTCTCTCTCTCTCTCTCTCTCTCTCAATCTCTCCCCCCTTCCCCCCTCCCCTCTTCTCCCTCTCCTAGGACTCCTTGACCAGTCTCTTAAAGGGGTAGCGCACTTCTAGCAGCAGGGTCTGGCCGCTCCCCCCTCAGCCCTCCACAAGCCGCACGCTCAGCTGCAAAGCTCCAGACAACCTCAGGGTGCCTGTCCTTTCCTTTTAATTCTCTCTCCTAGACATCAGCGAATGTGAGAAGTCAACTCATTTAACACGTCTCCCGTACTCTCTCTCCTCTAAATAATAAAAGTCACACACACACACACACACACACACACACACACACAAGCTCGCAGGCACACACACCAGTATGATTCTGTAAAATGCATTTGCTGCTGATTAAAAAAGAAGTCCATACAATAACATAACCCCGATCAAATTGCATTTATTAACTAATTAAGCAAAAAGATTAGATGTAAGTAATAGCATTTTTACACAAAGAATTGTTATTCCTTCTCACCCCTTTCCAGGCTCTCTCCAAGCGCACAAGGAAACACACACCACGCATACACGCACACACACACACACACACACTCGCTCCCTCACACACAACAATCAGGCATTGTTCTGTGGGAAGAAAAGCAACTTTGACAGATTGAAATATAGCAGAGGCCCCTTCAAGGAAACCTGTAAACAACTTGTCACTCACTCTGTCGGTCTCACTGTGAGCTCCTGCTTTCCACAAAGTGGTGCGAATGTCCTGGCAACCCAACCAAAGTTTCCTCAGCTCCAAACTCCATAAAACACGATGCGCGATGTGGAGGGAAATAGGTATCCACATGCCAAAATCACACGCAAGCAAACAAAAATGAAAAACCAAGCAAAAAATAAGAACGCAAGATGATATTGACACACTGTCTTGTTTGGGATCGCTGGGGAGGTCAGGGGTAGGAGGCACTCCCCTGGCCGTGGGTCTCTTTAATTTCCTCTGCCCAGGCAGCCACAGAAAACAAGGTGGACAAACTATGGCTTTACAGATCCTAAGCTGGCTGGCAGGGCACAGCCTCCATAGCAGTTCCAATTATCTAGATAAAAATCTGGCAGGCAAGGAAGGTAATCAGGTAATGTACCTTTGACATGAAATGACAGAGGCACATACACAGAGAGAGAGGCACTTACACAGACATGCACGCAGAGATGGTAGCTGCCCCGTGCACCGCAGCATCTGGTCAGAGAGTAAGCACACACTCACCAACACGAGATAGTGTGCATTCTTCACACACACACACACACACACACACACACACACTCAGACACTCACACACGCTCTCCACTCCTACTGGGAGGGTTCATTCTGCACAAAAGGCTACATTACAGAGCCCGCCCCAATAAGGGAAAGAGAAGAAAAAAAAGCCTTCCATTGTTGAGAGGGCAGGTCAGTTGATTAGATTTTCTGTGGAGAATTCCACGAGGAAATTCCCTTCAAAGCCGAAGTGATTAACTGGGGGCTATTCTGGAAATGGAGCAGACAATGGCTCAATAGTCTGCACAGCCAATGTCCAGGCTGGCACTGAACTCACTTTAAAAAAAAAATAAAAGCCAGACTCCCTGTTCTTTTCCACACATCCCCCCCCCAACCCCCTCCACTCCTTCCAACTTCCCCTCCCAATTCCTTTTATTTTGCAGCTGGACAACATTAAGGGCCTTTAAAACCACAAGGGTTGACCCCATAGCAGTTTGATTAGGTCCTACTTTTTTTTCCTGGCGACAGTCAGACAGTAAGTTTACTTTCTAGACATACACAATGACACACCATACACATATTCCGAACACCCAAATCAATGAACTTTCCCATAGTAGTAAATTTACTGTTTATCCGAAGCTTATAAATCTTGGACAAAGTTGATCATAATTTGATAACGAGACCCATCGTTCACGAGCTATCCTAAAAAATAAATGTGCGTTTAAAAAATAAACTATGCATTCTACAACGTCATACTACGAAACCAACGTGGAGTAAGATTTAAGCGTGTCACTATGGAGTTAGAACACTAACAAAACAGAAAATTATGACCCAGCCTGAAAAAGCTGTTAACAAGGGATGTGGCAAAAATGAGTTGATACTGACATGATTTTCATTTTCTGCACTTGGGGAAGGGGAAAGCACATTACTCACTCTTTTTTCTTGTCGTTAGCTTCAAATTATATTTTACTGCAGCAACAACCTATTTCTACAGAGAAAAATGAGAAAATTGTTGCATTTATGTTAAATATCTATTTTTTAGCTCTCCGGGGACCTATCATCTAATCCACTCTAATTGATAATGTATATAAAAATGATAATTTTCTTCTATTGCTAATGGTGGGCATGGGAATTGGGGTATGGTAGCTGCAGAGCTACAGGCACTTTAAAAATATTTAAAAAAATTTTTTTCTAATTAAGGCACTGTGCTTCATCTCGTAGGAAAAGAGAAAAATTAAGAAGGAGAGAGAGAAGTTACAGGGAGCCATGGGAGTTGCAGTGAGGAAGGCAGAGAGGACAGGAGCAGGGACAGCATAAGAAGGAGACACAGTGGCAGCGTAAAGACAGAAACAAAGATAATGGCCATAAGGCAGGATGCTGAGATCCGTATGTTCCCAGCTGCTGTCTTGCTGTAGCTACTACCTCTGGTTGTTTTCCTGAAACTCTAACCCAGAATGTCACCAGAGCAGGTAAGAAAGCGAGTGTGACTCTTTGTGGACAAGAGTCAAAAGCAAAGATGCTTATCTCAGGATCTTCCTGGTCTTTGGCCTTGTTTTTAAGGACTTAATATATGTATAGGTAAATATACATATACACATATCAACCAAACACAGCGAACATATAAACTGTGAAATTGTTTGAAAGGAAGTTTGCGATGTCAGAATGATTTATAAACATGACTGTAGCCAATCAAAAAAATTTTATCTCTTGCACAGTATTCTATACTGGGAGTTGATATGGATTACAAACTGGATACAAAATCTGCCCAATATAATAGTGGCTATTATTAAGGAAACTTTATACTGATAACGGCATTTTGTTCACTTAGTCTAGCTCATGGAAATTAGACAGAATACAACATAGTAGACAGACAGCATTTGGCAAAAATATTTTAGCTTCATATTTGAGTTGTTGGTGCCTCATTTGCTACTTGAATTCAGGCCATTTTTTCACTTGTGACACCTTAATACAGAACGACCGCTATTACAAAATTCGTAGCAAAATAAAAGCCCAAAATAGTGCTCATTTTTATGACCTAAAAGGTTTCCAAGTAAATCTTATTAAAATTAAATTTTAAAAATTTTGTTACTCAGCTAATACAGTATTTGATGGCTGAATGGAATGAATATGTGTAAATGGAGACTGCAGAGGTTCCTCTCATTTGAATTCTATAATGTAATGTAAATTAGGATTTCTGCCAGAGTTTAGAAAATCAACAAAGGGAAAGAGAGTTCCAGAATATTTTGGTCAAATCTGGCTACCAGTTACATTATGAAGTGATCCAATCAATCAAATGTTTAGTATTGAACTGTTGTTACTTATAAATCAACCTTGTATTTTATATTAAATGCTAAAAAGTTAAATATTTCATGGTTAGCACATAATATGTGTTAAATAAATCCACAGTTCTTTAGTAATTGTCCAAATAGCTAACGATATTCAACTGATTATACATCTGGCGTTCTCTATATCAGAAGTAACATCCCATATGATACATGCTGTACTATCCTAAGTAGGGCTACAGAAGTTTCACAACACATGTGGATTGAGATACTCTGCAGCATTCACTTCATATCCATTAAATGCCTCCCAACATTGAATACAATGAATTTAATAGAGCCAGAAAATTTATGGGCCTAATAATCATCTATATATTACTACAAATAAAAGTTAAATTTCAAATTAATTATTCAGAAATTTTCAGAAATATGGTTAAGAAAATCTACAATCAAATATATAGAAGCAAAAGAACAAAAAATAAAAATGAGAACTTAATTGAACAATACCTAAAATGGGAGTTACTACAATATGACCTGCAAACAACGCAGATATATAAATATAAATACATCTGTTGAGGTGAGTACCAAAGCACAAAATACAATAGAAATTGCAAAACCAGTTTTACATGCATTAAGCTTCTTTGACACTGTTGCAGCAGTAGTATAGGAAATGGAACAAACCTGAAAAAGTATGCTTTCAAGCTCATGTTGTTGCCATTGCAAATATAAAGAAGAGAATCATACGGGCTAAGAAAATATAAGATATGCTAGAGAATATTGAGGTGCAATGCTGACAGTGCCAACACTTCTAATATAATAAACTAGATATTTCAGATTTAACACTTTTTCAGATGTCATTGCAAGCCAGCACCCCTAGTACTTTTTTCTTCATCTTAAAAGGATGCACTTCATTCCCTTGTCTTAGGACAGGATTGTTAAGTACCTTCTATTTTAATTCCATGAAATATGTAGTCGTAAGTACAGATATCACTTTCACATTTGATATGTATTCCCACTATACAGTTAGAGCTTTCATATTTCATGAAATTGGGTGGGATATTTTTGAGAAATAAAACTTTTTAGTATCAGAGCCATAATAAATGCAAGAGATATCAGTGCAAGACAGTACAAAACTTACAATGACTTAATTTGACACAACAGACATTAAGAAAACACCCTTTCCTCACACTATTTAATAAATATATGTGAACCATTCACCAAATGCCCAAGCAGTCACTACTAGCCTATCACAGGTAGCTTAAAACTGGGACTTGGAGTAGACCAGCATCTCATAATATGGGAACTGCATCCGAAAACCATCTACAAAATTCAAGGATCTAAAAATTCAATTTTTCATAATATGTGTTTGCAAGGGAACTGATACCACAAGAGCTTACAAATTCAAGACTGTTGTACATGCCTGCTCTTTCTTTCATCAGCTGGTTTGTTAGAATATAGAGATGAGCTGCCCTCTGATTACAGAACATGTCCTTCAGGAGCGCTCTCACCTTGGAAACTCTAGTCTCATACTTCTCTGAAAGAGATGATGTCATTTCCAGTAATTGCTTCCATGGTTTGATCGTATTATTTATCTCCTTCTTAAGAATAACTTGAAATAATTTAAAAGATAGCTTCTCTTTTTGAGGCTTTCTTATGTATAGAAAACATTTTAAGAGAAATGTCTCATTTAATAGTCAAAAGCAACTTTATGAGATCTGAAACGCTATTATCCCAATTACGAATGAGATCTCAAAAGTAATTAAGCGTAGAGATGGAGGGTGCTGACGTTATGTCATCTTTCCTCCAAAGTTGTCAAAAGGTGATGCATATTAATTGTCTCTCAAATACAACATAATGGCAAGTAAGTACTAAGCACATACGAAAGTGCTAGTAAGGACGGTTTTATGTTGACTGAATGCCCCGAGTTTAGACAGTTAGGTTGAGCGCTGTCTTGCTACACATGATTGTTCTTTACACAACGAAAACAATTTAAAAATAGCATTTTCACTCATGTGTGGTGACAACAAACACAAGAATTCATACTACCTTCCTTGTAATTTAGCCTTCTTTTTAAAAATAATTTCCAAGGCTCCCCTTCCTTATACGTTTACAATTTATGGAATCCCAGGGAAAATACAGGGGCTAATGTTCTGGTTCCTTTGTAACTATTTTGCAGTTACAAAATCATTTAAATCAGGCAAAGGGTATCAATTAAGAAAACAAGACCAACTGAATGCATGCCTATCTTATATTTTTATTCATTTCTCCTTGTGACAGGTGTGATGTCTGATGGTGGTTAGCTGACAAGGTTGTAAATGACATCAACTCACCACCCCCGGTGGTAAAACATCAGAAGGCTTCTACTGAGTGAAGAATTCATATAACCCCTGAGAATAGAAGCCATACCTTTATGGGACCACATGTTTAGAAAGTTCTCATGGCCACAGCAGAGGAGAAGTTGCACCCTTTTACTGCTAGAGTACTTTTAGTTTTTGTGGGGTAATGTCTGTGAAATATTTTTGTACACATCATTCACAAACACTTTTCCCACCCTAACCCACGCATATTTTGTCATTACTTTTTTGCTGTCATTGTTACAAAGTGGGGCATTCCAACACTGAGCAACCAGCTCTTTTCTATTTTTGAGACAGGCTCTCAGTAAGTTTCCCATGGGACAACTTCCTGTTGCTTCAGCCTCCCTAAATGCTAGGATTACAAGTACGTACCACCACACCTGAATTACTACTGACCCCCCTCATCCTCCCTCCCAGCACTGGGGACGCAATCTGGATCTTTTATACCCACAGTCCTTTCTAATTATTATTTTTTTTTTTTAAGGTTGAAACGGTATCACCAACCTGCCCAGGCTGGGCTTGAACTTGAAACCATCCTGCCTCAGCCTCCCAAAGTGCTGGGATTATGGGAGTACATTGCCACTCCTCTTTGCTTACTATTTCTTTATGTCAACTAATCAGATAGATAAGAAATGGGAGCTAAAACTGAAGGAAACATTTGTATTTGTGCTTTAATCTAGAAGAGCACATATGCTGAAAAATAAAGTGTGCAGACCTCTCCTCTAAGAGAACACCTATGATAGTTCTGCTAATGATGTAATGTTTGTTTTAGTCTTTAACAATCCAGATGATTTCTAAGCTCTCTCAAACTTAAAACACTTTTATTCTCTCCTCTCTAATAATTACAAAAAGAAATCTTCACCTCTTCAGGTACAGCCCATGTTTTTATACTGGTTTGAAAGTTTTGAGTCAGCTCTGAAAACATGAGAGTATATCTCTACCTTTTGCAATATGGCATAACCCCCATTTGTGTATCAATATGGCACTGCCAGGAAAGTAATCTTGTACAAATTTGTATTAACTCAGCAAATTTCCAATAAGTTAAAATGAACAGGTGAACTTAACTGATCAGGAAATTGTATTTTCAAAAGAATTTTATGACTAAATTAGTATATTTAGAACTGAAAATTTTTGTGCTTGAATTTTCAAGTCACAATTTCCATTTTTTTTCTCCTGTCTTATTGTATTTATTACATTTTCTAACTTTATGAGACAGTGAAAGCCAGTTTTTTACTGTACCAGATACTTCACATATATAATGCCATCAGGCTTGACTTGTGGGAGAAAATAATTACCAGGGATTCTGCTTTTCTCCAAAATTTCAAAACTACAAGTAAACAACTACAAGGCAAACTAAAAAGCTGCTAAAAAATCCTAAAAGGTAATTTGTGTTCAAGAAAGCCTAGTTTTAAAAACGAATTTTGTGGGCACTCTGAAAAACTACTACCAAACACACAGCTTCTTTTTTTCATGTTATTGTTAACAAAATTAATTACTGTCACAATTAAGAAAGTAATTTTGTCAGACTATGCACAAGATAAAAAAATAAGAAAGCAAACATTATCAAATGAATGCATTTGATTAGTTAGTAAGCACTTGTAGAACTTTTACTTTATGCTTGTACAGTTTTAATTTTAAAACTCCATACTTGCATAAATAGGATAAATGATAGATTAATATTGTAAATTGTCTGGAAGAACTGTATAGGTGTCAAATGTCATATTACTACAAAAAACACCTAAAGGTTAATTAACTCTAAGGACATTATGGCTCTGTATCAGAAATATTTATTTTTAAATCATGTATAAAGTCTAATCATAGATTAAAGACTAAATATTTATGAAATATGACAACATTCTAAGCACACTTTCAGAAAATAAAGTTGTATACCTAAGATCACGCATACTTTTTCAGGTACATGAACCCAGCTTCAGACTTATTTTACCTGCTGCTCAGGGACATTATTCTTGATCTTAATGAGAAAATATCAGATTTTCCTTACACTGGGCATGTACACAGAATTCTGCTACACGCGTTCAAGGCACAAAGAAAGACTCAGTATGGCCAAAGATTTTTCTACACTTCTTTGCCTGGCAGAGCACAGTGACAAAAGGTGGAGATGCAAAACTTTAACATTTTTCAGAGAATTATCACCTAGATTAGGATATGGACTGTCTGGTGTATCTCAAGAAGAATTATAAAAATTTTAACTAGAAATGTGCAATTTTATATACATTCATTTATTGTATTTTCTCAACAAATCCAAAAGAAAGTAAAAGGAAAAATTCACATAGCTTCTGATTTCACAGCAAATCAGAAGCAGGAAGAAAATTTCAACTTTTGATTAAACCCTAGTGCTTCTTCCAATATGAGTTACTTCTAACATCTATCTGCAATGTAAAAGAAAACTGTATGTGTTATTTTGTAAAATAAAATAGTGCAGGGCATTAAAATAAAATATTGATTTCAAAATAAGGTGTCCAATTTCTGAACTTTAACAATTTAGAATTAGTTTTTCTGTATTTAATAAAATATATATTAGAAAATCAATTGAAATTATCCAAAGCATTATGAGAATTCAAAACTGCTGTAACAAAAGTAATATATAGAAATCAATAGATTTCACATATAAGAGGAACCCAGTTACTAGAGATAATGGGGAAAAAGACCCCTTTTGCATTAGTAATGCAAAAAACAGAATATCTATGAGCAAACTTATTCATATAGAAGATCTATTCAAGAAATCTTTAAAACAACATGGAATGACATGTCAAGTTTCTGGATAGGTAGCATGACATCAATATCATAAAATGTGAATTGTTTCTACAAGAATGTATAAATTTAATGAGTTTGAAATTAAAATACCAGCATATTTAAAATATTGAATTCTAACTCAAAAGTTTAAATAAAAAACCAAGGCTAATCAGAAAAGTTCTGAAGAAGGATTAGCTTAATAGAAATTAAAACACAGTTTAGAGTCACAATAATTAAAGCAACATAGTATCCAATCTATCAACTAATGGAATAATAAGGAAGGTAGAGATAAAAAGCCAAAACATATTCTATTTCATTTGGTGATGATAAAATTAGCATTCAATTAATGTTCTGTGGATACCTTGTAATCAGTACAAACAGTATTATAAATTTAAGATGGATCAAAGAGTTGAAAGTAAAGAATAAAATCATAAATCACTGCAACAGAATATAAATTCATCTAACTTTGGAGAAGAAAAGGTCTCCTTAACATTGGGTAAAGATTCAGAAGCCATAAAGCCAACAATGTAAACACCAAAAACTTCTGAATGTCAAAAGGTATCATGAAAATCAAAAGACATACAACAATTTCTATATCCAATTAAATGGATATATTCCGTAGTAAAAAAGAGCTCTTACAAATCAATGAGAAAAGTAATAATTCAATATAAACATGCAAATAATTTAAATTCTTCAAAGGAAATAGGAACAGTTCCTAAAAAGTGAAGATTTTCAATATCTTTCATATTGAAAATGTAATTTTTAAATACAATGTGATATGCTTATTTTTAATCTATTAGCTTGGCAAAAAATCAACACCCTATGAATCTTGCAGTACAGAATATATTATTCATTCTTATGCTATAGTAAGTCCTCTGTGTTAGAATACTTTTCTGCTGATTTAATGTATTTCCTGTCCTGTTGACTTTGTCTTAGACACATTGTTTGGTTTATTCAATACAATTGAAGCTTTCTACATGAGTTTTTGATTTGGTACAGCAACATTCTTTTTTTTTTCTTTCCTTCTTTGAGACAGGGTCTCATTATGCAGTGCAGGTTAGCCTTCAAATCACAGCAATCCTCCTGCCTCAGCCTCCCAAATTCTGGGATGCCATGCACGCACCACCATGTCTAGCTTGCCACATTCATTTATTTTGCCTTCCACAATCAAAATAGCATTTCCCAGACAGGGACTAGATCATCTACTTATGTTCTAGAAGAATAAAAGATCTAGAGTCTAACAGGATTTGATATCAGTTCCCAAGCCAATATGCATATAACCCATAGTCAACCCAAAACTCTCATTTAACGAATACAGGGAAAAATTCAATCTATAGACAGAGGGGGGATGTTTTTTAACACAGAAAAGTCTTCTGGAAGTACTCTCATGTATTACTCAGAGAAATGTATAGTGATACAAGCTTTATGGACAGCAATTTGGAAATAGAAAAAAATAATAAATGCAATTCTGGTAATTTATGTTAGAAATATGTTTTCACATGTGCTGAATGTTACATATTCAAAGCGAGTCACTGTACAAAAGTCTGTAAAAACAAATGATAGCTAACAGAGGTGCAACAGTGAGGATATAACACCAGAATGGAAACTATACAGCTAAACATATAGCATGCTGTTTTGTTTGTTTTTTTTTGTTTGTTTGTTTTTTTCTGGTACCGGGAACCGAACTCACGACCTTGCACTTACCAGGCAGGTGCTTTGCCGCTGAGCTAAATCCCCAGATTTTTTTTTTTGGTTATAGCATGCTTTTTAAAAGTTAAATATACACAACTAAATATACCTCTAATTAAACTTCCCAGGGGTCATCCACCAAATATACACAATGTTCCTCAAATTCAAATTGCAGATCCCAGATAAATGTATCTGGAGAAGCGTATAATATTTGTTTTTATTAAAAATTATTTACACGTTGTAAAGTTCAAAGTTCTCACTTATGATGATAATCTTTACTTTTAAAAACTTGCAAGACTTCAATTTTAGTTTCTGAAATATTTAATTGAAATTCAAAGGCCCAGTGAATGCAGAGTATGCCAAAAAGTGTGTACATACTTCAGGAAAAGAGAAATAATATGCTGCTTCCCAACAAATGGTGAAACCCTCATCGAGGGACCCTAGATGATGTTGTAGATCACAGCAAAGCCACTACACTGCCGGCCCCTAGAGAAGAAATTGAAAATGCATGTGCAGCAATGTCAATGGCCAAGGTGAGCCAAGCAGCGGTTTGCCATATTAATAAGTGGAAGCTGAAGGCTTTTGAGCACGTCTTGTCATTGTAGAGGCCAAACGTAACTTGCATTAATCTCATGAGGTCTCAATAAATTAAAAACATATTAAAATATTTATACAAGTTTTTCTTTTCCTGAAATGTGCAGACTTTTTTGGCAGACTGTATACTCTTTGGAATCTATAAAAATTTGTATATAACTCAAATTTGAGAAGATAATTGATACCTGTTTTTATCAAAACATTTCAACTCTTCATGCTCTCAACTTTACATACATCTTGAGATGTTTTCCCTCCTCCCTTATCCAATTGAGCGGGCTAATTAGTACTCATCCGTAAAAACTGGTTAAGGTGTAAGTCCCTATTACTGTTCTACCTGGAACTGTCATCTGTCATTCTTCCCCATAATACTGAGCAGAACATGAGCTCCTACTGCTTGATTCTGTGTTCTATAGCTAAATGCTTGGTGCTTTCATCATTCTGTCCTCAAGATCATTTCACTACACTGAACTATCATGGTATTCTCTATCTGAATTAAAAAACAAGGGACTTCAGTGCTGCAATGTGATGTATTTTGGTATTATTAGGCCACTGTATAATCTGTTTCCCAAGATTAGGACATGATTTCTCAAGTTCACATTTACATCTAGTTTAAATATTACTTTCTTAAAGAAGTCTTCTCTTTATGTAGATTAAAATATAAGAAATAACGTGTGGTGGGTTGGCAACTGCAGAGATAACAATAGTGTATAATCGTATGATCGGCAGCAAAGAACTTTGGGTGGATAGAGTGATAAGTTATGTTGAATCTGACATAATAATAGAACACCTCACAGGAGATTCTAACTTTGAGAGTGAAATATAACCCTGAAATGTAATAATATAATAGAAAATGTACATTTTCACAAGTATAAGAGGAAGTGTAAGAAGGTGAGTATAGCACTATACTCCAAAGGATAAAGTTTCAAAGGAACAAAAACAGCAATAGATAAAAAATAAAGAGGTCTATTCAAAAAGCAATTTTGGCAACCCGGTTATCACTGGTGAGAGATACACTTAAAAAGACCACAACACAGACAGTTCAGGCAAAATGGAACCATAAGTTCTCAACTCCTGCTGTACCTTCCCTCCTGTCAATACACACACACACACACACACACACACACACACACACACACACACACACAAGAGGTAAATGTTTGATTGCTTTCCACAAGATTTTGCAAACCACAATGGGTCTCCTTATTAAGAATTTCATTAGAAAAAGCAAAGTATCACCTGAAGTTATGCTCTAGGAAATTACATACCAATGAGAGAAAAAAAATGCTGAAATTTAAAAATGTCTAAAGAACTTCAGAAAAATAATGGACTAGCTTTTGCTTTCATAACATAATGGAGCTCTTTATTAATTTCATAATGGCTATAATCCCTGACAAATATAAGTGCCATTCCATTTTTCCATGGGGCCAGAAGTGATTTTGGCAATTAGGAAGTCACTGCTATTTTGATTTCACTTACAATGATCAAGTATCCAATTGCCCACTGTTGTCCTTTTCTTCTGGTAGGCACGATATGAATCTTAGTTTTGATCTAAAATATTCCATTTATATTTTTTTTGTTGATAGCTTTTCCTGTTGCTTTATTTCACGGTTTGTAGAAATCATTAGTGACATTATGCCAAAGGCTGAACCTCATAAGCAACCTGAGCATTTTGATTTGCTCAAAAGAAAACCCACAGTTCACTAAAAGTAGACGTAATAATGATCCTGACCAATTAAAATTTGAATTAAATGAACAGAATCAAATGATTTCTCCTTATCATTCTGATATTCTGGAAGAAGGGCAGGGAGCAACAAAAATTACCACCATGTTAAAGATGCTTAATTTCTCTTTGGTTTAAGAAAGCAAACAAATTACTTCATAAGGAAAAGGCACTAGTACATAAAGACATTCTAATGGATGTATCTAAGTACAAAAAATGGAAACCAACCTTTAAAATATATTTAAATAAATTATTAACCCAATTAAACAAATAGGAAGCTATTTTACTAAAATGCTGATAAAGCACAGGAAAGAGTAAAAATGCTGTTTCAGCATAAAATCAGTCAGGAAAACTTCAAATGAGTTATCAGTTATATTCTGGCACTTCAAAAAATAAATTTATCTTATTTCTATTTCTTTATAACTCCTGTCAAATTTATATCGTACAATTCTTCCTGCTTCTCTGTAGTTTAAAAAATTATAAAAGTACATGTACAGATTCAAGAACTTATCCCTAATCTTTGAATCTGACATATCCTCAGAAGAGAAAATTTCAGTATGAGGAAAGGAAGACTAGACTGGATAATTGAATGGTCTGTTGTTAGAGAGCTTTCATAGATATGTTCAACAGGACTACAACAATTGCCTTATCCTTAAACTATTATGCATGCATGCATAAACGAGGGAAATATAAAAAGTTGGAACACTCTAAACTTTATTTAACTGATAACTTTCACATTAGAGGTGTACACTATTTTAATAAGCACTCTGAAAAAAAAACCCAGGCTACTAACAAACTAGTTATAACTGATTAACAGAAAATATAAACAATAGTATTCCAGTTTTTCAGCCTTAAACTACTTTCTCAAGAACAAAAACAAAACAAACAAAACCTGACAAAGAACAGAAATACTAAACTAAAGAGCAGGGATGAGTGCTTGCGTCGTGCGTTCCTGTGTGTTTATGTGTGTGCGCACGTACAGCATTTGGAGGAAAGTTGTGAAGGAAGAGTTTTCTACCAAATCTCTCCCTCTTCCAAGCATATCTTAAACAGCATCACACAAAACCTCAGCGATGCCGCAATTCATTCCAAATTTATGTCTGAGAACTGAACATATTTTTCCCATAAGAAATAATGGAAAACCAATTAGTTCTGAGGCCCAAAAATTACACTTATAAATTGATTTTCCAAGACTTTAACAAAGTCTGAAATGATTTCTTTCTTTAATCATGGTTCTCATAATTTTCCTCTTAGTCTGACCGCTGGTGTCACTAACTTTCCTTGGAGCCCTGGTTATGATATTTTTTGCAAATAAAGTACAAAAACAGCACACAATGACGAATATTCTAACTCACTCATCAAGCGCTCTGTGTTGTCTGGGCAAGAGTGGAGCGTCACTCCTTCGTGTCAGTGGTGAGCACAGCACGGGATTCACTCTCAGCCTGTGCAAGTTTTTTTCAAGTTAGATTTTCAGTTGTACTATGGAGAAAAGTTAAGAACACAGAGCAGATTTGTTTTGCTTTTGCTTTTGTTTTCTGAACTCTGCTGCTCCTGTAGTGAAAAGTTGAAGCTTGGAGCCATTTGACAACCAAGGTATCACCACAATCTCTGATTCATTACACTTCAAGATATACTAAGAGACATAAACATTAGGGTTTAAAAGGATTTAAAATAGACACTCAAATGTTTTATAATGCATACCATAAAATGCCTTACATAAGTTCACCTTTTCCCCTTATTATATTCAGTGTTCCCAGTACTAACTGGCTCTAACTATCATCATATTGCATATTTCACAATATTCTTATGCATACTTCAGTGCAGGAATTTAATATATCCCCCTTATTTACTTTGCATCCAATACTGTGCAGAAAAGACACACTCAGTCATTGTTTTATGCTGCCTGGAAACATCCATAGTTATTAGCACAGGCAGTACGAACATAGGATTCCACAAGTATACAACATACTCACATCTCCTGCAAGGCCAGCCTTGAAAAGGGAAGTAAGATAATATGCTCCTACAAAGATTCTCAATGGTTAGATGGGTGAACTATAGGACAATAATAGGTGCTTTTCTGAGTGTTTGGTATGTGCCCTATTACTGCTATTTATAAAAGTAACATGCCAGGCAATTCATATAATCACCTACACCAATGCTTTGCAAGGTCTTAAAGCAAATGAAATAGAACAAAAATCCCTTTATCAGGTTATCTTAAATAATCGAATAAGTGTATTTTTTCCATATTAACACACATATGTGGGCATCTGTATAAAATTTAAAATACATTCAGTATTTTCAGTAATTATAGCTCACCTTGAGACAGGAGTTTTAAATAGCGGCCAGTAATATCAGAAAATCTTGCTATAGCAAAGAGCTAAACTTGAAGCCGCAGTCACTAGAGGTTCAGCCCTCACCCAGGGACACATCCAAAGGGCCCACTTCTGGTTCCCAGCAGCCCCAGTGAAGGCAAGGTAGGAAGGAAACCTGCTGGGCATCCATGGATGTCAATGCCACCATTCATATCCATGAAGTACCCAGCGGGCCACACCATCCACTCTAAAGCAAATGAAAACTCCTGACTGTAGTATTGTCTACAAACAACCTTTCTTGTAGAGGGCGTCAAACATGTCCCTATTCAGTGTCCAGAATGGGAGGCCAGGGGTATCTGCACTGTCTGGGCCACTAAGAAGAGCTATGTGTCTCTGCATTCCCAGGATGCCCACATTGCCGCCTCTGAGGTAAATGGTTACCTGCTTATCAGCTTCCTCTGGTTTTACTGATAGCTTCAGGTTCAACAGCTGAGGACAGAACACACTGGACTACTGCTGTCAAATCCTGCCTCAGTAGCATCAGCCACTGCAGAGGGGTAGGGGGAGGCCACAAGAACCAGACCTAGAGCACCCCAGCACTAGACAACTGTTTATCAAGAGGGGATAAGGGTACACTAGCCCTTTTGGTGCTTTTTGAGGGTAGCAAATACAGCTACTCTGCAGACAAAACACTATGTCTGAATTCTTATAATTGGCTTTGTAGCACCTTGAGACTGACTGACAGTGCCATTCAGCTAGGAATGTCTGTGTTGGCTATTACTGGATTCAGTTTATGTCAATATTTATTCAAGTTTCAAAGAGGCAACATAAATGTCCTGTCCAGGGGCAGAGTCAGTGTTCAGAGTAGAAGGGTAGGAGTGTGAGGGAAGATGGGATGAAAGTTCAACACTTATTTTTCCACTGATCCCCATCACTACCATCAACACTACATTTTTTCAGAATAAAACCCAGTATCCAAAAAAGCAAAGGAATGCACCAGAACTTTCATTTGGGTAAGTGGCTTATAACGTGTATTTTTTTTTTTCTTTTCCTCTCAGACACGGGGAAGGAACAAGTTGTTTCTCTTTAAGCAGACCCTGAAAGGCAGGAAATTTGTTCAAGAAATTATTATTGTCATCATAAATATCTAAATAATAAGTTTTACATTGAGATGAAAATACACAAAAATTAAGTTGATTTAAATAAAATATTTTATTTGGCAGAAGTCAGGCTAAAGAGATATAATGGAGAGTAAGGTATTCAACTATCAGTTCAGTTAAATTTTATTAATTTAGTTGGTAAACAGTCCAATTTCTGAACATTAATACTTTATGTTTAACACTAGCCAGGCCAGATTTTATATGACACGCCTAGTGAATATAGATGCTTCTCAATTACAAAGGGCTTCTGGAGTTATGTCCTTATAAATCTATCTAAAGTTTAGCACGTAGAAGTCAAAGATAGGTTTAATACCCCTAATGTAACTTAGCAATGCACTTCTCTTGAGAGTACCAGTTGTTTACCTGAGACTGCACGTCTGCCTGGGAGCCATGGCTTGCTACTGTGGCCCAGCACCTTCCAAGGCTAGCTTTGTATGGCATACACTAGCCTAGAAAGAAATCAAAATTAAAAGTACAGGTGCTACTTAACGTATATAACTTTTTGCCACACCCTAATGTTGAAAAATCATAAACTGAACCATCCTAAATTGAGGGCCATTGGTATACAGTTAGCTATAACAGCTAGGTATTAAGTGATATACAGATGTCTCAGAAGCAATATAGTACAGTGAATAAACACAAATATATTTTATACAAAATAAATCCTCCTAAATCAAGGAGCCTAGACACAAGTTCTACTTCTGACTTACAATCTTTCTGTTCCTTGGGTCCCTTTATAAGCTGGGGATGAGGACAATACCCATCTTACAAAGATACTATATTCAATATTACAATATATGTACAAGTGATATGTAAACTGTGAGATAAGTGTTAGGAGTTATTACAGCCAAGAAAATATTGCTCGTAAAATTACAACAGTAACTTCACTGTATAAATTGCACAAATTTCTATGCAAAATGACCTGTTTCAATAATACTACTTTTCATATCAGTAATTCTATTTCCTCTTGAGTGAATGCTGTTGAAAACAGCAGTAAGATGTTTTCTAACAACTGTATGTTTAACTCATGATCATTTATTTTCAGGTTTTAGATGCTGAATGCAGTACATAAAAGAAGAAATAGAAACAGTAAACATATGAAATGAGCTTTGCAATGTTCAGATTATTGAAGCTTTCTATTTGTTATATGATGTAATTTATGTATAGCATGAGCATATATGCACTGCAAGGAAATGAATGTGCAAACTCGACACTAGGTGGGTCCATAGTAATGAGTTGAACATAGTAAACTGTAATGTATGAAATATCAGTTTAAAATAGATGCATTTGAGCATTAAAAAGCCAATGGAAACTGAGGAAAAATATGAAGCTCAACTGCTACTTTCAAAAGGTATACATAAAGAGAAAATATAATAAGTGAATATGCAAAATATTTTAAAATACTTCTTAATCCAGTGATTTAGCATCTGCAAAGTTTCTTTTGGTAAAATCAATCAGAAATATACAACAAACTGTAGAAATAGGAAGCTAGCTTATAAAGTCTATAGATTATGTGGAATTGTAGTTCCCCAGATGAATGGCTTTTCTGATTAAAACCAGTAATTTAAAAATAATATTATAGTTTCACAGTAAGAAGCCAATAGTTATGACAAACTATTATTTTATATAACTATATTTCATCCTTGCAATTAAATGTTGTAGGATAAGTGGGAAATGTAAATGATTACAGGGAAAATACAAGATAATAAGATTTCTTACCTAAGTTTTAGTAATAAGTAACTAAAATTATTATTAGGATAAAAAAAACCTTAATTTTTCCTGCACATTTTCTCCAATTGTGCTGGATTTGGCATTCTTAGCTAAAAAATTGTTGAAGAATATGAAGCTTAGTTATATGACTGGAGGATCCCTATAAGAGTAAAGGTATTGTAATACCCATATCAGTGATAACCACAGCTCAAATTTATTAAGTGCTTTTTCAATAGTACAGCACTGGTATGAACTCTTTGCATGCAGTAGCTCTTCAACCAACCCTGTGAGGTAGAATATAGACAGAATAGGGAATAGAGTCAGAGATAATAAGTAATTTGCCAAAGGCCAAATAAATAGTTATAAAAATGTTTCTTGACCCCATTTCAGCTGAATTTTCTCAAAAAGATGTCTCTACAATGTACTTGTTACCCCTCAGTAACCTTACTTTCACTTCACAGTAAAATACAGTATGATTTTCAAGAACAGTGCCACAAAAAGTGCGCTTTCTAAGATGAACACCGACCCTCCTATTACTAAATCCAGTAGACACTCCTCTATCAGTTGACCTTGGGCAAATGCTCTTTTATTCAATATTTTCATCTCTTCCATTACAATAGGCTTGCTGTTTCTCATTCTACTCTGCCATCTACTCCTTCCTAGAAATATTTTTAAATGTAGTTTATTGTGTTTAACCTTTGAATGTTGAGACTCCTTGGTCTGATCATCTCTCATTACTCTTCCACCTCCCATTGGAAAAATTTATTTACACTCTTCATTTCAATAACAACTAAATGTCAAGATAATATGATTTTCTAAGACTCCTCTTATTTTATTAGTATTGTATATATTTATAATACATCTATAGTGGGAGTTTATGTATGTACACATCACATCTCCATTATTTCTCTTTGCTTCCCCTTTTATCCCTCCCTGCTACTTCCAACTCTTGATCCTCTTCCCATCTGAAAAAGTTCTAGCTCCATTTTTTCTTTGATTCCATTTTTTGTCCTTTTTCCATTCCTTCTTCCCCCTCAACTCTTGATTGCCTTCCCACTCAAAAAAGATCCTCTACATCCTATTATGTATCTTCTACCGTGCTCTTTATTTATCGTTTAGGTTTCTCATGTAAGAGAAACCAGTTGGGTGTCAGATTCATGTCACTTTATGGTCTTGAGGTATAGCCATTTACCTACAAATGCCTCGAATTTATCCTTTATGGCAAAGCAGTACTCCACTGTGCACAAATACTACATTTTCTTTACCCATTCATCCACTTATGGACATACAGGCACTTTTAATGATAAAGCTAAGATAAACTATGCTGCTATAAACACGGGAGTGCCTGTATCACTGAAATAGCATCACTGTAACTCTGTCATGTAGATTTGTAGAAGAGGACTAGATCAAGTGGAGCTTTTATGTTTAGTAGTTGAAGGATCTCCATACTGATCTTCACAGTGATTATACCAGTTTACTTTCCCACCAATACTGTAGGGCTGTTCGTTCTCCACAGTCTTGCCAGTAATTTTTATAATTTGATTTCTTGACGATATTCTTTCTGGAGTAAGATGGTATAGTAGTGTTGTTTTAATTTGCATTTCTATAACAACCAGTGACGTTGAACATTTTTTCATGTACTTATTTGGCCATCAGTACTTTTCCTTCTGAGAAGCATCTATTCATTTTGCTTGTCTATGTTTTGACTGGGACTTTTATTTGGGGAAGTCTAAGATTTTTTATTCATTACATATTGTACATGTTAGTCCTTTGAGGAATGGATGGCAAAATTTTACTATCCTGTATGTTGTTTCTTCACTCTATTGGTGAAAAAAACAGAAGCTTTTTAATGTCATGTGATCCCATTTGTTGATTCTCTATATTATCTTTTCTGCTGTTGGGGTTTTGATCAGAAAGTCCTTGCTTATGCCTATGTCTTCAAGAGTTGTATCTATTTTATCCTCCCTCTTATAATTTGGTATCTCCTCTTGGATGTCTTCTAGGCATCTCAAAGGCAACACTCCCCCCAAATAAACTCAGTCTCTCTAAACTCTCCATATAAAGTTTACTATCATGATAAATCATGATAAAAGTCAACATCAACCAATTCTTTAGACCAAAAATTTCAAGCCAGTTATTCTTGACATTTTCCCACCATCACACTCCTAAACTGATTCAGTTTCCAAATCCTTCCTGTTCCATTCCCAAATACATCTTCAATCATTTGTCACTATAATCATTGTTCCCATAATAGTCCACATATAATCATCTAGTCCTAAAATATTACAATGTTCTCAAATCAGCCCATTTCTACCCACTATTGCCCTCTCTGATCTATCCCACCCCCCCCACGGCATCCAGACTGATGTTCCTCAAAAACCTAATCATGCTAGATCCCATCTTCACCTTCTCCCTTAGAATAAAATCTGAAACCCCCATATTTTCTGTACCAGCCTCTCCCTGTTGTCATGATGTTTCAGTCAAAGCAGTTTAATTTCCTTCACCAGGGTATGACAAGCCATTTCTGAGATAAGGATTCTGTGTCCAAATTTTTATCCAAGTTTTTCTTTGACTGATATCTACTTGTACTTCAAATTTCAATTCCAATTCTACATGTTCAGAGGAGGCGACTGTTAGAGAAGAAGGGAATGGAGTGAGAGAAGAGAGGGGGAATAATGGGGGAAATGATCATATGTTATATTCATGTGCAAATACACCAAAATGAAACCAGCTAATCTATATAATTAACATGCACTTATAAAACAATAATGTCTACTTGTTCTGGGGAACTTTCCTCTGCAGTCAGAGTAAGCTATCTCAATTCAGTTCTCCTTGTGGTAGCCTGGCACTGATTATCTTTGTTATTTTCAAAGCAGAAAGTATTCACTTCACATGGCCAAAGGGAAAAAAAATAACTATCTGGAACAATGTTGAGCTAGATGAGATTGAAGATTTAGGCAGTAGTTCCAAGATGGCCGAGTCTAGCTCAGGGCTGTATATTTTTGATTTACTTCCAAACTGGCAAAGAAATATTACAAATGTGTTACATGAACCCAGGGAAACAAACAAATGTGCTGACAAGTTAGATCATGACTCTATAATGACAAGATCCCTCAAAAGTCTGGAGTCATCTCTTCCCCCAGTTAGGTTGACAATCTATGAAGTTGGAGAATCCCATAAGCCTTTTATAACATAAAAACATGTGTCTTATTTACTTTTTCTCATTGTTGAGACAAAACCTGACATTCAAAGTTAAAGAAGGAAAGGTGTATTTCACCTCACAGTATGTAGAGGTTTCAGGTCATAACTGGCTGGCTCCAAGGCAGGGTGGCACGGCAGAGGGGCATCACAGAGGAGAAACAGTTCATGGTAGGCAGAAGACAGCAAAAGCAAGCAAGCAACCATAGCCACTTCTTTTTATCCTTTTATATTCTATCTAGGTTACCCGTGTTAGGGTGGGTGCCAAACCAATCAGTAGACTGATTTAGTAATCACCCACCATTAATCCCAGAATCATGTACTCTATATCAATCACCTCTGAAAAAGTGCCCCCTATGCTTGCATGGGGCTTTAGGGGGGACATCTAGACAAAGTCATAACAGCATGTCAGCATACACAACTTCACTTTATTAACATATAATACTTTCTTGCTCTGCAGAAGCTAATGACAGTAAAATCCTCTTACACTGCTGCTTTACCAGCATGGCCCATCCTAGTCTCACCAAGAAACTGAAAAGTAATGACTCTCTTCCCCACCCAAAGAAGAACCTGGATTATTGAGATTACAAAACTGGAAAAGATAAGCCACTAAAAATAACCTTGGGAAATTCCTAAACTTTTTCTTTCTTTTCTATTTTTTTAAGATATAATTTTAGTTGACAAATAATACTTATGTATGGGTTACAATATGATGCTTGGATCTATAGAGGCACTGCTGAAAGTTTAAACCAAGCTAATTAACATTTCCATCATCTTACCAACTACTTTTGCCGTCAAATTGTTAACCTTTTAGCCACTTTTAATATATAACTCATTATATTTAAGTATAATCACCACTCAGTATACTATATCAGTAATACTCACTCTCAAAATCTAACTGAAACTTTGTACCCTGTATTCCCTTTCTCTGTCGCTTTCTCTACTACAGCCTCTGGCAATCACTTCCTTGTTTCTATAATATATAGATTTTTAGATTTTGCATACATGACATCAGAATTTCGGAGAGAAAGAAAAAACAAAAAGGCAGACTTTATGGAGCTGGGGAAGAGGATAATGGAGAAGGCTAAGGTAGGGGAAGGGTCATAAAGGAATTGGAAATGATAGATATGGTACATACATGTACTAATTCCTCATGATGACTATAACTATTGCACATTGTAAACATACACTAATAAAGCTATCAAATGAATTAATAAAGAGAAATGTTATTTTTCAAATAAATAAACAACATCATACAGTTATTTGTCTTTCTGCACCTGGCTATTTGACTTCGTATCATGTCATTTCACTCTACCCATTTTTGTAATAAATGACCAAATATCATTTCTTTTTAAAATTGTATTATTTCCTTGAGTACATACTCATACTCTTTAAAGAAAAATACTGGGGATGAAACCCAGGGCTACTCTACATATTGTTTATCCATTCATGCATGAGGACACTTAGTTTGACTCTAATGTTTTGTGATATTTTTCATCTGACTTGGAGTTTGACTCCATACCAAGACTATTTTGAATAATACTGAAATAGTATGGTAAAGCAAATACTTTTTCAGCATACTTATTTCAAGACCTTTTTCTCTCTGTATTTTTACTGTATTTATTGATACTAGTCTTATTTACCTTAGATGGCCCAGACGAGTTTTACACTCTCATTCCAAGTCAGATGAAAAATATCACAAAACACAATTTAATATGAAACAAGCATGGGGAAGACCATTGGCACACATGGATTAATTCATAGAACGTCTATCATTTTTTTTAAATCTAGATTATTTTATTATTTTAAAATAAAAAGTTTTAAAATTTGTTCTGAGAAAATTAGAGAAGATAAAATGGTAAAGAATTATTTTAAATATGTTTGCAAAAAAACTGTAAGACAGGCTGACAAAAAGGAAGGCATCAATTTGAAAGTTAATCCTTTCTGTTTGACTTTGGTTTCACTGTGCATACGCTGCTCTACCTAAAAAGAAGTTAAGTCTCAGTAAACCCATAGTAAATTTAAAATATCATGTAGCTCAAAAATGCATTTAATACACCTAAACTGCTGAAGATCACAGTTTAGCAACATAGTACTTGAGAGAGTATTGGTAGTATTCACGATTACGTAGCTAAGAGAACTGACTGCGTATCAAACTCAAAATATGAAGTTTTGATCGATTGTGTATGACCTTCATACCACTATAGTCAAAAAACTGTGACCATCCTAAGTTGAACTTTCATAATAGGAAGGCTTGTGTTCAGTTTATTTTCAGTTAAAAGAATAAAACTAATTTGGATTAGTCTTTAGAACTTCTGCGTTTTAGATTTTTAATCTCTGGGAATAGTCATATACCCTAATTTAGAAAAAGCTTCAAATATTGTTTCAAATAACAAATTTGCAAAATTTTAAGACATGCATAGTAAGTAAAAGTATACCATACCTAAACTTATATTTTTTTTTATTGACAAGACAATGCAGCAACAATAGAGACAAACTAGGGCATAATCATCAAGAAAAATTTGGTATATGAAAAATATATTTGTATATACATTTAAGCCTAAAGCAAGATAAGGGTAAAGCATAGAAGAACCAACATCAATTCATTAATTAGGGTCCTAGTCATTTTCCATGTATTCACACACATTTTTGTCTCTATAATAGTCATTATTGCCCTTAAATAAACCACTTCTTTGTGTTACACAAGCTTTGGAATGTGATTTTTCCTTCTAGCAGACCAATGTGACACCATGATTAAGACCGTGGGATCTAAAGCCAAATTGGTTTCCAGTTCCGCTTCTTCCACTTCTTAGTGACTAACTGTGCCTTGGTTTCCCCATGTAAAATGATTTAAGATATAATAATGGGGGGTAGGGGATATAGCTCAGTGGCATAAGCACTTGTCTGGCAAGTGCAAGGTGGTGAATTCAATCCCCGGTACCGCAAAAAAAAAAAAAAAAAGATATAATAATGGTTACTTAGTAGGATTATTAAAGGATGAAACCAACAAATACATGTAAAACACTTGTAATAGTGTCTTACATAAACACATGAAATGCGCAGATTTTTCTATTAAATCATCTTGTTAGTTAGCCAAAAAAGTGATAATACTTCTTAGCTGATTTATAAGCAAAGTTCTGATGGGTAAATTAAAATTGGCATATTGCTTCCACAATCGACATCAGCTTCATATATAATCAATACAACTTATTTTATCTATTAAACACATCAATGAGCAAAAGAAGTATTTAATGCTTAATATAAATTTATGAATTTAAACATGCAAACATTTACTCTCTTCAAACAGTTGACTTTAAATTAAAAATAGAGTAATTTAAATTCCCTAAGAGTGTGGAAAGTAATGAAATATTTGGATAATTATAAAATACTGCTATCTGAGCTAATTATAAAATGTTGTCAGAATTAAATACACCAAAACCCTTTTCTGTCAAAAGTGATCAAAAATGCCACTAGACAGGATTAATTCATAGGAAATATGAAGAAGATCATTTAAAATACTGATAATTTCCCTTTCAAAGGCCATGAACTCACTGTCAAAAGATTACTCAATTAAGAATAAAATAAAGTAACAAGTGTAATCCACCTTTTATAACAAAACAAAAGGCAACCTTTGATTCAGAAGTCAAATTAAGCAATGAAAATCAAAGATAGAAGGGCAAGGATGGTGGAGAAGGAGATTCTGTAAGATGGATCCTTTCCCCAAATATATTAAAACATCTACTTTAATATAACTAAGCTTTGTATTTAACTTTATTATCAACCCTGATATAATATTAAATTTGTATGTGTATATAAATTATTCAGGAATGGGAAATACAGACAATACAAGGAAATAAGACTCATGTTGAAAGATTGACCTCTATAATGTGAATTGTTCTAGTCAAAGTCAATTTCTTCCAACATTTCAGGTGTTGGACACATGAACACAATACTGGAGGAGATACACAGGGGTAGTCCTAAGGGAAAATAGCTGTGGAATTTGGAGCACTAGACGATATGACACTGTATTACTTCACTCCTTTACTCCTAACCTTCAAAGCAGCAGTTGATAGGATTGAAGTTTCAAGAATCTGTAGATATAATTCCAAAACCCAAAATCTGAAACGTTCCTAACCCTAAAATGTCTTGAAAAATAACATGACATGGAAAGTTCCACACCTGACTTCAAGCACCATATGTTACCTCGGCAGCACATACACTAAAGCTGACTTCAAGTGCCAGATCACAGATGAATTGCAGGCACCTTAAAAATAGTATACAAAACTACCTTCAGGCTATTGGATAAGGTTTATACAAAACATAAATGAATTTCATGTTTAGGCTTGGATCCCATCCCCATAATAGCTAATTATGCATATGCAAATATTCTCAAACCCAAAACAAAAATCTGAAACTCATTGGATTCCAAACATTTCAGCTTGTATTCAATCAGCATGACAATGAAAGGTGAAGATGCATAAAGGGGAGTTCAAAATGTTGAAGATAAAATTGATCTAACTATTCGGGGCTACCCCTACAGCTAAGAGAAAGAAACAACCTCTTTTCCTGTTCCTTTTGAATTAGATGGTCTCCACCCTGAATAGTTTCAACCCTGTTAAAATTAGAGGCCAGATACTAATTTGCGGATTAAACAGCCTCTTGTTGGCTGGCCTGGCTACTCAAACACAATTCATAACTTTATTTCTGTAGAAAAATGTGTTGTGCATTCCAAGTTCCAAACAAACTACATGAAACAACCTGTTCACAAGTTTGGGACAGCTTGCATACTGTATGTTTTGGATGTAAGATGTTAAATGACACCTTACTGGATAAAAACGTATTATGACATGTGATTCATACAACTATTATTAATCTCCAATAAATTTTGTTGAAATATCCAAAGGTGTGCTAAGTTGTAATTTAAATTCCTGCAAAATTTACTTGGTAAATTTCCAAGAACAGATTGACTCACGATATTTTCAATGTCCAAAAATTTGTCTTTTAGTCATAAAGAATGCCATGTTGCATATTTCAACACTTATGTCTTTATCTTAAATATAAAAATGAAGTCTAAATGTAGCCAATATCAAAAGCAAACCAATCAAAAATATCTTAAGTTTAAAACTGCTTTTGATTTATTTTTAATGTAGGAAATATGACTTAGTGGTTAATAATAGTAAGTCTGTGCAATATTTATTATACACAAAAACTGAAATTAAGGACTGTAGACGTGATATCAAACTTCCCAAAATACCATCTTTTACCGCTATACATCATTTTTCTAAGCTACTCAATGTTTTTTGAAATCATTATCCAATTCTTCACAAAAATGTGCAAGCAATAATGTAAAATATCTGCCATTAATCTAAAAGATAGGAATTCCTTGCCTTCATCATAAACCAATAGAGAACTACACCAATGAAACTAAAATTTTTCTTTCACTCTAAATTATAACCTAGATTTTGCTTATTTGCAATGTAAGATTAATCAATGCTGGAAGTTAGTCTAGATTTCTACACCCATAAATGAATTAAAAACATTACTCCCACATATTTTACTCAGTAATTCATCATGTTTGGATGCTACTAAAAATTAAAAATTTAGAAAACTTTTACTATCATTTCTCTTTTCTAAGGTGTTTTAGATGTACTTTTTCCTTGTTTAACTAGCCATTCCTTTACTGAATTTAAATAAAGACTTAACTGATCATTAGAAATTTGTCAAGGCAATATCTACTTATATCTATCTATAAAAGATGAAGCACTAGTAAACTTTTTTCAACTTTTTTCCTTTTTTTTTTTTTTGTCTTTTTAATACACAGTCTCGCTATGCAGTTCAGGCTGGCCTTGAGCTCACTTTGTAGCCCAGCCTGGTCTCGAACTCTTAGTGATCTTCCTGCCTCAGCCTCGGGAGTGTTGAGATTACAGACATGTGCCACCTTGCCTGGCTTTTCCTCCCTCCTTGCAATAAAATTTTATTTTACATTATGAAAATTTGTTGTCCATATTCTGTTTTGTCACTTTATTCAGCCTCACTATAGCATGATGCTTAAAAATTGTGAATCAACTTCATAAGAAAACAAAAAGTAATCCTGTATCTTAAATTCTTCTTCCTGAAGATTACTTTCTCAGCATCATAACCTAAAGAATCCTAGGTCATTTTCTCTTTTGCTTCCATCTCTTCTTATGGCCAAACTCAGCCGCTATTACTCCCTGAATTATATACATTCCTTTTTCCAAGATTCCTTTGTTTGACTTGCTAATGGAACTCTTAAATAATCTTTTCATATTGGGAAAACAAATAGTAAACAAACTATGTTTTTGATTTCATGATTGAAATGCTTCATTTCTTATGAGTATTCACCATCATTAATGAAATGTCAATGTCAGTAATACATTATTTTCATTCCTTCAAATGTAATATTCTTCCATGTGTCTAATATTTAGAGGGGATTAAATATAAAATCTCAACCCAGGGTCTTAATATACAGGAATAGTCCTATGCCTCATTTATGAAAAGACTATGATTGAAACTCAGGGACAACAGCCACAAATAATCAACAAAGGTGTGTATTTAAGAAAAATGTTTTACCATCCTGTGGCTGTCCTTTTCTTAACATTCTAAAAACTATAGCAACATTTCTGTCTCCTTCCATTTGGATTTCAGACAGAAAGATACAAGACACATTTCTTTCTCCACACTTTTTCTCCCTTAGCAAGCCCTGTGCTTCAGCACTTTGCTCCATTTCTGCCCCAGGGAGCTACAACGCTCCTGAGCAACTCTTTGCCCTAGGACTAGCATCCTCAGCAACAGGTCTTTGGGAGGCCTGACTAGGGAACTAGCCCTGGTAGTGGACTAGGCCACCTGGGGAGACATTCTTGTTCTGTGTCCTGAAGTGTGGCGCAGAATTTCCGGGGATCGGATCTTGGGTCTGTGCGGGAATATACACTGATCCCTCTTCTTCCTGTGAATACCCTGGGCATAACGAGGAACATGGAATCCTCTACATGCCCCCATATCCTGAGTCTAAAGCTACCCTGAAACCAGTACAGTCCGTTTTAAGAAATTTCAGAGCACTTTTACATTTTACCTGTATGATAAGGGCCCTCAACCAGCAGTCAGGATCTGTCACTAGGTCTTCAAATCTCACTCCATCAGATACAGGCTTCCTTTACAGGTCTAAAAATGTTTTCAGTGGAGAGCACAGACGTTGTAGCCCGTTATTCAGAGATTTTATTAACACCACACCCCTCCCTATGTCCCTAGTGAGGAGAACTGTTGAAGCTTTTCAATCCGGGACATTCAAAGTTTCCATTAAAAAAAAAAGAAAATGATACTTTTTACTGAAATGTAACAATACTTTGTGGTGATGGTGGTGATGGTCAGTAGAAACTAAATTATATACAGCTATGGGACCAATCTTACACAAATTTTGTTAAAATGTGGATCACCAAATCTTTACAATCTGCTAAGAATAGTGATCAAAAACTGATTTGAGTTTTATTTATTGGAGTTTTTTTCAGTCATATTCCTTGATTTTTTGCTTTGTTTTGTTTTGTTTTTGTCTTTTTTGTTTGTTTGTTTGTTTTGGTTTTTTTCCAGTACTGGGAATTGAACTCACGACCTCACACTTGCCAGGCAGGCACTATGCCGCTCAGCTAAATCCCCAGCCCCTCCTTCATCTTTAATGGACAATATTCCAGTGTCAGGCCTTCGCAATATGGAGGAATCAGGGTCTGTAATATTGATTAATTATTCATTGCTTATTACATACAAACATATGCTTCACATTCATAATATCCATGTAGATATTACACAGACATACTTGTCAACAGCTAGGTTTCAGTTTATGATTGATCTTGTTAACCTTTACAAACAATTATTTAATGGAGCCTTCCAAAATTATTTCTGGCTGAAAACTTCTGGAAGGATAGGATGAGATTTACTTGGTTATTTTTGTGTTGTCTTGTTTATAAAGATGGAAATTTTTATGTATAGTCCCTTAAGAGACTAAGAAATTTAACCAAACTAATGTTTATTTTTCTAAATTCACAGTTAATATTTGATAGTTATTCTTACCAATAAATACAATCCTTTGTTTTCTAGTGTCCTCAATGATTACTAGAAAAATTAATTATAGTTACTTATTCACCAAATATTGAAATAAGAAAATATTGCATGTGTCATTATAATATTTATGACAATGCTCTACTTTAATATATGATATTGATTCAATAATTTTAAAGGCTTATAATGTACTATCTACAAAGCAGATACAAACCATATTGTGTATGTAATTAGCATTTAGGATAGTCAATGAAGAATAATTAATAAAAATGTGTACATAGCATGATTTTGAGAACGAAGTGACCACTATGGAACATTTTGAACTGAACTCTCACTCTAAGGCTTCAGAAAAATATTTGGAAAAAGTCACTTTTCATAAAACCCCATTTTCATGACTTATGGAGCTATAGTTCTGTCTACCTCAGAATTTTCACCCTTAAGCCCAATGAAATGCTATATTTATCTCACAAACAGGAAAATATTTGGGATGCTTATAATTTTCACATAAATTTTTCATTCACTTTATAAGGTATATCTGGTAGAGAGAACTGAGTGGTAGAGGTGGAAGATAATTATTCCCCCTTTTATATTCAGTCTATAATTTCCCAAAAACCCAATTTAGAAATGTGTATGAATGTGTCCACAGTGCCATAGTACAGTGAAGAATGTTCTTGGGGGATACAGTGATCATACATTCCAAATAACCAGAAATGCCACATGACATATAGTGTGTGATAATCATGGTCTAGTTAGTGAAAATCCTGGTACCAGTCACGCTATAGTTTTTACGTTACCTACCTTAACCACCTCTTAAGATAATACTATCAAATAGAAATAATACAAATCACATGCTTAATTTAAACTTTTGTAAGTAGCTACATTTTGAAAAGTAAAGGAAAAGCATGAAAAGTATCTTAATAATCTTTCATGCAAATAGTTACAGTCTAATAACTTTGAAATGTAATTGATGTGAAAAATATTATATTTTAAATTCATTTTCTTACTAAGGCTTTGAACCGAAGGCTGGACCAACCACATTTCTTGTGATAAATAGCCAGAATCTTACAGACCAATAGCACAGCCTGGTCAGCATCCTGGTGCTTCAGCGTAAGCATTCCCTGAATCTCTTTGCATGTGAGACCTCATTTACTCTTTAACCTTTGCTGGGTGCCTCGAAAGCTCACATCACGGTTTCTGGTTAGAAGTTTAATGTAACCTAAAGTCATGAAATGGTAACACTGTGCTACTCTCCTATAATGGGAATAATCATGGGGTCAGGAGATTGGTCTTTGAAGCTCATGTATGTCATCTGAGGTCTCATGAGATGTTAGCTGCAGAAGGAGGTATCAACTGTTATCTGTTAAATTAAGTGTTTGGGCTAGATGAGCTGAAAAGTTGCTGAAATTCCATGATTGTTGACTAAGTAATTGAATGTCAGGAAGATATAAATACAAAATCATTTATTACATACACTCAAACCATACTAATTAGAATTACAATAATTTAATAACAATTCTATAAAAATCTACATGGAATGCTATAGCAGAAATATATATATACCTATGAATAGGACCAGTAAAAGATTATAAATTACATTTTCTTAAATTCTGTCCCAATTGATTACTAGCCATATTATTACATGTGGAGAAAGTGAAGCTATTTTTAAGGTAAAAGTTTACAATATTGTCCTTTAATCATATTGCGGTCAATATTCAGCAACGTTTCCCTGTACCTTCTTCCACCTGCACCCCAATATCTCAGAGCCACATGGGATCTAAAGTGAGAATGTCTTTTTAGGAATGTACTCATTAAAATCATTCTTCTCAGTTATAATTTGGAGAAAAATTAGGGAAGATATAAGCTGCAATATACATAAAGTGTTTCTTTGAAGATGTAGCATGAGGGAATCTTAGTGAGTAAAGACATATAGGAATAACAAAATGACAGATAGTAAAGAAATAAGGCAAAATGAAGGACAAGTAGTTTTGATAAAATCAAAGAGCTACTATTTGAGTTTATATAAAAATTTCAGTCAATTTCAAATTTTAGAGAACATCAATATATTAGCCCTTTTATGGTGTCAATATGATTGAATAATCCAATTCTTCCCCAAACATATGATGATTTTATGTAGTAGAGAGCAATATGCATATCTATACATGTTTTATCTCTAAGTACATAAATTTGTGCACTGTTTTTCCCATATTCAAGGTTTATAAGACCAAGGCTGTTACCTCTGTGATTCTTCTTTTGTTATTGAATTAATTCATGCTTAAGGACAGAAAACTCACACATGAGCAGGTGGGGAAGGGTTGTAGGATGATGGTAGGAAGAGAAATATATCTCTAAAGTAACAATGAGACTTTCTTTCCTAATAAGCTCATACATTCCTATCATTCCCACTAGATAAGGTTTAGTCACTAATTCTCCGAACCTTCATAGACAGACATAGAACATTTGGAATGAATTTGTTGTACTGGTGGTCTAATACTAGAATAATGTTATTACTGTGTACTTTTCTCTGGATGGTCATGTCTGATCGATTCGAATCTAGAACAGTAGACTCACACGGTAAGACAATTTAGATTACAAAATATATATATTGCATCTAGTATGTCCACAATCCCTTTTTGTGAGAACTGATTATAGTTTGACCTGAGATCTGCCAAGAATATTTTCTTCCAAAAAGTCTCTGGTGCTTCCAAGCACAGTCCCTGCTGAGGATTCACTAGAGGCTCCAAAATGAACAGAATGTTAAAAACTAACAAGAGTTCTGAGAGTCTTTTCTTGGCAAATTTGACAATAATTAGTGTCTATTAAGTTTTCTTAATAATCACATAATAAATGAAACAGACATGATATTTATGTATATACATTTGATATTTAGCGGGAGAGATTATAAATACAAATACTGATGAAAATAGATACTTGAGAGAGAGAGAAAGAGAAGAGAAAGGAGTGAGAGAGGCCAGGAGGAGATGAAAGAAACTGAACTTAACGTTCCAGTACTCCTATTTACTCAGTGACCCAACCAAACATATGATGGACTACAGATACAGAATCTAATAAATACAGGGGCAGACATATTATTTTCTAAAAATCTATTCTACACATCTCTCCATCATCACCCACCAGCTCTGGGCATGATAACTCATGTCTGCTATTTTTGCCATTAGCATCCAGTAATGTTTTACGTTTCTTGATTATCCACAGAGCAGTCACAATGACCTTTTTTAAAAAACTAAAGCTACCATAACCATATCCTTCATAAGCATGCATCCCATAATCTTGGATAAGAACCATCATCCCTGTCTACTTCTCCATTGTGATCTGGTATTAGGTTCGCCCTCTCTCTCTGCTACAGTCACATAAGTCTCCATTTGGTCTTATTCACCTGCTACATGATCATTCAAATGTTATATCCTCTAGCTGCAAAGTTCTTCCTGTATTTTCATCACTTAATTAACTGCTAAATATCTTTCATATAAAAATTGAAGTGTAATTCCTCAGAGAAGCTTTCTTTGACTCTTAGTTCAGTCATAAGTTTATTACAGGTAGCCATACATTTATAGCAGTTTCTATGATCATCTCATCAATAGGTACATATATATTCTCCCAGAAGACTGAGAATTCTATGACAGTAATGATCATTTCCCTTTCTTAGAATTGTATTTCAAGGAAAAATAGAGCACTTGACACCTATTAAACACATAAGAAATTTTACTTGAGAAGACATTATATTTATTGTCTTTCTCATCATTACTATTTGACAATTTCAGCTTTGGGTCATAAATAACCAAAGAACCACATTGAAGACCTATTATCATCCCTTCAGAAAATTATCTTTTATGGTTTCAATGAACTGAAAGTATTGGAAATTAACTGTGAACAATACAAGCTCTACACTGTTTAAACAGGTAATCTATGTTTTCTTAAAAATTATATTAACAAAGTTAGTAATAAAAGTGCAATGTTAAATGACTACAGCTAGAATAACAAGAGGGAAAAGATAAGTGTAACTGCTAGAAGGAAAGAGGAACAATAATGTTCACTTACTGAGTTCCAGGAAGGTCAAATGTTATTTTAGAATCCCACTAAAAGGATGGTGAGAATATTCAAGTTCACTTTCTGTTCACAGTACGTACACAATATTCACCTATACTGATGGTCCAGTTTTGCATACCAAGGGAGATATTTTCAGTAATGAGTAATAGCATCCAAATGGAATCAGGCTCAATGTGAATCTCTTAACCAAGAAAATTCTTACAGTATGTTTCACCTTAGGATATATGTAGTCATATCGTAGAATATAAACTTATATGGAGAAAAACATATTTAATTCATTTACATTATTAAATAGGGATATTTAAAGCAATAATTAAAGATCTGCATTATCAGCTGTTTGGGCATATTGAATAAAGGCAAGAAAAATTCAGGATATTAAAATATATACTATAACATATACAAGCAATGTTGTACTGGAAAATCTTGACCCTAATTTCCAAAGTTATCCATTGCTCTGGGAAGCTAAGGCAGGAGCACTGCAAGTTCAAGGTCAGCCTGAGTAACTTAGCAAGACTGTCTCAAAATTAATTAATTAATTAGTTGATTATTAAAATAGCTCAATGCAAAAGTGCTGGATTCAAACCCCAGTACCAAAAAAAAAAAATTCCAGAAACATAACATCAAATTTAGGATTGTTCTACGATTCTAGTTCAAAGTCTGAGAAAGGAAAAGATGTCCAATACTATTAATCATTAGAAAAATCTAATTCAAAGCTACAATGAGGTATGACTATTACAATAAAAACACCTTAAAATTCTCTTTGTTGAGGATAGGGAGAAATTGGAACCATCCTGGATTGCTGTTGAGAATGTGAAATGGTAGAGCCACTGTGGAAAGAGTTCGGTAGTTCCTTGGAAAGGTAAACGAACAAATACAGAGCTGTCTTACTCCTAGGTACATAGCCAGAAGAACTGAAATCGGCACCTAAAGGAACCTATATGTGTAAACATTCATAGTAATATTATTCATACTAGGCAGTCTATGGAAACAACCTAAATGTCCATCAATGGATGAGTATTTAAACAAAATGGAATATATCACATCAATGGACTACTACTCCATTGTAAAAAGAAGGAAATACTTATGGCTGAATCTCAAAGACAATATCCCAAGTGAAAGAAACCAGATATAAGAAGTCACATATTGTGTGATTATATTTATATGAAATACAAAGAATAGGAAAATTGATAGGACCAAAAGAGGTTTGTGATTCTTAGGGACTGGAAGGGTAGAAAAATAGGGAGTGATTGCTTCATAAGGATAAAGTTTTCTTTGGGGGCTCTTTTGGAACTGTTTTGGAGCTATAGAGAAGTAATAGTTGCACAGTATTAGAAATGACTATGCCTCTGGACTGTACCCTTTAAAGCAACTAATATGTCACGTGACCTACAAAATGCAAAGCTTTTCTGAATGGCCACATGAAGCACTCAAAAAATCTTCTACATATAAACGAACAAAAACTAGATAAACATTGTCAAAAACAATATTTCAGGGTCTATGGGCTGATTAAAGGCTACAAATATAGTTCAATATTAATTCAAGAGAAATTATTAAGCTTCAAATCATAGATGAGAGTCTGTGTTATTATTTCAGGGCTTCCTCCACCTCATTTCTGACCCCCCATCTTTATTACAGTATTGTATTTATAACAGGATATGGCAGCAATAAGGTACATCAGCTGTGGAGACAGAGAAGAAAAAATTTTGAGAGGAACTTGAAAAAGCCTAGCCCCTGAGGTACTGTCAGAAACAATAGAAATTTTGGATGTCAAATAATCAGAAGAGGCCAATATCATGGCTAACGTGAGGCTGCGAAACTGAAAGGAAAATCTACAGAATTAACTACAAGTACAAATTTTATAGGGATATCTAGAAAGAGGCATGTAAAAAAATCAGGAAACTACATACATACATATACAACAAAAGAAATTAATCAAGACCATCTCGGAGGGTCATCGATGTTCGAGCTCGAACACAAAAATTTTGCAACAGCTATGACAACCATGTTCAAATGATTAAAACAGAGAAGAAAGATGAGACAACCATAGTTCATCAAATGTATAATTTCAATCAAAAGATAAAAATTAATTAAAATATTTCTACATTTGATAAAATATAAAAATGAAAGTGAAATAAAAATTTTACTTGGAGGGCTCAAGATGAAATTTCAGTAGCCAGGAAAAAAAAAATTTTTAATTTAATATAGTTAGTAAGGTATGTTCCAATCTTCAGAAGAAGGGTGAAGAGAGAAAAAGGACAAAGTAGCATAACTACAGGATGATTGCTCCTGCCCCCTGTGACTAAGCAATTCAGAAGCGTGGGGGTGGGGGGAGGCAGAGAGGGAGAAAGTAAGAAAAGGGCAAGGGAAGAAGGTAGGCAGGGAGGTGGCATATGAATAGTGCCTCAGAAACCTGTCACAAAACTTTCCAGTGCGGCAACATATCCATAAAGGGAGTCTCAGAAAAAGAGAAGAGGATAAAAGAGTGGAAAAATTATCCACAGTAAAAATAAACTTCAGAAATTTAATGAAAAATATCAATTACATATCGAAGCAGCTCAACAAACTTCAAGTATGAGCCTGCGTGCACATTGCACGACGTTGATTTCACTTATTGATATTAAAGACAATTACAACCTGTACTATCTCACTTATAGGCAGAATCTAAAGAAACTGTACACACAGAAGAAGAGAGGAGAACAGTGGCTAGCAATGGGTGCGTGAAGGGGAGAATTACAAAGATGCTGGTCAAAGGGTACACATAGCCTTGTAGTTATAAAATCAGAAAGTTGTGGAGACCTAGGGTACAATATGGTGACAGTAAATAATGATGCATTATGTACTGGACATTTGGTAAGGCAATGAATCCTTAAGTATTTTGCTACAAAACAAGAAAGTGGGGTGGGATAGGTATGTTAATAGTTTTATTGTGGTAATAATTTCACAATGTATATATACACATCACACTGTCTATGTTAAATAGATATATAGATATATGTAGTAATAAAGTTTCATGGCAACAAATACATATATTGACCAAAGTGCCTTTTAGCCTTAATAAAGACAACTGCATAAAGTAGTTATTATAGTATCCTATAATCAAAGAACTAGGAAAGAAAATAACTACTAATCAATAATTTTATGAACAGCAAAACTAACCTTCAAAAACAAAGGAGAAACTGTTATTTACAGATGAAAGAAATGAGAAAATTGTTTGTATTCTTTCCTTATAAAAATACTAAGGAAAGACCTTTCCATGGAAAATAAAATCACTAGATGGTAACTTGATGCCACATGATGAAACAGAGAACAAAAATGACAATTTAAAGATAATGCCATGTATTTTTTCATATCACCCTGTACCATTTACAAAATGTTATTTCTTGGCACAACAATTATAAGACTTTTTCATTTGTCACAAAACAAAGATGTATTATGATTGTATCTGTATCATACATACATCACATATTAATGTATCAGGTTTTATTATTTATTATGTACTATATATTGTATAAATATTGTGTCTATATCACAAAAATAGGTTGAATTTAAAATAGGCAAAAATGAACCAGACTATTAAAGCATGAAGTATTCCATGTGACACTAACAAAGCAAATATATGTATATATATTATATATACAAAAGATGTGTGTATATATGCATTCATGTATAGTGAAAAAAGGAATTAAAATAACACATTAAAATATTTGTCATTAAAATGTCAATAAAGGAGGAGTTGATGATCAGACATGAGATGTAGACTGCACATGGTAAAATAACACATGTAAGTCCAATCACATCATAATTGCATTAAATATAAATACATAAACAATACAATCAAAAAGTACAGATTGTAACACAAGAATTAAAAAGGTTTAATTATATGCTATGTTTATGCTAAACAAAAGACATATTTTAAATTCAAACATATCAACAGGATGAAAGTAAAATGAATGCAATGATATAGCAGGCATACAGAAATAAGAGAGAAGGCTTGAAGAATATACTCAGACATTTCACCAACAGAAGTCATCTCAGAAGAAAGCATAATCTTTTTAAATGTACATGCAACATTTCCAATATGATATGCCATATGCTAATTGATTAAAAAAAGTTTTAACAGTTTTTAAAAATTTCATATCATGTAAAGTATGTGTTCTAACAATGCATTTAAATTGGAAATCAACAACAAAGGAAAAAGTAGGAAATCAACCACTATTGGGAAATTAAGCACATTTCTCATTAACCCACAGGTCAAATAAAAAGATCACAATGAAAATTAGGAGAGAGGATGAGTTAGATAAACACAAAAAAATGATAAGGATGAAACAATGATTAAAGAAAAATTCATATTTAAGTACTTACAATAGAGAATTATAAATATATCAAATGAATGACTAAATTTTCCATAGTAAAAAGTAGAAAAAGAATAGCAAACTAACTGAAAACAAATAGTTGAAAAATAGGAAAGATTGGAGTAGAAAACAGCAAAACAGAGAATGGAGAAAAAAAAAAATCAATGAAAGCACAGTCAGTTCTGTTAAAGAAGATCAATAAAATTGACAAACCTTCAGCTAGTTGACCAGGAAAAACAGTGAGAAGACACATATTACCAAAATCAAGAATAAAAGCAGAAAAGTCACTGCTTACTTGACAGAAATTTAAGGACTTAGAAAGCCACTAAAGGAAAATTTTAATGGGAACAAATTAAGGAACCAACACAAAATGGGTATAAAATGTATCCCAAAAAGCACAAGTTATAAAAACAATTAGTAAGAAATAAAAATCTGAGATGATTCAAATTAAAATTTTAACTCATTTCAAACTTTCCATAAAATAAGAGCCAAACCTAGATGACTTCACTAATAGATTTTATAATATAAAGAGGATACACAAATAGTGCCAGAACAATTATATATCCACAAGCTAAAAGACAGATGTAAATATGGAAATTAAATCCAAAATATTTAAGTAAAGACATCTCCCTGACCTGAAAGCATGACACATAACAAAGTTAATAAGCTCAATTTTATCAAAAGTAAGTACTCTTTTCCCCAAGAGGTACCAGCAGGAATATGAGCATGGAAACCTGTTGACTGCAGAAAATATTTTTAAATAATTTGAAGAAAGATGACTTGGTTTGGAAGTGTGTAGGTTCAACCCCAAAACTCACCAGCACTGAGCAGGCAAGACAGAAAAAGAGAGAGGGAGAGATTTAGATTGAGAGATATTTGTATCAAAATATATACAAAATTTTTAAAGTTCAAGGAAAAAAACAATCCAATTAGAAATTCACCAGAGATGTAATAGACATTTCAGCAAAAAAAGAATATGAGGAATAGGTAAGTTCATGTGAAAAGATGCTCAGAAACATTAATCAATAGAGAAATGAAAATTAAAACCACAATGAGATATCACTTCAGACCCATAATGATTGTTACATTCAAGGGGGAACTGGTATATGCGCATATTGGTGGTAAATATGTAAAATACTGCAGCCACTTTGGAAAACAATTTGGCAGATTCATAAACATTTAAACATGAATTTACTATAAAACCCAGCAATTCTACTCCCAGATACACAGCCAAAGAGAAGAGGACATATGTCTACACAAAGACATGCATGTGAATTGTCATGGCAGCAATATTCATAATAGGCAAAAAAATTTAAAAGTCCAAATTTTCATCAATTGGTTAAAGGATAAACCATACAGTGTGTAACTGTACAGTGGAATCTTTCTCAGCAATAGAAGGTAACAGCTAGCTGGCACATGCTAAAACTTGGAGTAACCTCAAAAATCTTAACCGTCTATTATATGATTCCCACTATCTGATATGGCCAAAAGACAAATCCACAGAGAAAGTAGACTCGGATGTGCACGGACACCGACTGCAAGTGGACACGAGGAATTGTTTGAGGATGATAGAAAGAGTCTAAATTTGGATTGTGGTACTGGTGACACATGTCTGTAAATGTCAAAGCCACTGAATTACAGATGGACAGTAAGAGAATATTAAAGCATATGAAAGATATCTCAACGAAGTTGTTAGACATTACTGAAGAAGTGAAACTGTACTGAATTTTAATCGTGAGTATTGGAAAAGACACATGGGTAATATAGAGCATTTTTAAGTAAGATATCCTGATTTTTTCGTTGCTGCCGACCATCAAATTTGTGTTGCAAACAGAGTTCTTAAAAAGACAGCATGCAAGTTGTCTGCTGGGCATGTTTGTGCCTCTGAGCCTTCACATCTGCAATTCCCTCTCTGTGGCATGCAGTTCCACACTTAGCAGGGCAGCTGCATGCTTCCTTCTTTCAGTTATTTCAGTACTCTGATCAACTGCCACCTCCTGGAAGAAATCTAAAATAAGCCTGTAGCTGTCCCATCTAGTTTGTATGTTTTTACCTCATTACATTTCTTTAAAATCCATTACTAAGTTACAAAAGAGCTCTAAAATAGTATCTAGCATATACTAAGAATTCAACAAGTACTTGTTCAATGAATGAATCACGTCACCAATATAACTATAATCATGAATACCATAACTTGAACCCATCACCTAGAAAACTTTATTATAAAGTTAAGAGGTTAAAGGTAAGCAAAAATGTGTGTTTTGTTTTTCATTTTTCAAAGCCTTGGAAAATTTATAAAAAATATTTTTTGTGCTATGGACTAAAATATAGAGAGGAAAAAGAAAATCTCCAAAAGTGAAGTATTTGAACTCTCTGTCTCCGTCAGGTCGAGGTTCTTCACTGAAACCATTTTGGATTTATTTCATGGGTGAGATTATGAACAGGTAATCTCTGTGGGCCACTGATGTCAAAAGCATCTGTTTTGATATCAGTGAGCAAAAATTATTATCCTGACCCAGTCACTGAACAGGAAGGCTTTTGTCAGGGCACTCTGGTGAGTCTTAGACACAAAAAGAGAATCCTAGTATTTTCATCAGGATAGAAAAGAAAGATATTAAAATAGAGGATTGCCTTAGAAAAGAAGTTTAAGATAATTCTTCTCACATTCTATCTATATGATCGGAAAACAAAAAGTGGCCAAATGGATTTCTTGTTGTCATTCTTTTTTGGGGGGGAGCAGGGGTTTCCAGTACCGGGAATCAAACTCACAACCTTGCACTTGCCAGGCAGGCGCTGTGCCACTGAGCTAAACCCCCAGCCCCTTGTTGTCCTTATTCTTAAGAGTCATGTTCATTCCTTACAAACTTCTGGTTTCTTTTGTGCCTTTACTGCTTGCTAAGGGCGGTGCTGTACATTTTTCTTTTGGTATTGTGAAAGGAGAAATGGAAGGTAAAGTTAGTAAGTCTCTTTTTTTTTTTCTCCCTCGGCAAAGCTAGATGTTTGTAGGGATCACAAGTTCGACTTTTTATCTATGACTGGGAAACAAGATCTTCCCCTGTCCACTTCTTCCATGACTGGGGAAGTAAATCTGCCTAATCCTAGAATTAAATATTAGCCATATTTCCTGATTGTATTTTCTAATACCACCTTTATCGGTAAAACATGATCTTACTCCTTTATATCATAGCTGATTTAAATAATACAAATCAGACAGAAATCTTTTTATCAGCCTTTCTTAACTTCAAATGCATCTTAATTGATCAGTATTAATATTTAACCTGAATGAACAGTGGGAGTAAGAATTAGGGAGTACTTAATCTATTGTCTATTTCTAAATTATTTAACACTGCATTGGATTCCTTGTTTCCTGAATGGGGTAGCAAAGCCTTTCCAATTAAATTGAAGGAATGGGCTGACAGATAAAGCACACCTTCTATGGCATAAACTCCTTTGATATTTTTTAAGTATAGCTGCCACTCAATAAACTTGAAATGATTATAGAGAGAAATGACTATAGAGACCAGAAAATACCTGAAATAAAAGACTCAGATTGCTCTTTTTCCAGTCTACTAATTCAGGGACAGTTTGATCCAAACCATTTGATATGACAGGAGTAAAGAATGGATGAAAAATGGATGAAGCTACTTTTACCAAAACACTGTAAAGATTTTAGGTGCACATTTTGTAGAATATTATGCCAAATAAACAAGTACTCTAATATAAAGGACCCATCGTATCAATTATTATCACTGTCAATCAGAGCATGAATGCATTCTACAATGGGCCTGACAGAACTGACTATTATGATTGTGTCTGCAATGTTAGAAACATGTAAATGAAGACACTTCAAGAAGATTTTGACACAACAGGTTTAACAGATAGGGCCTAATTATGTCAGTCAGTGGAATTCAATTACCAGGAGGGATGCATGGACATCCTAGATGCAGAGCTTAGATTAAAGTCGCCCATATATTTTTAAGAGCTAGTTCAAAATAGAAAAAAAAAAAATCCAAGCTCTTAATTCTCTTAAGATTATTTCCTTAAGGTTCTATGAGAAGTTTAATATTAGTGGAAAAATTAATAGAAAAATTGTGGAAAATTAAGACTTTTACAATACATCATTTTCAAATGTGTAAGTTAAATATTATCATTTTAATAACTTGAAAATAAATTCTTATGCTATTAAAGAATTTTTTTTCCTCAATATTAACATCTGGTTTTCACTTAACAGCGTGGCTGGTGGCTGGTCTCCAAAGATACCTTTCCAATGAACCATGCTGTCAAGTCCCGATTCCAATATAAACTAACTTCCTTTTAAGGTGAGGGGCTGGACTTACGGCTCATTTTTTGACCGGCAGAATGTAGTACAAATGATACTACATAATTCTCAGGCCAGGTCATAAGAAACCTTGTAGCTTCCACTGGGTTGTCTGAAATGGTCCATCTATAAGAAACCAGTTATTATATCATGTGTCAGGCTGCCACACTTCGGAACAGATAGCCAGGTGCAGAGCAAGGACAAAGATAACAAGCTCACTCCACGGTATTCCAGCCATTCCAGCTGAAATATTAGACACACAGAAGCCGTCTCATACATCCAACCCAGTCAGGATTTCAGTTGACGTGGCTCTAGTTACTCTATGGGACACACCAAGTGAGAATGGCCTACTAAATCCAATCAAATATCGGGGTGACAAAAAGTTGTTTTAAATTTTGGAGTGGCTCACAATGCGTATGGAAGGCCAGGCGTGGTGGCGCACACCTGCAATTCCAGCACTCAGGAGGCTGAGGCAGGAGGATCGTTGCAAGTTTGAGAGCAGCCCAGGCTACAAAGTGAGCTCAAGGCCAGCCTGAACTGCATAACAAGACCCTGTCGCAAAAAGACAAAAACAAACAAACATAATAGGTACAGATTTGGGTTTGGAGTTGAAAGAGCTCAACTCAACTCTGGTAGCAGTCACAGTCCTCCTTACTCTTAGGCTGCCATTCCCTACTTATTTAGTATCAAAGACATCACAGCTTCTCCACATCCCTACGTTAAAATCTGTAAAATGAAAAGACTAGAATTAGATCACATCTGAAGGCCAATGAAGGAATTACTGGAATGTACAGATTACTTGAAATATAGAGGATAATCTTTTGTATATACATTAAATTTTGAAATGTCAGGGTGTATGATTTTCACCAGGTTTGCAAACGAAAAGATTTAAAAATCACAACATCTCTAAAGCCTTCCTCTTGGAACTCACTTATTTTGTGAAAGTCAAAGAGAAGAGAGAATCTTGCCAATGGACTACGGTAATCAAGAATTTTTATAACCAGCCATGGCAGCACATGCTTGTAATCCCGGCACTCTAGGAGACTAATGCAGGGGATTAAAGTACAAACCCACTCTGGGCATTTTAGCTACTTAGCAAGACTCTATCTCAAAATTTTAAGAGTGGCAGAGTATGTAGTTCAGTGTGGAGAGCCTGGGTTCAATTCTTAGTACAATAACAAGAAAAAAAGAAAATTGTATAAAGTAGAGCTACTGGGTCATGTTATTTTTAACAAGTTTTAAATCTTTTTTTAGTCAAAATAGTGAGGAGAGCCAATTTATCCATAATAACTTCCCATAAATATTTCACCCAGAAAATGCCTATATTATGATACAAATTCTGAAAAATTTGAGAAGGAATAATGAACAAAGTAGAGATTTCTTATTGCAGTTATTTCATGGGTAAGGCATTATTCCAAAGAATACATCTTCTGATCTCTAGCAGGGCCCCTGTTCCCTTGTATTTTCTTCCTCCAAACATCCAAATCTACTCTAAGCTTTGGATTCAGTTCACAATTACAGGAATAGTATAATAATCTTCATCTTTTCCTCTCAATGAAGCACCTTACCAATTTTTTCAATAGCAACTATGTACAAAAACAATTTTACCATCATTCAGTATATTTGTCAAAATTTTCAAAGCTAAGAAAAGCTTGTTAATATTTGACCTCTGCCCATGAGGACACAGATCCATCCATAGGTACAGGATTCTATATTTTTTGCTAACAACTTCTGTCTTCTGGAGTAGGAAGAGATGTTGACAGCTGTGGCCCATTTCTACCGTTGTGCCATTGTAGTAACAACTCCTTTGTCGCTCATTCTTCTTGCTATGCCTACAACCTGGTTCATGCTTGAGTTGCCTAAAAATAACATCACCTTAACACTGGAGGTAAAGGTTAATGGTGATTCTTCCAAAACAACAATTATGCATAAACAAACTGTAATAGGTGGTAAGATTCACTTTCAGGAAGCCTCTATCAGCCCACTCATTACTTTGGTAAAATATAAAAATTACACTTAAATGAGGAGCTTTCTTTTAAAAGAATGGGTATTAGCATGAGCCATTCCCTCTACTGTTTCATTAAGAACAAGACTGTTTTCTCCTCCTAACTGCCAATAAGAAGTGTAACAAAAACAAGTCAGAGTGAAATATCCTACGCCATGGTCACACTGAGTTGAACATTCCTGCTACAGCTCACTCCAATTTTTATTCAATTCTTAGAGATTCATAGCTATCATACCAATATATCATTTTTCCTAACTTTCCATGTGAACCATTACATATTAATAATTATTTAAAAACTAATGAGATTTCCTCAAATTTCAAACTTCAGCATGAAAAAGAATGGTAAATTTGTAGAATCATAATTTTCAAATGGGACATTTAGGAGACAAGATGATGTTCACTTTTATTTAAGCAATTACCTTCCACTGTAATACAGTTAACTAGAATGAAGATTTTTTCCATGAGACAGAATGAAACATAGTCATGTTCATGAAACTGAATTCCAAGTCAAGCTCAAAAAAGTGCTTTTTATTGGACATGTTTCTCCACTCTGCAAAATACCACAATGAAGCTCAGTATAACGAAATTTCATATGATCAAGAATTCTTGTATCTGTTGTCTGCACGCAATTTTCTCTGTAATTTACAGGAACACAGTTGTGGGGGAAAAAACATGTAATGAGGGGTTCGAATTTTTTTCAAAGTTCATCACGCAAAGTTGATAATTTGTAAATGAATGGAAATAGTTTATCATCATTCCTTGAACCCCAGTAAATCAAATTTGTAACTCCAACATCACAAAACTTTTGCCTCATAAATGTAGAATTGGTGCTTGTTACTACAGACTTAATGAATATCAACAAGGATTGCTAGATCTTGTCTAAGAAACCTCCAAGGAAATCAGAATTGCTTTTGGATGAGAAATCAGCAGGTGGCACTCTTTCCTCTACATCTATTTTGAACCACCTTTTCAGGGAAGAATATTAAAAGTTACATCTTGACTGGGGCTGTAGGGGTCTTGAGTAAGCAATGGTAAATCGATGTTGGAGACAAGGGACGGTATTTGTATGTCAGAAAACTGTCCAACCTTCCTAAATCTAACAGGCACATACTGGTCTTCACTGACTATTGTCTATACTCATATAGTAGCTATCACTACTTCATCTGATGCTTCCTGCATTCCCATGGAAGATTAACATTCCAAAGTTGGAGAATATTCTCTAATCCAACATGAGTAAAACTATATTTCTGCAACCCAAATGGTCTTCATATTTTGATTTTCTTTCTCAGCAGCTAGTAAACCAAAGCCTAAACAAAAGAGATCGGGACCCATATGTGACTTCAGTCAAGCTGAGAATAGAAATTAAATGGCATGATTCTACAGAGACATGAAAAAAGAGACACTGGTGTCTTCTAGGTGAATAATCCATAGTTCAATTATTTTTTGCAAAGAAAGGTATTTTGAGCAGTGTTGACTTATTTGCTATAAATACTTCTCTGTATTTCTATGTAATTTACTAAAGAAAATTCTTCATTAAGAAAGAGGTACTTAAGATATTTCCCCTTAAGACTAAAATGAAAAAGGCTCACTTTCACATAAATTTCACTGGCTCATTCGAAAGAGGATTTCTGAAACACATCTGCATATGTGGACACTGCCATTGCCAAGAATAATCCAGGTTTCACAAATATTAGAAACACATTCCAGCCTTTAATAATAAGATGCTCTTTAATAACTGATCTTTACGTACAAAGAAGTTATCAGGAGGGAATATTTGTGATAGTGAAATAATTTCTGTCTTGTTTCTTTTCTTTTTTTTTTTTTTTATTTTCTCCGGTACCAGGAACCGAACTCATGACCTTGCGCTTGCCAGGCAGGCGCTTTGCCGCTGAGCTAAATCCCCAGCCCCCTGTCTTGTTTCATATGAGGGACCCAAGGGCGTGTTGGAAAGTTTATGTGATTTCCTACAAGGGTTCAAAAAATACAGAACAACTTCAAGGGCTTATATTTGGGATGTGAAGCAAGGTTTTATTGTCACTTTTGTCCATAACATTGAATAAATATTAGAATAAGTTAGAATTATACAACTTAAGTTATTTTTTGTAGTTTTCTAAGACTATTTATAAATCTTACTTCATGTGTGATACCACATATGCACGTGCCCAAAGGGTCTGGTGGGAATAAGAAAGTATTGATGATCTAGATGGCTTGACGAGTGATGAACAGAATCAATTTGGGTAGGTATCTTTTTTATATTCAAAACACAAGACAGATGGGTAATACCTTTTGAAGATAAGCACTTATTAGAGTCTCAGCATAAAGGTACCTGAAATTGTTAGTAACGTGTAGTTTTATTATAAGATTTATTTCCCTTTTATTAGGAGCATATTTAGGAAAGAACTGATGCGGGAGCATAAGCCTATGAAGTGTGGACTCCGCAAGGCATTGCAAAATAAGCTAGTTCTGATTTAATCAATGCATTCTATGACTGGAACGTTCAGATCAGCCAACATGCCTCTTCTGCAGCGTCATTTAACTATGTCACCACGTATAGCCTTCCTGGGTAACTATGCATCACGCAGCATGGCGTACCAGCCAGTGAGAACATGACACTGAAAGTATTTTGTTCCTGAGGCTGCAGGTTTAGTCAACTCTCCTGAAGAAGCCCTGAGGTTTCTAAGCCTCTTCACCTGATTCTTTCAGCTCCTGTGCCATCCAGAGCTCTTTCTCTGGTGACTGACAAAAGGCAGTAGACAGTCTGAGTGAGACACACGCAGCATAAGCAAAGTACATGGTCGCCGTCTCTGAAAGATCTAAAAGTTTGATGTACTACAGTTAACTTACCAGCTAAGAACCGGACCCAGAAGTAGTTTCTTAAAGTCACCAGTTTTTAATATGAAATTTAGAATGACTTCCTAAACTCACAATTTGGGGGTCTTGTCCCTAATATAGACTACGGAGTGTTGAGAAGCACAGTATATTATTTTGTGAAGTGCTTTTGGAAGAAAGGGATTTAGAGGTAAAACTGCTGGCTTTGTGTGGCAAGGTCACGACCTTTGACAACTTTAGAGCTTATCTCTTTCATCTTCTCCCTCCCTGGAGACCCCTCACTTGCAGAAGAACCAAGGCCCTAAGCCTGGGCTAGACAGAATTCAGCATTGTTGTAGAGCTAGATTCTCTCTTTCCCTCTCCCTCTCTTTCTCTCTCTGTCTCTCTCTTTCTCTCTCCTTTTTTCCCCCTCTAAACAAAACAGATCTGAACTGAGCCAAGGAAACAAAAATGTATTGTTCCTCGCAGATGGAAGCCAGTGTCGCCTAGGTAACCAGATTAATCTCCTTTTTCTCTCCCTTCCTCTCTTGTAGTGCGGTAATCGGTGGGCTCTTTTCACAAAAAAGCCAGCCTCAAAGCTGGGGCTCTAACTAGGTTCCTAATTAGCTGCAATTTACAATGAAGACAACATGATGAGATAATAGAAATTTGCAAAATAATGACATACCTCAGCAAAATATTCCTCCTCCTAAGAACCATTTTTATACAAAAACAATAAAGAGGGCCCTTCTAAAGCAAAGCTGGAAAATGGTGGTGTATTATGTGACACAGAACATTATTGTTCGCCTCTTGTTCCCCCAATCAACAGCTTATTGTTTGGCATCTTAAATAAAAATGACTCAAATACAGGCCACATAATGATCTCCATTGCGCTAATACACTGTATATACTGAGTAGTCAAAAATGTACGGGAGCCAATGCCAGCGGGGCTGATAAAGTAGCAGGGCCCTGGGAAGGTAATTTACAATACAATGCAATAAGCATTATTACTGCTCTTAATCACACATATTTTTCTGATTCCTGTCAGGATGTAACTCTGACATCAAAAAAAGGGCACCCAAAAGGAGGACTGCTAGTTAATGAAATATGATGGATCACATTTGTTTTCATGTGGTGGTTAGCTCAAATGAAGCAGCCTCCATACTGTTAGCCAACAGTATTCTCTTGTGTGACATCAAAGACTACCATTCAATGGGGGCAGAAAAAAAATCGCAGTAAGACAGCACAGAGGGAGGAGCCCCTAGGAACTGAAAGCACCATTAATAGTAATCTCTACCTTATGTCCAAAAGAACAGAGCACGAGGACAAAAGGCCAAGGCCAACCACCACCGATTTCACGACGAGGATCATCAGCACCTTTGCTGCTCTAGGAGGAGAATGGCACAGCTAATGCTCAATGGACAAGATTTGACATTCTGCTCTATGGGAGCAATTTGTCACCAGTGACAGGAGGCGTAGACCCTCGTGCCTCGTCTGAATCAAGATTCTGAAACATGGAATCCAAAATAATAAAACAGAATCCAATGCCATGTTTTGCCTCAACAAGAATCATTCATAAATGGCAACAGATTGTCTAACCAATCAGGGGAAAAAAAAAATACCAACTGAACACAGAAAGTAGTCCACATTTGCTTATGGACTAGTAATTGTGAGGAGTACAGCTGCACATACTTGAGAACTAATGGCCCCTGGACTTCCCCATAAATAACTACTGACTAAAAACCAATTGGCCAGACACAGAAAAAGCATTAACCCCTTGGTCATTTGGCCTTCAGCAACAACAAGACAACTAGATCCCCTCACAGAGTAATTAAAAGGTAACAAGTAGGACAGATTAGAGAAGGTGCCAAATGGGCTCTAATGACTTTGGAGGAAAAATTGTTGTATTTGGTAATAACATTTGCCGAAATGCAAAAAAGGAAGACCATCTGGGTGTATCACAACCCCAAAGAGTTTGGCATCAGTGTTTTGGAAATGTGGCCATAATATCTTGCATAGGGCTAGCCACCTTTTCCAAAGATTCAAAAAATAAAAGAAAGGAAAAAACATGAATCTCAGCCAAGAGAGAAAGAGAGCAAAAATCTGTGACAGTGCTGAAAGCAGAGGATGGGTGGTCATAAATATCTGCGTTTCTGCTTCTACATTCTCCATGGATTTGACATTTACTATAAAATGGGGTCCACTCACCAAACAGGGTCTACTTTTGAGTTTTATGTAATCCTTACAACAAATATTTTCATAACTCATTGGATGACTCAATACAACAATTATCATGGACATAATGAAAAGGAATGTGCTAAGTACTAAATGACTGCATATGGTGTTGGAAGATTGTTTGACTTTGAAGCATTATCTAGCCTTGCTTAGCCTCTGTTACTATCTATATAAACTGTCAATCATTGCTTATTTAAGATTATTTGAAGAATTAATAAGAACAATGCACCAAGGCATATCAACTGCTCTTTTTTGTTTTGTTTTGTTTTTTTGTTTTTTCTCCGGTACCGGGAACCGAACTCACAACCTTGCGCTTGCCAGGCAGGCGCTTTTGCCGCTGAGCTAAATCCCCAGCCCCTCAACTGCTCTTTGACCCTGTGATTCCCTCCACCAAAAGCCTGATCCGGAAACAACCCACCGTATGACTTTTTTCTTCACCCACCCTGGGCCACTGAATACAGCTGGAGAAAATCATGCAACAGCATAATTCAGGGCCATTACCCCACCCACACTTGTGCTCTTAACACCATTTATGAATCTCCTTATCTCTTACTGATTTTTGTAGCTGTCGCAAATCACCATCACTTTCTGTTCTGCACCATCTCATCCCTTCTAAGTGACCACATTTGCCAGGGAGATGGACTACCTGCCCACCCACACACATCATTTTCTGCAACTCTCCCTTGAACATCTATGCGGAATCAGAGGTTGAAGCATGTTTCCCTCTGTTTGAAATGACCCTCCCACGAGTGGCTGGGGTCCACGCTGCTCACATCAACTTGGAACCTGACTCCATCATTTCCCAACAGCTCCTGTCACACCCTCTGCTCCTCCAGCTCACTTTCCTTAATGTACACACATCACTCTATTCTGTTAATCCCTTCAATCATGGCTTCATCTCCAACTACCTACCTACCACCCAATTTCTCAGAGATTCTTTTTAGTTCATTCTCTTTGTTCATGCCATCTTTGCATAAAAATAGATTTTAAAATACAGACTGAAATGCATTCTGTATTTCCCTCACAGTAGGTTAGTTTGTCAAATGCTTAGAGAAATGTGCCTATGTTTTTAACTCACCTATCAATAAAGAGCTTTGCAGGTAATTCTGTCAAAAGTTAACAAACGCAAAGTAATATTGAGCATAATTATGGGAAATGATCAATTTGAAGTATTATATTGCACTTAAAATGCTTTTCTGCCTTTAATTTTATGGGTAACCTACAGACATCTCCACCCAATACAGGTACACAAAGTTCCAAAGAGCCAAAACAGAGATCAGAAAAATAAACGACTGACTCTGGGATTTGAACTGGAATATGTAAATATAGGAGTATAGAATTTTTTAAAAAAGTTTAAGGGAACTTTCCAAACCACGGGACTAGCTTCCTGTTATTTATTTGCTGCTTGCTTATTCTAAGACCTGAGTCTCAGAAAGAAAAAGATCACACTGGAAGTGAACAGCTGTGTTTATTCCATGTTGTATCTTTGTCCAAGCCTAAACTCACACAACCACGAAGAGTTCGCTTCTCCTATGTTAGCCAGACACTTGGAGGGAAGAGGAAGTTACCTCTAGAGCTGCATAAAAATCCTCCCAAGTTCAAGACGACAGCGGTTAATTAACATGCCCAGTGTCTCAGAGCTGACTTGCCACTATAAGGAACCATTTTCTTTCCAAAAGACACTGAGTAACCCAGCAACTGAAAGCTCAATTTTACTTAACATTATTTGATCTAAGCCTGTGCATTATATTTCTGTTTGAAAGTCCAAGAGCTAGTTGAGGGAATGAAGGCAATTAGAAACTTTTACCAAAGGGAAAAAAGTTATTACTAAAACCCCACATGTATGCATGCATCCTGGGGTTCACCCCGCGCGCCAAAGCCATTTTGGTGAAGCAGAACTATAATTAGGTCCTTCCAGTAATTAAATCCTTCGAGCAAAGTAGAAGACAGAACCACTGGATACTGAATTCTGGAATAATGGATGCCATATTACACTGTTTTCTCCATTCATTTCCTCTTTAAAATTTTTGCCTAGCCCATGTTAAGATATCCTTGCCTTACCATAGGCACCAACCTCTATACAATCTACAGGTAAATAAGGCTCTAAGTTCTTTGACTTGGACCTTATAATCAATCAGCCTTCCATGCCCCATGAAGATGTGAGGAACAGTTTAAAATCAGTAACTGAAATTGTTACTTAGATAATCTCTTTAGTCATTACACTTGAGGGTCTTCATATAAACCTGCACTTCTCTGCACCTTACCTCAAAGTCAAAACAAGTAATATACACAAAGAAACTCTCCCAACCTAGAATTAACATCGTTCAGGCAGTGCTCTTTACTTAAAGGAAGAAAACAATTAAGTGAAACCTTGAAGTAATCTCATTCTGCCTGTTTAGCCTCTTCATCCATCCACGTGTGGTTAGCAAGTGTGGCAATCAGGGCTAAGGCCTGCTATCATTCGGCCTTAATTAAAAAAGACACAAGCAGCAGAGCTGTGAATTAGAAATGTAGCTACGCACTACCCCTGATTAATTCGAGGCTCATGTTGGATTAATAACTCCAAACAAAGAACAAAAGGAAATTGTTATGCGAATTGCAGCCCTCCCAGGCCAGACAAAGGTCAAATCACAGGATTTCAATTTCATCCGGAGTCGCTTAATCAACTCCCTCGGAAGGAAGACCATATGTAGTTCTGAAAGCTACTCATTGTAGTCCTCTTGTCGCTGGACCTGAGAGATGGCACAGTCACCCTCTCAAACGAGGCTCAATCACTTCTCTTCTTTCCCCCTTTAATATGACAAAAACTTCATTATGACTAGTGATTAAAGAAGAAATCTGCCCTGCAGAAAACATCCCAACAACTGCTGGTTTATGGAGTGTGCCGGACACTGCTGGCGCAGAGCCTGCAGAGCTTGCTCCCCTTCCTGAGAAAGGGCTTTGCTAGCAGCAACACAGTGTCAGAACCAGCACCAGGGTGACATCATTGGCGGAGCATTGGGAAGGTTGTTTGACGCTCACACATTTGTGGAGAAATGATGATGACACAAGGTAACTTTTGCCTATTAAGTGAAAGTGCCTTTAGGGTACAGTCCACATACCGAGTATCTGAAGGTTACTCTTCCACGGCTTCATTTCCCTTTTTGAATTGTACTGTGTGGTATCAGAAGACATTACTGCCCGTGTAGCTAGACTAGAAGTTCCACGTAAGAAGATGGCGGAGATCTAAGTGTCTCAGGAGACCTCACAGCACCGACAGCCTCCTGTCCAACTCCAGCCATTCTAGTTTTATATACTTTTGGAGTTTTCCTCTCCTAGAAATGGCACCAAAGCTTGATGTTGGCTGAGAATGGCGGACTCATTAGCAAAAGGGATTTCAGTGGCTTTAACATGTGACAATGTACAAGGAAGCATCAACACTTTTCACCTTGTCAACACCAAAATGCCGCTAATGGTGAACTCTCAGGGCCATTATGACACTGTCCTCTGTAATCAAGACTCAGTTCTCCCTCAGTGAAATACCAGCAGATTAGGCAGTTCTTCCAAATGATAAAAAGTATAATCTTTGGGGATTTTATTATGAGAATCCCAACACAGTTCTTTGTCTTAATGGAATCAGTTCCAGTATCTTACGGCAATGATAGATGGCAAATGTAATTTCTGGCTAAGGTGATCCATTGGAGTGCTTCAGGGAGTGTTCTACGTATGACACTCTATTTAAGCATGGACTGAAGATTTGTATTCTCCAGTCTAATTTGGAAAGACATTCAGCCTCTGCCTTCTTCATAAAATACAGTAATAGTTCGAACCTGCATGTATTCTGGGATTGATTCATTCAAGAAATTCTTTTATTTCTGTAAACTCACATCATGCTTTATCAGGGTTTTTCTTATTAAATATAGAATTTTCTCATGTATATGTTTTTCATTCATTCAAGTATCCTCTTACTCATTGAGTAAAATTTTAGTGAGTGCCCACGATACACTGGGTACTGAAGATATGAGGATGACTGAAAGGTAGCAACATCTTTGCTGTCATGGTCTTTACAGTTCAGGCTACAAGATAGGTAGCCATCAAACAAATGAGAACCTAAAGTTCTAATCTGACACGTGTCACAAAAGAGAGTGCATGAAAACTTGAGAATTGAACCTGCTAAGAGAGACTGTCACAGATTTCCCTGAGGAAGTGACATATATTCCTCAGATATGAGATAACTTTGTGAAAATAGGATACACAGAGGCAAGGTCTCGATTACCTGAAAAGCCATGACAAGTGGAATTATCTGAAAGGACATCCACGGAAAACTCAGGCAGCAAGGCAGAGAGCACTGCAAGCTGAGTCTAGAGGGCAGGTAAAACCTAGAACATAAAAGCAACCTGTACCATGTTCATCATTCGGGTATCATCCTAAAAGTAGAAGGAAACCTTGAAAATTATGTAAGTGTGAGTGGTCAAGATACCATCAGAATTCTGTTATTATTGTAGTTTGACTAATGTTCTACCAGATCTGTAGTGGTTGAAAAAAAACCAAACATTCACTGCAGTCGCTTCCCAGTACTGAGCACAATGCTTTACACAAGGGAATGACACCACCTTCCCAAGCGCTGGCAGGGCTGATTCCATTCATAGCCTTACCCCTTTCCTAAGTCTTAGGAGCAGCTGCCGAGAATGGTCTTCTTAGAAAGATGAGAACTATGCCTTCATGAAGATATTTTCACCTTCGAAAAGATATTTTCAAAGGCATTTTAGTACCTCTACTGCTTGCTCAATACCACCAAATGAATACATGACTTTTAACTTAACACCGGTCTGGAAGATGGCAATCCCTATTACTAAGGACGTCAATGCCCTCCACAAAACTTCTGACTCCATGTAAAGACCTGACGCGCTTTCCTTAAAATCTTATGGCTATTGCCTGGGTCGGACGACTTCTCAAGGGAAAACAATGATTTTTGCCTTCCGAAATCTTTAAAATTGTGATGACATTGCTTTATCCAAACATCTACCCTATCTGAAACAGAAACTCTGCCACTTCGGTTTAACGAACATAAAAAAGTTACAAATGTATCTGAGTCATAATTCCCAGGGAGCATTCATGCAAACTGTGTTCCCTATGTGACATGCAACTATCAAATAATGAGCACATTCAGGAAGCATATTCAGATGTTTGTTGCACATGGTGGAACAGCTGCATCAACAGAGCTTTCTGAGGATTATTCTTCAAGATTCTCCGTAAAGCCACTTCATTTCCTTTCTGAAAAGTAGTATTACTTGATCTGCATATTTAAGATAAACCTCAGAAGTTGGATGGATTTTAAGTTTTCCCACATTAATCTGAAACTTAGAGAACCTATCCAAATTACAGATAAAAAACCTGTATAATGATATTATACACATTTTGCGTTTTATGCTTTCTGATTGGAAAAGAAAAATTTTTCTTAGCATAGAACTTCTTGGCTCTACTGATTTGTAAATATGATCGTAAATGATATTAAACAAAGTAAGTGAACAAATTAATCAGTAATTCTTACTGTTTCTCTTACTAAAAGTTGACATTGTGTACACAGTGCTAAATTTGGGGTTCTTTAAATTTTTTATTCTTAAAAATGACATTGCAGAAACCATAAAAGTGACACCACTGAGTTGAACCATTAAAGGTGTCATATGCACAGCTATGTATACATGTATTTGCTTATTTAATTATTTTCTTTTGTATCCAGTTATTTACGTTTTTAAAAACCAAGCCAGGATGTACAGGTACTCCGTTGTTGACTTGTTCAATATTTATTGAGTGTTCCCTATGTGCCAGCACTCTGTCTGCCCTGGGGATGTTCTCATTATCTTCGAGACATATGAGGAAAATGGAACTTAGGGCAATAAATAAAATTGCCCAGTGTGAAACATAAAGGAAATGTTAGATTCATGCCTCTGAAATCTTAAACTATAAAACCTGCAATAAGCACTTAGCTAAATATCCTTGTCATAAACTAATTAGATTAAGATAGTTATTTTAAGAAACATTATTTAGTAAGTTGTTAGAATGAAATCAAGCAAATTATTTTGCTTCAGTATTTTGGAATTCAATACAAAATGGTCAAAAAGAATTAATATGTTTTCTCTGATGGCACACTTCAATTTTATACACTGTGAAAGTCTACCGTTTATAACTACAAAACAGCTGTTTTAGCTATAAGTATTTCACTCACTATCAAAATATCACCTGATTTTATATTGATAATAAAATATAATGTCTACCCTTATTTCACTGTATCACATTAACTAAAACCAAATTTTATAGAAATACAAATCAATTTAGATTACCCTTACATTATTGCTATGACAGCTATGAAAAGTAGTATAGCTTAAAAATAACCACCAGAACTAAAAAAGCACAGAAATATGTAAACATTTGATCAAGGTTCAGATATCGAGATTAAAAAAATGTGGGTTGACTTAATTTTACTATATTCAAGTATGTCTAAATGTGTGTAATAATGTTTAAGCATTTATTCCAACTTATTATACCCACAATTGCTTTCACAGGAACAAGAAAAGATCCATAATGTTAGTACTCAACAGAGTACATAAAAAGGACCACAACCATAAATCTCAATCATATCCGATTTGTAGTTCTTGATTCCTACAAATTTTATTTCACCTAATTATGAAAATATTCTTATGCTTGAGACTAAGCACAAAGATTTTCACCGAGAAAAATAGAGTAAGATAGGTAATCCACACCAAATGCCTCTACCTTTCAGGAAATTACAGAAGTGGTACATCTGAACATAATAATCTATATGTAAATATAAAACTATGGTTGATCAAGGTAACAACAGTGATAAAGTATTTTATAATTAAATACCTATTAAAATCCTTCCTTATACCAAATTTTAAATTTATAGTTACTTTAGAAAAAATGTTTAGTGATAATATAAAGAAGACTATGGAAAATATTTTAGCATTTCAACTATGCTATTGTTAGTGTACGAAATACAAAAGATGAAGGAAAAATAATTTTTAAAGAGAAACAAAAAAGAAAGCTCCCTAACTGTTGAATCAGAGTAAAATTGGGGAGTATGGGCCTCTGAACTTAAAGGCTAAAACTAGAATGAGAAATGGAAAGATGGAAATCTACAGATTGCAATCAAAAGAGGGTAACAGCTGGAATTCGAGACCCTGGTAAATTCAGTGTGTGTCTAAAGGAAGAGAAACATATTTTTCTAAACCCATACAAAAGGTTTGAAGGTTACATAAACAATGAAAAGAACACAGGCTAGAGGGAAAGAACTGAAAGTTACGAACTCAACTTTCTCTTTCTTAAACATCTCCATTTCTACATTTTAACATAATAAATTTGCTAGCCATTTCCCCAAAGAAAATATTATTTTAGCTATAGAAAGCTGACTTTGTGTGGCCTTTCCATATTTATAGATTGCGTTCTCAGGCAGTGAATACTCTCTAGCCCTACCTAGTGGTACCTAATGCTTATTACAGGGAAGAGTAAAATTCAAATCCCTAAATCAGTGGACAACTAAGAAATAAGCAGACAACAAAATTTTCAGGTAACTCATAAAACAAAACTTTACATTTAAAAATGCCAGTGTCTGCAATCTCTGAAAACCAAAATTCTGCAGAATAAATAAAAATACTTACTTGTGACCATCCAAATTTCATCTTGCTAAACCAACCAAAAAATAAACTGGTTCTTAGGTGAGCAGATTAGCAGGGAGAGAAGCAGCAACACAGGAATACTATAAACTTTATACTTAGCTTCTAAAGAATAGACTTTCCTTCGAATGGGTAACTTTAAATGTACTGATTATTAGATTTAAATACAATCTCAGAATCTGAACAACCCAACATATACCAGGGTTTTGTTCTGTTTTGTTTTTCTAATGACCAAATTCAACATAGCTACACTCTCAAAAAAGTAGTAACAAAAGCCTAAATACCTCATGATATTTGTCATAAACATAGTTAAAAGAGAAGCAAAGGAAAACTAAATTTATTCGTGGCAGTCTGGTCCTTTGCCTCCAAAAGGAACCAGTTGTGACAGGAGGATCATGGGATTGATGGTTCATTGATCCTACCTCCTGGAACACAGAAGATGTCAACTTCTTAACAGGCAAGGAGTTTCCCCAGCACCGAATTAGATGTTCTGATTTAAAATACTTGTTATCTCAAAAGAGAAATCTGTGAAAAAACCTTTTTTTAAAAAAAAAATAATCATTGATCGTAGTTGAATATTGGCTAGGAAAATTAAATCCTAGTGTAGATGGAGTTGGTGAAGCCTTGACTATCAAGATGATGTTAACTCTTGCTATGAGTGTTAAGTTTTGTGGGCCTAGTTCTTCAAAGTTCTCTACAGTGAATCTGCAATGAACTTAATATACTACTCCCCTCTCACAAGACAGGGTTACTGACAGAATAATGCACTGCCAACAAAGACTCGTTCCAGGCTATCTCAACTTACTCCCCTGGCTTCTGAAATTCTGAGCATCTCTAAGCATACACTAAATCTTGAAATTCCTCCTGCCCCACAGTAGGCCTGTCCTTCATTTCTGAGTTCATTACTCCAATGACTTCAAGTATCAAATCAGCTCTCAGATCTGCTTGCTTGATAGGAGACTACTATATCTTCCTACTTTCTTCCTCTTCATTTGCACATTCAGAAAGGCATCCAACCATCAGCATATTTGAAACTAAGTGTATTACCGCCTCCTGTTCTTCTTCAATGTTCTCTAAGTAATATCTATATTCACCAAAATCCCAAAGCTAGAAGATTAGGAATTATCTTCAGCATCTAGTCAGTGATTACGGCATATCAATCCATCCTTTTAAATATGTGATCAAAAACCACAGTGGCTATGCAATTTTATTTTAAAAAATTACTATTTTAGAAGATACACTGCTCTTAATCTTCCCAAAAATACTCTTCCTCACTTCCGACACACTTATCCCATCATTCTTAGCACTTTCTGAAGTAGTTCTGGAAGTCCTCTTTTGTGAGTGTCTTTAGTTGTGCTATCCTAGCTGCCTGGATGTCCTGAATCATTTCAAATCATTTCAATCATTTCATTGTCATTTTGACTTCAGGGAAAGGCCAGAAACGACATGCACGGTCCCAGATAGTCTGAACAAGGTGGATCAGGAAACAATAATGTTTTTTATGAGCCTGGTTGATAGCAGCATTCACTGTATTTCTTTTAATCACATCTAACAAGGACACTCACAAAAGAGGATCTCCAGAATTGCTTCAGAAAGTATTAAGTGTGTTCAAAGCAAGGGGGAATATTTTGAGGGGGATTAATGACAATATATCTTTTACTGTACCCAATTTTTATTTGAGCATTTACCATTTACTTTTTTTTTTTTTTGTACCAGGAATCAAATTCAGGACCTTGCACTTTCCAGGTAGGTACTTGTGCTACTAAGCTGCACCCCAACCCTCTTATTGCTTACTTTGGTCATCCCTTGTATCTCTCAGTTCTGATGCCATTGTAACATCAGTCTACTACAGGAAGAAGCAAGATGCTAGGCAACGAGATGTCACCTTCCCTCTACATGTTTCCCAAAACCTGTATGAATGCTTACTCAAGTTATTTTTAATCATTAGATACAAAGTCATAAGAAGAGCAATGTGAAAGCAAAACTGGGACATCTAGGAAATGTATGTCTAACATGGAAGACATTTTGTCACAAGTCAGAGATTTAAAGTAGCAAAATACTGAATAGGTTCATTTAAAGTTATACTAAAGTTTGGACAGTAGAAAAAATATATGTTCGTGATCCTATAAGGAGAAAGATGTGTCATTTTCCTCTAACTGCTTGAATTTGCATGCTACTATGCTGGTACAATAAACAGACTGATTTAAAAATCAAACAGCAAACTGTAGGAAGTTGTAACAAACCCTGGATTAGTATAGGATGATAACTGAGAGATCTGCTATATTAAATCATGACAATAAAAGTAAAATCCCTCCATCTTTTCATGGATTACATTTAGAGCTCAAATCAGAGAGTGTTAAATGAATAATAATAAGTGGGTGCCTGTGTGAATGATTGAAGCCTAAATCACATTTTAAGTAGACTATATTTATAAATCCCTTCGGATGACATAATTACAATTCAAACCATACACTAATTAGCACCAAACATCTATTTAATATTATTTAGTGTGTTTAAAGTATTTTTTATTTATTTCTGAAAACAAATAAGAGAAATGACACTTTACACAATGCAAGCATGTTAAGGATCTAAGTCAAAGAATAAATTCATGCTACTTAGAAGCAAAATCAATTACATTTCAAAAGTAAATAACTTCATTTTGTTTTCGTTAGTAATAACAATGACTGACTGTACTTGTATGAAACCGTGAAAAAAGCCAAAATTACTTTCTCACACAATGAGGACATTCTTAGTACAAAATCTGCATTGCTTTCTATTGACTATTTTATTTAGCAGCCGCTCATAATTCCTTTATAATTGAAATACTGCCTCATCAATTTTATATCAAAGTTAAGTGTACCTTAATGGACTATTAACCAAGTACCAAAACTTCCCCCCAGTTTTTATTTTTAGATAAAATTCCATTTTTGCACCAGCTCTGCCTGACCAGTGAGTACTTCTTTAATTGTTTTAAGCTCTGAACCGCATCTGTAGTTTTAAAAAATATTAACTACTGTTTTTATATTATTTTTTCCCACAGTCCTTATGATTTTGTAAGTTCCTCAGTTAGGAAACAAGTCCTTCAAATTCAAAACAATTAGGAAACAATTAGGAAACCAGTCCTTAAAATTCAAAAGATAGCAAGTTTGTTTGTTTTTTTTTAACAGGACACTCAACTTAGAACATTTTGTTTAATAAGTTATTTTTAGTCCTATTTAATTAAAGATGTGACAAATGTTGGTAACTCAAATTTGCCATATCTATGCAGCCTTCTTATGTTCTAGCTTAGTTCTCACTACTTGATATGTTATCATATATTTCAATAATAAGTATTATTTTAATCTGCATTTTATCAAAGGAAACTGAGGTACACCAGGGTTAAAACACATGCTTAATCATGTAATGAACAGGAAGGGGAAGGACTGGGGTTTAAACCATCTGTCTGACTCTACAGACTCTGCTCAATGGCCTGTCTTATGCCAACTCTGTAAAATACAGATGCTAGCACTAACAAAACTATTCTCTGATGCTGAATCACCAAAGTAATCTTAAATAAAAAGAAGAAAGCTGGAGGCATCACACTACCTAATGTTCAAGTGTATCACAAAGCTACAAGAATGAAAACAGCATGGTATTAGAACTCAAAACAGACAGATGGAACGGAATGTGCAGGAGACCCAGAATAAATTCATGTATTTCCAAACAACTAATTTTTTATAAAGGTACCCAGAATACATGAGGGGAAAAGTTGGCCTATTCAATTTAACTGGTTATCCACATGCAGAACAATGAATTTAGACTTTTTGTCTCATGTCACATATAAAATCAACTCAAAATAGATTAAAGACTTAAATGAAGACCAAAGACTATAAAACTGTGTAACAAAAACATTGAGGAGAAGATCCATGACACTAGTCGGGGCAGAGATTTGGGGGATGTGAACCCAAAAGCACAGGCAACAAAAGCAAAGATAGACAGGTGGAATTAGACAAAGATAGACAGGTGAAAAAGCTGCACAAAAAAGGAAGCAATCAACAAGAGTGAACAGACAACCCATAGAATGAGAGAAAACATTTGCAAAGCATGTGTCTGAGAAGGGCTACCCAAACATATGAGGAGCTCCATTAAAAACAAGAACACAGCTGGGCATGGTGGCACATGCCTGTAATCCCAGCACTCAGAAGGCTGAAGCAGGAGGATCACTGCAAGTGCAAGGCCTGCCTGGGCTACAAAGTGAGTTCAAGGCCAGCCTGAACTGCATAGTGAAACCCTATCTCAAAAAAGACCAAAAAAAAAAAAAGCACAAATAAGCCAACTTTAAAAAAAAGGTAAAGGATCTGAGTAAACTTTCCCACAAAAGACATAGAAGAGGTCCTATATGAAAAATTTCCTGTCAAACCATCAGGGAAATGAAAATTAAAACCACAATGAAATATCACCTCATACCTGTTAGAATGGCTTTTATGACAAGATGAACAATAATAAGTATTGGTACTTATTCAGCCCTTATGGAAAAGAGTATAGAAGTTCCCCCCAAAATTAAAAATATGACTAGCATATGATCCACCTATCCCACTTCTGAGTATATATCCAAAGGAAATGAAATCATTATATGGAAGGGACATCTGTACTCCTATGTTTACTGTAATGCTATTCCAAACAAGCAGGATATGAAAATGACTTAGTGTCTCAACAGATGTCTAACAAAAGTGCATATATATGTATATATATGTGTGTGTGTATGTAAATAAAATATATATACAAAGTATGTTATATATTACATATATGTTTACATGTTTATAATGTTTATATGTTATATGTGTTTATATGTTTTATTATATGTGTATATTTATATTTACATGATTTCTCTCTTTTATGGAGATTATATATATATATATATCTCCATATGCAACAACCTGGATGAACCTGGACTACATTATATTAAGTGAAATTTAGGCACAGAAAGAGAAATACTGAATCAATTTACTTGTATGTGGAATCTAAAAACTTTTTCTCATGGAAGTAGAAAGTAAAATGATAATTGCCCGCGGCTGGGGACATCAGGGCAGGGCTGGGGAGAAGATGGTCAACGAATAGAAAGCACTTCTCTGAGTATGCAGTTTCTAACTTACACATTAGTGGTATTCATAAGTCATGTATAAATTTTTAGCCAAGAACTCTACACTCACCCATAAAAATATATAATGCCCTACTGTTTCACATCTCAAAGAATAATAATCACTGGTACATAGCTCTATAAATGATTCAGAGTAACTCAGTAATTATGTATAGCTGGAGACTTCCATGTAGGGAAGATGCAAGAGCCGAGTGAGGCAGGGGCCACAATCAAAAAAAAAAAAAAAAAAAGATGCCAGTTATAACCTCCCAGTATTACCCAGAAGAAGATGACAAAAGAATGAAGGTGTGTTACGTACGTGTACCAGCTCCCCCATGAGGAACGTAATCACCATGTACTGCAAACATGTACCAATGACACATACAAATTGAAAAAAAATCAGAATTAAAAGATACATGTGGTAGAGTCAAATCCATGTGCTAAACTGACCATGATAGGGAAAACACTGAATTCATGCTGGACTCATGGAGACTATTTAACATGTCACTATTAGTAAGCGATCGTGAGGCCTACATCAGCACTACACTTAGAGTAAGGAAGAGGACAACAAAGAGCAACTTCTAGAGAGTAGATAGATTTGATTTGGTAATTGATAACATTGTGGATGTCAGGGAGATAATAAGTTATGGAGAAAATAATAGTAACAGAAAATGTTTTATACACAACAATGTTTTAACAATGTTGATTTGATTTTTCCCAGGGTAATTATACTCAGCACAGGAATGATAGCGTGCATCATGGTGGAAGAAAAAGAAACCACTATAAACATCACTTTTGTCCTACATTGTTGTTACCTTAAGAAATCCATTTGAAGTTACTTTTTTAAATACCATGTAAATGAATGTATTTCCAGAAAATACCGGAACCTTTTATAATTTTAACTACAGAGAAATCAGTCAGCACTAACCAATGCATTGTTACAGAAAGGCTTTGATATATCAAACACTCATGACTGAATATATTTTACTGGTTCAATTATAAAACTACAATTAAAGGTAACATTTTTCAGAGCAAATGCTGTATGAAGAATTCATTTGGTGTGCTAATATTTCCTGCTGTTAACTGTAGCAGCTGCTGATGAATGACTTTTTAAAAATTACCTCATTCGTTCATTCATTCAGTCATTCAATCAGACCATGCCAGATGAATGCTAGGTGAATAAAATGGTAGCAAGCTCTTGGCAAATATAAGTGAAAAAGAAAGTGCAGTTGCTCTCTGAAAGAAATTTAGAACTTGGGGTGGGGATATAGTTCAGTGGCACAAGTACCTGCCTGGCAAGTGCAAGGTCCTGAGTTCAATTCCTGGTCCCCCCCCCCCAAAAAAGAAAGAAATTTAGAACTTAAATAAGGGAACCAAGTATACGCACATTTCTTCCTAACAGTAGCAACTACACTTGTTAATGAACAGCATTTTATCTTCCATGAAATTTCCTTTGTTGCACTCTGTATATTTTAGATTTGGTAATGCCTGAACTTGCTGTTTTCCTTTCTTTTGTTAATATCAGAATGCTCTAAACTATCCTGGAAGCTAGATTTTAAGAAGTCCTGGATCACTGAAAATTTCTGTACAAGCACATGTGTAAGAAGGTCCATAGATTTCATCAAAATTTGAAATGGTTCCATAATCCTCCAAAGCTTTTTAAAAAACACTGGATCTTTTATGTAAATAAGTAATGAATCTAATAGAAGACATAAAGCATCACTCAAAAAGACACTACCCTAAAATTGCAAGTTATAGTCTAGTCAGACTTGAAATGTTCAGCTATAGTATTTAAGGTTTTTACAGTCACTTATGTGTAAAATGTTTCCTAGGTTTTGGATGTATAACTTCAAAACAGTAGATTGAAACTCACATGACCATTGCAGTTATTTTTTTTTTATTTAAAAGAATCCCGGTAGTAAACATCCATGAAAGTTTCTATCCTTTTCATAAGAATAGAATTCAGGGCGCTATTTCTCAATGGTACAATTTTGGAAGCATCAAAAAGTTTCATTCTGAGAAAAAAAGAGGTTTCATACCAACAGATGGCTCTTAATGGACTTCCAGCACCAAGGATGTCCACGGATATACGCACACAGGTGGAAGGAAGGTAGTGACATTTTCAGAAACAGTAAAAATTATTGTAATTTCCTTTCATTGCTGTGGAGTATAGCGAGTAGAAATAAATCCTAACTTTCAGGGATTTTGCCTATAAGTAGAATAAATAAACTATTTCATCTCATGATCCCGGAATCAATATTCTTTACTAGTGATAATCACACCGTTGTACTAAAGATGCAGTATCGTCTTCTTTTAAAGAAAAACAAAGTAGACAAATACCCCAAAACAGTTCCCCACTTCTTCTCTTTGATGATAATTACTTGAGATCTGTAACCTAAAGAACTTTTTATTTCTTTTTTTTTCACAAATCACTTAAGATTTGGGTTTTATCTATATTCTAATACCCCAAATGGACAACTACGTATCGCTTTTAGACTGTGGCAAAACTTAACTGTTTTGATAATCAAGGTCATTCTCATTTTCTCCGATGGAGAAAGTGAAACATCTCCCAAGACATTTTGCGAGTCACAGAAAGTTTTGACTTTTTGAAGAGGACAAAGAATTCCATTCAGCTTTCAGGGAATGAATGAGTTAGCAGGCATTTCATCTTCCCAAAGTCCCTTGTCTCTCGTTTCTCCAACACAATACATATGCAAACAAAAGGCAGATTATGAAGTTTTAAAATGAAGCTACTTGTTTCTCTCATCTCTCTGGACGCCTCAGCCCTCCTCTCTCCCGCCTGGCCGCACATCTGGTAACCATGTGTGGCAGTGCTAATGAAGACTTTCCTGAGTGAGGTACAATTAGTTCCGACTGCCGCGCAGCTTTCCTGGGTTGTACCAACGTGAAAGATGGGAATGGGGGTGAGGGGGAACCAATCATTCTTCCACTTCACAAAACTGAATTCCGCCCCCCTCCCCGCCCCTACTCTCATCACCACCCTCCGGGAAGAACTCTTTTTTTTTTTTTAATTTAAAAAAAAAAAGGTGTAAGCAATACTTTCAGTATTTCCTCTTTCCTTTCCTCCAAATCAGCAGTGCCCTCAACTTGATTGAATACTACAGACAGGCAGCAGCGCTTCTACAAGGCTTTCAACAATAGAGAACTGTTAAACAGATGCCGTCTCCCCAGCTGGCCCAGGCATTATACTTACCTAACAATTTTATCTACTCTAATAATAATTTGTGTGTTTGCATTTTACTGTTTGACGGATTAGAAGGAACTGCGGAAGCGGCCGTACTGTATACAATTAGGCTGTCTTGGAAAAGCACACTTTTGTTTAATCTAAGTCTGGCCCCCACTTCTCAATCAACCTACTAATAGAGCTGTTTTAAGTTTCAATGAGGACCATATTAACCGCGGGTCTCCACATGAAACGGAATGCTAAATCCCAGTGTCTCCTGACATGAGCTCAAAGTCTCCCGAATCCTGTTTTACATTTCGGTCTGAAATCAGTTATTTCTCCTCAGTGCTTCTTCTCCCCCTTGTACCTCGCAAATTATGTGTGCTCAATAAATATTCTATGATGGCATTAACAGGCTTTAAGAGAAGGTTTTCGGTGACTCTGATGTTAGAGGACAATGTAACTTTGTGTCAAGTTGTACCTATATATCATTCCAAAGCCAACTGTCTTTTCATTTCACCAATTCTGGTCTCAGTATTTCATTGTTCATTTCACCAATTCTGGTCTCAACCACAATTTACATTAAAGTTTATTGTACACTCTTACATTTACACAGTTAGGACACAAAATCCTAAAACTATAAACAGACACAATTAAACATTTACAAATAAGAATTTAAAATAAGAAATAAAATCTGTATTTCTTAATGCATCACTTTAAGTTATTACCACATATAAATCATTCTTTAAAAAATGGAGTAATAAAGCAAAAGCACAGAAGAAAGCTGCTGGAATATTTACTTTCTTTTTAACAGAAAACAAAATTAAATGATATTACATCCAGGAATGGTGATCATAAATAAAATGCAATAAGCATATTAAGTAAAAAGATAAACCACAGTCCTTTAACTCATGTGTATCTTGAATGTCAATAAATTCTTAATGAAAGTTCTATATTTCATAATTCTGAAATATAGAATGTTATCTGTAATGCCAACACTATATTATAGAATGTTTTCCACTGTTAATTTTTTCTATATTTTTGTGAATAAGAAACTGAATTTCCAGTACTAGCAATAATAATAGTTAACAGCAAAGCAGTGAGTCACTGACCATTGCCTCTTAGGATTTAAGAAGGGGGTAGTTCCCTGCACAAACAGTAATTAGTTCCATTAGATATCGCAGCACTACACTTAATTAACAACTTTTGGCATTCAAACTTCCTAACACTTCCACTATATCTTATAAAACAAATACAGTAAAGATACGTAAAGCTGATCTTCAAGGTAAATGACTGAGATTTCTATGGTTTTTGAGAACAGAACTGGTCCTTAATTGTTCTGTTGACAAACCAGCTTTAGATGCGGGCATTATATTTGTACCATATTAAATAATAAGATGTATATAAATTCCATATACAGTATGCCGTGTCCTTGTCTGGCTGACATTCATTTTTAGTTCTTGTGTTGCTAACATTTACCCTGCACCCTGATGCTGCTGTAGTAAATCAGAATGCTTCTCTAGAAGATTCAAACTCATGTCTATAAACTGTAGATTCAGTGATTTGTACTACTACCATAGCTCTGTTCTCAGTATTTCAGAAAGCAGGGGAGGAAAAACATGAAAAAGTAATAAGATACTCATGTATTGGATAACAAACTTCAAAAACCATGTTGAATTGGTAAATACAGAAAAAGGACTTGGTTTTATAAAGATAATTCTTGTACTGTACATACAGATGTTTAAATGAGCACACACATTCCATTCTTATCTCTTTTAAATTCATCGGGATAACTGTAAGTCTTTACTGGGCATGTTATCAATGTAAAAGCAATAAAAAAGTCACCCTCTTGTGAATTACTATTTACAGTATTTCCCAAGAATGGCATTCACACCCTCCAAATGAACAAGGTTGTCTCTTTAAATTGTAGGATACCACAGACACTCTTTCAGTTTGCATTAGTAATAGGGAAGAGGGGAAGGGAGAAAACAAACCATTTTTCTATCGTTTGAACTCTCTCTGACCCTTGCAAGCTATTCAAGTATGCACTTAAGATAATTCAAATAAATACCATATATAAACATATAGAGAGCAGATATATAGATAGCAATAGAGTGAATCCTGATAAACTGATAGCTTGATATGTAGCAGTTAACCATCCTGAAGCCCATTTCTTGGCGTTTTCACTGATAGCATGAGCAGAAGTCCCTTGACTAGACAGTGAAAACATTTCACGAGTTTCATCAATAGTTCTTGGAACAAAGGTATATACAAACTTGCTTGAACCATCTATAGCTAAAAATGGTAAATGCAGAAAGAAAAAGTGAGTCACCTTGTCCTCACATTGACTTAAAATTTCACAACCCATGAGCATGGTTCTGCTGTTTGGCTGTGGTTTTCATGGTTGTGCTCCCGAGACAACTGAAGTTTTTTTGTACAGAGCACTGTTAAAGTTAGTAACCCAAACCTGAGAGTTGAACACATTAAAAAAAAAAAAAAGTCCAACATGAATCATGCATGAAATACATTTAGGTTGCTTTCTGAAGCCAGCCATTACCTCTTCCCTAAAAAGATATAAAAAGAGAAAAAAAAAAAGAGTAGTAATTGAAATTTAAAATATGACAAAATTATCCTGTATATTTTAACGTTTAGAGAGCTTTAATCATAGCTTTTAGAAGCCAAAGCAAATCCCTACCAAAATTAACAGAACAAGATAGAGATAAATGAGTCACCACATAAACCTTTCTCTCAGAAAGGAGCCATGTGATGTGGAGGCTTCTTCAGAGGAAAACGCACGTCTTGAGATCTCAGGAAGCTCCTGGCAGGGCAGTGGAATCCAGAGCTCCTGCATATTCAACCTAAGCTATCCCACTACCTTCTGGAACGGTGACGATACAATTCTAGAAACCTAGGGGCCAGAGGAAATGGCTTTGCTGTGATGCCACGGCCCACAGAACTAAGATTTCACCACAGTCCAGTAACATGCAACTGCACGGAGGGAGTTCTGCTGTCAGTTTGAAAAGTCCCCAAGAGGGCTGTCTTCTTTCTATGATGTCAAATATTGCCACATTCCTGAGGCCTATTAACACATAGGGACTTTTACTCCCATGTAGATTTGTGGGTTTTTTCCCCCAGAATAAAAAGAGCACCAAATACATGTTAAGTAAAGGAAGAATTTTTTAACTATGCTTTTATTTATTACCCTTAGAGGTTTCACATTTGAAGTCTAATCAAATGTCCTCTCTCTGCTTTAGAGTGTTACACAGTATAGAATGAATGGAAATCACTTGTGTACGCTATTTAAGACTTTTGAACTGCAATCCAAAGATTTCATAAATATTTATAGTTTCAGTCCCGTTTACAGGTGAGTCACAAGAGGTTGTACTAAATTGCAGAGCTGCCTACGATTTTTATCTAGGCATCCTAATTATAATTGATTACTTATTATTCTCATCAGTTTATTCACTATACTTTCTTCTAATTCCTAGCTTCAAATGAGAAGATACCCAGTATTTGTCGCATAAACTGTCCAATCTTAGATTTTTAGAGGAAGAGTCAAAGGGCTCTTCCTCCTGCCCATATCCATCCCTGGAAGCATAGGACAGGATGCTAATGGTGAGTACTAAAGTCAAGAAGTGTGAGCAATCATGGAAACTATGACTTTTCCCAACACATGTGAGTCACTTAATGTCCTCGTAAGTAATTCAGCCTCTCAAAAACACAGAGATTCAAAAAGGAGATGATGATTTAATGGTTTTTCCTGTCTCTAAGTAAGATTTGCTATGACTAAATAATTTCTCAATTGCTAGACTAAAACAAGCCAAAACAAACAGTTTTTAAAACTTTATATCGTGGAGGGGTAACTGTGAGCATCTCATTAAAGTCAACATTAGATGAAAGATACTGTGATGAATTAGATGCAAAGGCCACTCTTGAATTCATTGATTATAGAAATAAAAACCCTGCAGCATGTCAACAACTAGAAATAAAATAATCTTAATCTGTATGTTAACAAATCCAAATGGCCATATTCGATAATAAAGGGGAAAATATATATACCCAGGGTAAGTGCTGAAATGGATGCAAACATGGTAAGATACTTTCCTTCGTAAGATAATGGTTTATAATCAACATTTTCACATCAGTAGAAATTTTGTCCATCTCCCACAATACATACATATTAGTTTCCCCTACCCTTTGGTAACATTTGACATCTATTTTAATAACAAAAATAAAAGGATGGTGTATTGTAAACATTAAATTCAAATAACCAAGGAAAAGCCATTCATTTAATCAAGAAACTTATCAGGTGCCTATTGTGTCTCACCGGAAGTGCTCCTGTCCTGAGGGAAGTTAAACTCGGCAGATATAATAGAAGTGAACACTTGTTTCCTTGCCTTGCTGATCTTAATCTTATTATGGAAACCAGGTACACATACCAACTGTTAAAGAATTACCTAAAAATGAAATTCAGGCCCGTTTGTTCAGACAGGCCGGTCTCCTTCCTGGCTCTTGTTCAGTGGTGTCTGCTTTAGGATTGCAGGAAGATAGACATGATTTTTCTATCATGTATATTTGAGATCTATCACCATATATGAAAATGATGGGTGTTTAATTCATAATTATGAGAACAAATTTTGAAACAAAGTCAACAGAACTACTGTTCTTTTGAAAGAAGAAAATTGGGGTTGTGAATATTTCTTCCTTAACAGTTAGACTTAGGCAAATGAACAGTACTTAAGAGTTCAAAGTACTCATGGTGCTAAATTTCTCATTGGGTGATCCTAGAAAAATTATTGAACATCCCCTAGTCTTCACTTTCTAAACTAGAAAATGGTTTGTGATGAAACTGTATTAAGTCCAAAGATACTGGATTTATTACTTATAAATTCTAGAAAATACTTGGCACATGGTAGTTATAAAATAATTATAACATCATCATATTGTCATAAAGCGTCATGTCCTAGATCCTTCATAATCTATGTGAATGTTACTTGATGACTGTAATATATAAGTATTTCAAAGTTTCATTATAATATTAAATCTTTTTTGAATAATGTTTACTTTTTGAATAATGTGTATTAAATAATGTGGATTTTGAATAATGTGTATTAAAATTTCCTTTAAGGATCTATAATATGTCCTGACTAGATTAAAAAAAAAACCTGTTGAAAGGACCTCAGAGTACTGAACAAATTAAGTGGAAAACTAAAGTGAAGAATATTTTCTCCTTATCAGTAATCAAAATATAATTTTTTCCTAAACCAGAGAATCTAGACATCTAGCAAAACTGACATGCCTATATAGGGATGAGAACATCAAAACTGAATAACCCCAAAGGTTAGATTTGATGGCCTTGAGCCGGGGATATAGCTCAGCAGCACAGGTGCCCACCTGGTAAATGCAAGCTTCTGAGTTCGATTCCCGGTACCAAATAAAATAAAACAACAAAACAACAGTAGATTTGATGGTATTAGTGGAATAGAAAAAGGAGGTCTCCTTAATCTCTAAGAGTTTTACATATCCTATCCATCTCACAGAATATTTATTACATGAGTGACGCCATCTCTAACTCTTTAAAAACTTTTCTTAAAATAAGGATACTGGAATAATAAGCTTCAAAAACTGCTTATTAATGCTATCACAGGCACAAAAATGACAAATTCTTGGGTTGAGAAGGTAGAAAAAGGTATCAACTTTGGGTTAAACACCGTCAACTGTAAGAATTTTATCAGGACATCAAATATTTTTAGACTTTCTGTGATTAAAGACTGCACAAATATCATAGAATAACTGCACATGTTAATGTCCTTAAGTAATTTATTTTATACCAAAATGGAGCTCATCTTATGAATTTATAACTGCACACAAAAAAAATCACTTTCAAACTGTTACTATAATAGGAGTCTAATGGTAAAAAAAATTGAGATATTCATATATGTTTAAATACATGTGAAACATAAAATTGTTCTACATTCTCAGGGAATACCATGAAACCCCGGTTAAAAAATTATGAGACATCATTAGAAAATAATGTCTGTACATGGCTATAAAGGGGTAATCAATAATTCTTAAAAATTGCCACAACTAAATTTCAGAATATTCCTGGAGTAAATGATAAATTAATAAATTTAGGTAAGATTTGTTTTATGTAATGTATTAATGTTCATTTATAAATTTTTTTCTAAACTGAATTTTAAAGATAATCATCAAGTGCACCTTAACTCTTTACTCCCTTTAAGGACCCAAACCCATCATCACAGTTGTTAAACCTCTGCCATGGTGAGACTCAGTATTAAGAACTTTAACAGTATTTTAAAATGAGTAATCAATATCTAATTTAATCCACTGGAATAAGGGGCTGGGGATTTGCTCAGCGGCAAAGCGCCTGCCTGGCAAGCGCAAGGTCATGAGTTCGATTCCCGGTATCGGAGAAAAACCAAAAAAAAAAAAAAACAGAAAAAAAAATCCACTGGAATATAAATCATGAAATATGAAAAAGTTAGTATAAAACTGAATACATGTACCATCTTTATTACAAAAATAAAGGATTAAAGACATATCAGAGGCATATTAAAAACCCACACTTTAGAAAGCAAAGGTATTACTGTTGCTTTATCTAATAAATATTCATTAATGTTAGGATGACAATATCAGTACGTTCATTATATATCTATAAAGCAGTTAAAATTAATAAAATAAATCACACAATATTTACCTTAATCTCAAATCTGATTTAAATACTGCCTGATATTTATAGCATAACTTAGAGTGTTTGCTGGTTTGTGTGTTTGTTTGTTGAGACATGTCTTTCCATGTACTTCTGGCTGGCCTTGAAATCACTATGTAGCCCTGACTGGCCTCACACTTGTGGAGATCCTCCTGTCTCGGCCTCCTGAGTGCTGAGATGACAGCTGTTAGCCACCAGGCCAGGCTATAGTTTAATAATATAAGTGTGCTATGCTAACAAAATTTGAAAATATTTCAAGTATCAATGTGACTAGAATATCCTTAAATTTCTATAAATAATTATAATGATTTCCATAACTATGAAAATGATTTAGCCACTTAAAAACAGTATACTTCCTGTGTCATTGTTTTCAGTAATCAGCAACAATAAATACTATAGTATGTTCCATAAAAAATTACTTCCAACTGTGTTCATTATATTTAATTTCACTGGGTGTTTCATCACACTACTTTGTGAAGAATGGCAGAGACCCACCAATAGGCATGTACTTTGCATTATGGTCTGTGGTCCACACAAGAATATTCTTCACTCGAGTCTCACTTTTTATCATAGTTCTAATATAGTGCTGCTGTCTTGGTTTCTTACTTCTTAGTGAGCTCCTTCTCTTTTTTATAAAGCACACAGAACCACGTTTCATAAAGACTGTGCTGTCTAATGCATATCACTGTCTAATTTGATATTCTAAACGTGAATATTAGTAGAAGACTGTTGAGAACAGGTAACCCAAGGTTGGAGTAGGTATAAGTAATTGCTATTGCTCCCTGACAGAGCCTGAAATGATCCTGGGTCCACATCGTATTGCAAACCTTCTAAAGAAGAGATGAATTGTCTTCACAGACTTTCTGGTTCATAAATTTCCTGTAGAAAGGAAGTAATTGTTTTTATTTAAAGGAAACATCCTGGGTTAAATTAAGCAAAAGCCCTATTTTCTGTCAACAGAAGACAAAGCAGAGAGGTAAAAAGGTCAATAAATATTGGAAAGCAAGCAACTAACTGACCAGTATTTATTGGGTACCTAATATGTGCAACCGGTTGAGGTCACCAGAAAAACAATGCACTGTAATTTTCTTTTTATTCAAATGTTTTGTGTAGGCAGGATAATATACACAATTGCTAAATACGTAATAGACACAAATGGCTACCTTTTAAATTTCAAAGTTTATGCAAAGTATCTTTTTAATTACAATTAAGCCATGATACAGTTGGGAAATCATCTGTCTCATGCACATACCCAAGTAGTCCACAGGATAAGGCGAATTTCTCCAGGGTTTAAGGTAAGGTCCCCACTGGGTCGTTATGTGGTGGGACATTTCTCTTTTTAGTACCCTAGTGCTGTAACTGGAGCCTCCATACCCGCTAACCCTTGTGTTAAAGACAGAGTCTTGAGGTGGGAGAAACTCTAAGAGGTTGGGAAAACTGGGAAGAAGTTAGCTCCCTGGCAGCATGCCTGCAGTGGGGATATCGCAACTCCAGCCCCTCTTCTTCATCTCTCTTTGCAGACCAGCAGCTTCCTCTGCCACATGCTCCCATCATGACAAACTGTCTTGCAACAGGCCCAAAAGGAACACGGAGAAACAAACAACCACGAACTGAAACCTCTAGCCCCACAAGCCAAATAAACCTTTCTTTGTTTAAGTTGATTATCTCACATCTTCCGCTATAGTAACAGAGTCCTGAATAACACATGTAAGGCTGCACAAGTTTATTCATTTAATCATACATTGCCCCAACACATTTCCTTTCTTACACACATTTTATTATCTGTGGACATGGAAGAAATTCTTAGATTGTTTCTAAAAGTACAATTATGAGTGACTGAACTAGACTATTAATTTCTAGGAAAGGAGAGAATTTTCTTTCTATTTTCCTAAGCCTTTTCTATTAGTAATAGTAATAGCATATATTTTTTTTTAATAGCATATATTTTTTTTGAACCTTAAAAAGTTCATCAATTAGGGTCATTTGTAATTCAATCTCACACAATCATGTACTTAACTTCATAGATCTGGAACAAGGATTAATTTAAGTAACCCAAGATAAATATGTAGAAGGCCTACTATATGGTAAATATGCAAATGAGCTATCAATAATCATTCTTTTCTAATCAATTATTATGACTTTATAAAAGGAATCATTTGCTTTGGACCATCCACAGTTTGCATATCACATAAAATAAATGTGTATGTTCATTCCTGTATTTTACATGTAAATGTAAAATGTATTCTTCCATTCATTTCAAACTTGAATAGTAGGTACTTTCTGTATGCTGGGTACTAACACAGGCTGAGCAACACAAAAGTGGAGAATAGAACACCCCACTTAAAACTCAGTTTAGGTGTTATGTATAATATAAAACTGTGATATCAAATCAATAAGTGCAATATAATCTGTGTAACAATAGAATTATGTAAGGCATATTAAGAATCAAAGTACCAAAGTACCATATTAAGAATCAAAGTATCAAGAGTCTAGGAAGTATCAAGTCTAGAAAGAATGAGAAAGATGACAAAAGTCTAAAAATTATACTTTTATGCTTCTTAAAAGTCATTCTTACCATGCGGCACTCTCTCATCTGATGTATATCCTCTGTCATTATGGCAGTAAGTGGGCAGAGTCCTTTGATGGACAGCCATAAAAAAAATGCACTTGTCTCCATATGACACTTCTAAATATTTGATTCAAAAGGTTAAGCCCTATTTTATCCTTTGAGGTTAAAAAAAAAACCCTCTGGCTATCCTTAGGTATAAAGTAGCACTAGTCTTTGAGAATGTTGCTGTCTTTGTAGGAATTTCCACACAATATATTCTGCATCCAACTAAGCTAGAATACAGCTCTGACTGACTCTATGAGTTATGAGACCACTGCACCACCCATAACAGTGAGTTGCATCGGGTAGGTACAAAAGAGTAAGAGTTTGCTGGAGGAACAATGAATGAATGACTGAATGAACTCTCATTTTGTTTCCATCTTGAAAGAGCTTAGGAAAAAAAACCCAAAATATTCTGTATTATAATGAATGGTTTTTTTTATAATTTCTTAAGGATCTGATGGGAACATTTGGAAGTTTAACTGTGCTTCTGAAACAATAGACTTCTACAAAATCTCAGCAGGACTTGTAAACAACTATGATTAGTAAAATGCTACTCTGTTAGAATATGGTTATGCGTGCATCAAAACCTACTAATTAAGGGAGTAGATTCTGGACCCATACTGCTTGGATTCAGATTAAGGCTCTCTCCTTTCCTAACTCTCTGACCTTGGAAAGGTTACTCTGTCTTCTAGTGCTTTCGATTTTTCATTGATAGAATCAAAGTATAATAATGGTTCTCTCAGAGGGTTGCTTCAAGGATTAAATAGCTTAAATATTTGAAATAATTTTAAATAACATCTTTAAACAGCAGGTGCTTTACTGGTGTCTGTTTAATAAGTCAGTAAACGTTCTTAACAGGGATAACCACTATGTACTTTGGCTGAATTGAATAAGGAAGTTATTTCCCATGGCTGGCTGCAAATCTCAATGCGTAGGCCATCCATTTCTGTGTAGAGATCAGTAGGTATGGTTTCAATGTACAGATGACTTGGTCAAAGGTAGCAGTTACACAGGTGTATTTCAAAGATTATGAAATTCACCTGGTATAGGTGAACCCCTCACACATTTCAGTGTTGTCCTTAGGTGTCCCTTCGCAAGCATTCAGAAGTGTCAATCACTTCCCTTTGGCCAGGGAGCTGTGTGATTGCCCTGTTTCATATGATTTTGTTTATTCCATATCTGTTCTGTGACTCCTGTCACTCTGGCTATTTTGGGTTTTGTTGTCTGTATTCAAGAGAGGGTTGCGGTTGGGTTGTGTCTATCCCAAGCGTCTGTGTTTCGAGTTGCACATTTTGCCCCCTCTGTCTCTCATCATGGCTTTTGGCTCAGTCCCTCGACAGGAAATGAGAGATTTATTTTATCTGGCTTGAACTACATTGTTCCTTCCTGACTACTGGTGTTAGTTCACTCTAAATAACATGACTTTGTGCTCACAGTCTGCCCAAGGTCAAAGCCGGAGGGTAATAGACACATTTAAGAGAGGGGAGGAGAATATAACCAGAGGGGAGGAGTAGGCAAGTAGAGAACTGAAAAACAGAAAAAAAAAAAGCCAGCCGTGATGTAAAAGTTCAACTTGCAGCAGGTCGAAATTTTCTGGCAGGTTTGAAATGGAATCTGTTCTGAAAAGCTGAGAGGAGAATTTTTTTTTTCCTTTCCAGATGTTATCCATTTAAAATGACAGTGTGAAGTAATCTAAGCTTGAAATTCAAATTTAGTTTTCAAAAGAAAACATGAGTTATCTGGGAGAAAGGCTTACAAAGCTTATTAATATCTGTGATATCATAATTGTAGTGTGCTTTGAATAATTTAAATTGAGACAATTATTAGAATTGAAATATTCCTCTTTGGCTCGACATAAAAATATAAAACAAAAAGTTTTTAAATTTTTCTGTATTTATGTATAAACAAGAATATATTTGAATTGCATCTCTTAAACCTACTCACATTTTTCCTTTCTTTCATTTTTTCCTTTTCTGGAGATATGAATACAACTTTCTTATTTTCTTTATCTCTAGAGTTTCAAAGGGTCACCAGGATGACCACCCAAAGACCCAGTGAAAGGCGAACGTCTCACAGCTCACAGGGTTTAGCCTGGCTTAACTATTTTGGGGATATTTTAAAAGGCTAGGGAGCAGAAACGGGAAAGTGACCTGACTCTGTCTCTGGGTCTCATTTTTCTGTTTATCTCCAGAGCTAGTAGTGCCATTTAATAATACTTTGGTCTCAGGAAGGTGGGCTTAATGGAAATGGAGTTTAAATGATGCAAAAATAATTCAGGTTACACAAAAGACCAGACTTTGCACACAAAAATTAATTTATGTGCGTATGCCATTCTTGGAGAAGATGACAAAATTTTCCATACTGATGATCGCTCAACAGTCATTTATTTTATGTTCTGTAAGCATAGTTTGTGCTGAAGTTAGAGGGCATTCCTAATAACCTCTTAGAAGATTTTGTGTAGGACTTAAGGAAGTCCTACTAGGAAGTCCTACTCCTTCCTCAAGGAAGCCCTACTAATCTCAACAGCTCAGAGTAGACATTACAATATGGCATCATCAGGGACCAGTGGTGCAAACCATATGGATTTATCTCTTTATACAAATGCCATAGCTTTAAATATTTTCTTACTGAAATTGCTCTTGAGAATCATACTTATTTTTTAAGTCAATGTCTTATGAGATCATCTACGTGGGTAACGAAACCCCAAGCACTAAAATGTGGCTTACACAATTGTATGACAACTCCAATAACATCTCATGTTTAACACTATCAAAAGGCATGCCAAAACATACTTTGTAGGTACTGTTTTAAATTTTTGCTGATTATTAATTTCTAATCATAGCCATAAAGAATAAACATAATGAAGTGATGATTTACTTCAAATTCAGGAGTAAAGCATTTAACCAATTAACCAAAAGTATCTTCATGTGAATATCTGAGCTATCTCAAAAGGCCTTTCCCTCTGTTAAGTCTTTATGCTTCAGGTACTTGGGAGTGAAAATATAGAAACAAAGGACAACAGCATTTATTGGAAGGTACTATAGGATCATGTCATGGCTCCTGTCTGATGTCCCCCCAAAGCTTCATGTGGTCATATACGGGGCTGTTCAACTGGGACTGGATCTAGGGTGTGTGCTGCTGGGATCTAGGGTGTGTGCTGCTGGGATTAATTCATGGCACAATGATAGTATTAGGGTATGAGCTACTTCCCTGAGTGCGGGCAGCCTGGATAAGATATAAGGGACAGAAAGAAGGTCACTGCTTGTCACTCACTTGCTGCTCGCTTGCCTTTTGCCTGCTTACTCTGTGATACTTCTCTGCCATGCCATCTTACCTTGGAGCCAGCCAACTATGAATTCAAACTTCTGCAAACTCTGAGCCAAATAAACCTTTCCTCCTTTAACTTTGGGTGTCAGCTACGTTGTCTCAGCAACAGAAAAGTAACTAAAACAGATCAGCAGTGCATGAGCAGCTTCCGATATATCATCATATTTCATGAACACAAACTCCAGGTAAAATCAGAGTTATCATCCTTCTTTGTACAGATGACAGAATGAGATTTCACCAATTTTAAATAATAGCCTAAGATTCTGGAGATGGTAAAATGTGTTTCAAATTCAGATTTGTGTAATTCTAAAAATCCATATCTATTTGCTATTTTTGTTTTGTTTGTTTTTGGTTTTTGGTGTTTTTTTTTTTCCGGTACCGGGAATCGAACTCATGACCTTGCGCTTGCCAGGCAGGCGCTGTGCCTCTGAGCTAAATCCCCAGCCCCTCTATTTGCTATTTTGGAATAGGAATTAAAACAGTGGATAATGTAAGCTCAGTGTATCCACAGTTCAACTGTGTCTCCCACCTGTACAATATAGAGAATGGTATATAAAAGCAGCTTCTGTTCTTCAAAGGTTAGAAAAAGTTGCCAAGTGATCTAGAGACTCTATTCCTAAGTATATGTCCAAGATAAATGTATATATTTAGATACTATATAAATTATATGGGCACACACAATATATAATGTGTGTCACATACATACAACTCAGATGCCTTTCACCTAATAAAAATTAAATTGTGGTATATTCATACAAAGAATATTATTTGGCAATAAAAGCACATTAAATGTTGCTATGTACTACAATACGAATGGCCCTTGGAAACATTATACTAAGTAAAAGAAACCAGCAATAAAACAGGGACTCATTTGAAATACGCAAAATAGGCAAGTCCGCTAAAAACAGAAAGTAGATTATTGGTTACCTATAGCTGTTGGACTTCAGAAAAAAGTGAAAAATGACTGTTAGTGATGATATTTTTTTGGGGGGCGACTGAAACATTCCAAAATTGATTGTCGTGATGTCTGCATAACTTTGTGAATATACTAAAAAAAAAATCACCAAATCCTACCTTTCAACTTGATTTTATACCCTTATATTTCAATGGGAATTATACTGCAGTGGGACACTTATTAATAATAATTTAGATGTGCAAAATCCTTGCGTTTGTGTCCTCAGGAAAAGGAGCCCAGTTCCTAAGGACAGAGAAATGACTAAGCAAGCCAAGCTAACGGAATAGGGAAGAAGGGTTGATTTTCATCCTTCAGATTCTCTCAGGATCAGCAAAGCTTTAGTCTCCTGGAGCCAGGTGAACTCTGGCATCAGTGAGAGTGCTGAAAATATATCCTTCCTTGGACAAGTACGCCTTGAGACCAAACCTTGTTTAAAAAAAAAAAGTTAGAACCGCAAACTGGCAGCTTATTTACCCCATGCTAAACCGCTTGTTTGACATTTCCCATCTACACTGACCAGTGATTTGAGAATTGCATAGACAACCACAGAGAACAACTGACATGGTGGGAAAGTATTATTTTACAACTGCTTACTATTTTATTAACACTTGAGTAAAATTCACTGCTTCCACCCAGACTTAGTTCCTCATGTGTGGTGAGGAAGTTGCCCAACTGGTAAATTTGTCAATATAATTTTTAGTCCTGTAGCCCATCATTAAGTGAGAAAAAAATCATGTAGTGGCAAAGAACCAGTGGGTAGGACTCAGCCGTCCCATGCCACTGACATTTCCCAACTCTTTATCAATGTTTTCAGGGTGAATTCTAGAAACACCACAACAGAGAACAGCAGATCCGCGAAGTACTGGCTCTCTGAAGATCACGGCACATTTTATCCCAATAATCTTCAGATGTTTATAGAACTTAAAAGTTCTTCAGCTGAAGTTGCTTTCAAATGAAACACCATTGCTTCAGTGTTTCTGTTGTGTTTATCGGAGGGAAGTGGAGCCCGTGCAATTTGTCCATGTTTTACAAATCACCATCTGGCAGGGATATGGCAACATGTGAAATCTTCACAGGACTCTTGTTTTTCTACTATCTCCTGGATAACTAAGGAGATCACCAGACTGCTGGGATGCCTGCCAGATGGTAAGCAGGTATGTTTATGAGTTTAAGATTCTTATTTTCTTTCAATGCTTTCACATGCTGTGGGCGCAGAGGCAAGAAAGGGAAAGGGAAAAGAAAAAGGGAGCGAATAAGTAAGGGACTGAGGATGATTACTGCCAATGTCTCTGGATTTCCTGAAATGTGCATTTTCCAAAGTCCACACTGAATTACTGTCTATCACAAAGTCATACGGTAGTACTAGATTTTGTAATGCTATATGTTCCATTTTTGCATAAATAAACAGGTTAATGGGTTTTGATTTTTTTTTTTTTTTTTTTCGGGTACCGGGAATCAAACTCATGACCTTGCGCTTGCCAGGCAGGCGCTGTGCCACTGAGCTAAATCCCCAGCCCGGGTTAATGGGTTTTTTCGGTCCTGTTGAGTAGATGACATACGTTACTCAGAAGATCATGGCATCATCAACAAACATTTGGTGAGTGTATACACTCTGAAGGTAACTGGAATAGCTATTTATAGGAAATAAAAGTGTGGGCTTGTTCATATTTTATTTTGCTCATTCAAATAAACTACCATACAAAAGGAATACTTACTAGACTCATCTAAAAAATCTTCTAACAAGGAAAGACTCAGAGAACAGAGAAATAGGAAGCATTCAAGGGAATTCTGTGACAGAAAAGTTGCAGCCAAAACAACTTTGATAGATAATAAGTGAATATCAAAAAAGGCAGTACCTACAGTATGTGCCAAGGTCCAGTTCTTTAAAGTTAGGTTCGAATAGCTGCTCAGCAGTACGCCAGCAACATGATCTGAAATTCATTTTCAATAAGGTCACCTATAGAGTGGTGATACTAGTTCAACCATTTATGATTGTTGGGAGTTTAGAAATATAAGAAATGCCAATTGTCTAGCAAGCATATAAATAAAGTTCAATAAATAAAGCTATTATCGGCATTATTATCAATAAGAGAAGGGTCCTTTTAGGTCAACCACCCACAATAAGATTTTCTCACATAAATACTTAAATATACAGTTAATCATATGTATTACTACAGTTAGGTTCACACAAAAACCATATATACTTGTGTACTTTTATGCAAATATATATATATAAATTCATACGCATATTAGTAGATATATTTTGCCCAATCACAGCAACAGAAATAAATATTTTAACATAAAACTCTGCAGTCATAGTGACTAAATATGAACATGAGTTTCAATTTGCAGAGCTGACGTTTTGTACAAATTATTGAACCTATCTGTGTCCTTATCTATAAAAGGCAGATAGTGAAATCTGTTTCTTAGCATTGTTATGAAGATGAATTGTGATTATTTCTATACAACGCATCCTAGAATGCTTGGCAGCAAAGAAGATAAAAATGTTTGCCTCCTTTTCCTATTCCTTTAATTGCCAAGTTTCCTCCACTTTTAATTTTACTTCTATTTTTGTCTATTCTTACCCCCTCTCTCAAGTTGAGAGACACACATCTCTGCTTCTCTCTGGCTCTTCCAATTATATTCGTAACTCCATCACTTTTTCCACCAGAGTAATTTTCCTCCTTAATTGCATGATTCCTTTTTGCATTTTCATCATAAATTCCATCTATCCACTAGTTCCTTCTCCTCAGCCTAAAGTATACCCATTTTCCACATCCTAACTACGATTTTCTTTAAGACGAGTGACCAACCTTGACAGATGAGATAGAAAACAGTGAGTAGCCCAAATGACCATAACAGACATTAATTAGAAAGACTGTTACAGATCCACTCTAAAAGAAATGCCAGACACAGATAGTTGTTTTTCACCCAGTTTTATATTTGGTTCTAATAAAACTGACTAGAATAGCACATTTTTTTCTTGTTTAAGAATCTATAAACCTTACAGTGATTGAGACCAATTCTTTCAAAAAATGCTGCCCCTCCCATACCAGGTCATAATTGAAACAGTGCAGTGCAGAGGCACAAACACACTCACATGATATATACTTTTATTCACAGAAAAAGAAAGAAGCAAATTAGCAAGTAAACCAGTAGACCTCAGGAATAAATTAAAGAACAATGTCCACCGTATGGCATTCATTCCAAGAATGAAAGCCTCATTCAGTGTAAAGTTATTTCTTTCAGGAGTTTTTTTTACAAAAAAAAAAAAAAAATCCATAAGCAACTTATTGAAAATCTTTGAAAAAAGTTCCATCGATTCCAGTTCTGTCTAAGTTAGGGAGAGAAGAAAACTACATTCTCAGGGAGATTATTTGTCATAGTCACAGCAATAAAATAGTCAGTGGAAAAATCGTCATATTCCCTTTTTTTGACCCAGCTTCCTTCATTTCTAGTTTCATTCTCCTTTTCACCAACAACCGCACTGCTTGCAAGTTCACCTCTGTTTACAGTCACCTTTTATCATCTCCCATACACTTTTCAAATTGCTGTAGCTCCTACCTTCCACAGAAGCACTTTCCCCAAGGATTATCAATATTCATTCAATTCCCAAGTCCAGTGGGCTATTCTCTGGCCTTCTGCTATTTAGCTTAACCACTCTATACCGTTTGAAACTGTCACCTATGAAACTTGCATCTCTCTTCCTTAAGGTCTGATAGTGCCTCTTGCTTAAAATCCCCTCAGCATCTTTGCTTGGTTCTTCTTGGCTTCTTTACTGGCTGTTTTTTTTGTTGTTGTTGTTTTTTGTTTTTTGTTTTTAATTTGTTCCTTAAACATGAGGGACCTAACAAGCCTATCATTTGCCCCTTTTCTCTACACCCTCTCCAGAGAATATAAACCAAAGTTAAGGAGGACTGAGAGAACCTGGAAACTAAAGAAAAAAAAAAGCATTGAAATACTGCATAAAATAAAATTTTTTCACGTCTTCCAACTTTTCAGGTCACCATATAAGTGACATAGATTTACAAACATGGATGTCTAGTACACAGATTGACTTCCATGTACACATTAGCACCAAAAAGTTTAATAGCAACTTGCTAATTACAATAACTTTGAATATTGAGTTTGAATGGCTTTTTAAATACTAATCCTGCTACTTGGTTGTTTTAAATATGGTAATGACACCAATAGTTAATTTACAGATTTAAATTCAAAATGTAAGTGTTCCAACTTTACATTGCTTTGATTTTTAACACTTTCATACTCTAATTAATTTGAGGACGGCTACTCTTGTTAGTTAGGATTCCATTCTGTGCAACTCAATAGAACTCAGCACTCCTTCATTGAATTCTAGTAAGCTGTGAAACATTACATTTTAGAGTTATTGTTTAATACATACGCCTCAACCAGATGGTATATAAATTAATTTGACTGACTTTCATGAACTGCATAAAATAACAATTTAAGAAAATGCTGGTATCTGGGTGTGGTGGTGCATGCCTATAATCCCAACACTCAGAAGGCTGAGGCAGGAGGATTCCTGCAGGTTCAAGGCTAGTCTGGGATACATAGTAAGTTCAAGGCCGACCTCAGCTTCACAGCGAGACCCTGTCTCAAAAACAAAAATGAAACAAAGCACTGGTATTTTAATTTGAAATGCTTTTTTCTAAAAATTTACAATAATAAATACAAAGAGAATTACATAGTTGTCTTCAAATTCCTCATCATGATGCTCCAAGTAGAGCATTTTCTGTAACTATATCCTCCTCACCTGCCTCTGCAAACTTGGCAAGCACTTTTCCATATGATTTAGAAAAACAATTCCTTTACGCCCTGTGTTTCCTGATATTTGCATCCCTTGGTGTTACATCTTCAGGTAATTCATGACACCAGTGTTCCAGTGCCTGCTCTTATTTGACACGTGTTCCTCCCACAAGGAAAACTCAAAAACTCAAACCAAACCACATACAAAGGACATTATTTCCTCTCTCAAGAGATCTTGAGCTTTACAATATAAAAATGCAGAATCTCTTCAGTGACTTCTCACTTCTGTATCAAAAGAATAAGCAAAATAATAACTTAGATTTAATTTTTCTAAAATTATTTCAGTTTTGCAAAGTGAGCCGCAACCTACGCTCATCCGATTCTTGCACCTCATGTCTTTCCCTTTATTGACTTGACACGGAGTTGCTATCACTATACAATAAGTTGTATATATGCTTAGCAACTTGCATTTATTTCGAGCATGGTGTGGCAAGGTTTGTACTACACACAACTTCACAACAACCTAACGGGGCCAGTGTTAGTTCTGTCTGCAAAAAGGAACATGCGCAGGGAAGCTAAGTGCCTCGCCTCAATCATTACAGCAAGGAAACAGTCCAACCAAGATTCTAACGGAGCCCTCTGTCCGGAAGCCTGTACTCTTTGCGTGGCACCACACAATCACTGTCATTGTTCATCAAGAAAACTGGAAGGAAGCAACCTTTCATTGGAATTGAAAATGAGGCACCAAAGAACACAGTTCTGCGGTGTTTGTTTTTTTTTTAATTTCAACTAACACATGCATTCTTCTAGGGCAGTGGGTTTCAAACTTCCTTAAAGCTGTCAAAATATTTCTCCAATAGAAATTTTACAGGGACACATATACAAAAGGGAGAAATGTGGTAGAGTTGCCTGCTTTCTTTGACGCTTAAACTTCCTGGTCATAGCATCACCTCCAAAGACACCACAGCCTTTTTCAGAAGACAGAAAACAATGGTGCTAATCTATTTTGTATTTACCACTAACCACTAAGTTACCAAAATCATAATCTTACCATAGACGGAGTCACAACATGCCTGGCTGGGAGTTCCTTCGGCACAACCAAACACATGTCTTCTTTGTTTAGAAGGGTACCCAGGACATGGGTCTCACACACACAACAAATGGTCAATGATAATTACAATCATAATTTTTAAAATAATGAGTGGATACATCTCCTTGACATGGGAATGGCTTTCTTTCCCTGTGCCAGTTGTTCCGTCTGTGCCAACTCTAACACACACCCTTTCCAGGAATGGCACTCAGCCATCCTGGCAACCAGAATTAGAGCAAAGAAAATATGAAATTCCTCTTCAAAACATAAGTGAAAAGATGAATGCAAAGCCAAGCAAAAAGGACCCAGATTCAACATGCACATTGTTAAATGTCACTTCCTAGCAAGACACTTTATGAAAGTCAAGCGAACACGGTCAGGTACAAATGGGGGGAGTGAGAAGAGTTATGACCTCCTTAAAAAGGATCAGCAAATAAACTAGGGATAGGAGAACCCACAGGTTACTGGTTACAACTGTTATTTGTCGGGAGGAACGGAAATTTTGCAAATGGAAGACAGGGATAGGAGAGATATCCTTTTTCATACGCATTTTGATATTGTTTGAATCCTGAAGCATGATTAGATTCAAGGAAGCATTTTAATAAATTGAAGCATTTTAAAAATGGGAATAAAGCGATAACTCCAATAGACAGTACTAAACATCCTATTGATATAACAATGTGCTATTTTTGCTTTGGGTAAAAATCATCACTAGGAACATGTTTCATCCAAAAAATCTAGATATAGGACAGGCAAGTCCATCGGTCAGAGATGCTGCTCTCTTAGGAAGGACACACCTACAGATTAAAGCCAATGACTCATTACCCGATTATCAAAGGGTGGCACACAGTGGCAAGGGTCTCCAATAATCTGGCTGACGGATAAAGGTCTTTAAACTACAGATCAACAGTCCGCAAAACAGCAAAGATACGTCTTGCCCCAAATGAAAAATCAGAAAGACAATTTCATAGCTCCTTGGCCAGAACAAAGATTCAAGGTAAACCTTTATCACACTAAAATGGTATGTCCTCTCTTCATTGTTTTTAGCCTGTGAACCAGGAACCAGGTGCATGTTGACTAACAGGTCTTGTTCTAAACACTCAATTATCAAAAAGTCTGATAACAACGAAAAAGTAAGAGCTCTCTCAAAATAAATAGATGCTTTAGGCAAATGTTAACATTCTCCAACAATTACATGCAAAGAATTTTATAAATAGAGGAAGGGAAAAACGCAATGACACCTAGGAATTGTGGACAGGATAAAACTGTATTGGTCAATGCCGTGCTCCCGGGAGCTGTCTGAAGCTAGTTCGCACTCCATGAAGTCTGCATTACTTCCCAATTAATTAAGCAGATCAGACTGCCTCTAGGACCAAGGGACAACAGCATTATGATTTCACAGGAGATAGAGGGATGCTCTAGGTCTTTACTCAGGTCTAGCGTCATATGTACATCTCTTCTGAACTTGCGCCATGCTGTCCTTTACTGGGGAAAGTTAAACGCTGAATTCAAGTAGTAGAGTGTGACCCACTATTGAAACCATTTGTCATTAAAAACACACATACTAATTATGTGCCTAGCTGTGCACATTGCTGAAATACATGTTTTTAAATGCCAGTGTGAATATATTTGTCTCCTTTAGAGTTGTTATCAAAGACTGAAAACCGCACTAAATGGGCTGACAACACTTAGAAAGCAACAGAAAGACTATTTTTTTTTAAAGGAAAATGCTAATACTTGGTCGATATAAAGGCAGAATAAAGTACTTTCAAACCTATTTAGGTCTATACATTTGGAACTTGAGGTTACTTGGACTTCTTTTTCAAGGTCAAATGGTTTATGAACACATGAATACTTAAAATTTTTTTAAAATGATATTGTATCTTTAAAAGACAGATCAATATTCATGGCTGCTCTAAATTCTCCTACACATCCTTTTGATCTTTTAAAAGTAATACTGAGAATAATTCAATTCAGCTCTGTTCTCCCTTGTGTCTAGATGCTCCCCTAAAGACTCACGCCATTGTAAGTGGGACTTTTCAGAGGCGGCTGAATCTAGAGTGTGTGATGCTGGAATTAGGGTATGTGATTATTAAATTAGTCCACTGGTTGGCTTGGCATAATATCCACTGGGTATGGATAACGGGAAGACTCACCTGGGTGTGAGTGCTACCCACGCTAAGGACATGCAGCCTGGATATAACATAAAGGACAGAAACAGGCCTGCTGCCATTGCTTGGTGCTTCATCACTTTGCTATTTGCTGCCTTGGAATCTTCTGCCTTCTGCCTCCCATGAACTGTTTCTCCTCTGCTATGCTAGCCTGACTTGGAGCCAGACAGCTATGAACTGAAACTTTTACAAACTGTGAGATACAATAACCCTTTCCCCTTTTAATTTTGGGTGTCCCGTATTTTGTCTCCGTAATAGGAAAATAACTAAGACAAGTTCAATCTCATGGTTTGGGGAAGTGAAGTGGGAGTTAAAATGGCTCATCATTGTGCTGCTTGCAAAAACCTCTGTGGGCCTCTCCTCAAAAGAGGGAGGTGAGGGGCTGGGGATTTAGCTCAGCGGCAAAGCACCTGCCTGGCAAGCGCAAGGTCGTGAGTTCGGTTCCTGGTACTGGAGAAAAACAAACAAAAAAAAAAAAACAAAAAAAAAAACAAAAGAGGGAGGTGAGGCAATGTGTCAAAAGTCCAAAAAAAGAGAAAAAAATTGACTCTGTGTACATGCTTCAAGATTTTCTAGTTAAATTTGTGGCGTTCCTTAGAGGGAGAGGCAGTTTTAAAAATTCATTTTAATCTGTGCACCCTACTTTTAAAAAGCTAAAAGAAAAAACCCAGTTATAGTGACATCAGAATTGGTGTGAAAATAAAGAAAAAAAGAGGAAAAAAAGAGCAAAAACAAAAACTTCGCAGAAGAAACTAATAAAATAGTATAATGAAAGGTAAATGTAAAGAGAAAACTATTAAGAAAAAGAAGGGCAAACTAATTATGAGGATGATTGCATTGCTAATAAATAAAACTAAAATGAGAAATACTGCTTTAGTATTTTTCCCCTGTGCAAATTATCAGGATTTTTCTTCTCTTTTATTTAACTGCAAATTAATATCATCAATACTTTCCCTTTCCCTTACATAAATTTAAAAAAATAATTTGCAATTTCAGTGTATTGCATGACTTCCAATCTTTTAAATTGTGCGTTAAACTTTACTGCAAATCCAAACTTACTCAACTCATACATGGTTTTATCAGTAGTAAATTGTACTTTAAATTAGCAAATGTGACAGCACCCAAATGACTACAAATTTTCCTAATGCTCTTCAATAAGTACTCTATTAACAAAATTAACTATTATTAAGATTATCACTGCACAACACAGGGAAAATGCATCACTATGTAGAACTAAAATGTAACATTTTTGCCTAGTTTTGTGTTTTCTACCTTTTCCAAATACAGCATGCAAATAGCTCACTTCTGATTTAAGGACTTATGGGAAGGTGACACCTTTATAATGTGTCAGTGGCAGGTAAGTCTCCTGGCCTAAAATCTAGAAATTTACAGCAGCATTAATTGTTCTCTACTCTAAATTTTGTGCAAACTGTAAAACACAGAAAATAAGCCTTTTGTTCTGTTCCCTATTCCAAAATGTGCCCCTCTTCAGCCTAGATATTCCGAACAGAATTGTTCATTGTGATTGCCATCTCCTTTGCAGAGAGGCAAAGCAAGGTAAGACGGCTCAGCTTAGCTTTTATCTGCAAGGATTTCTCTGAGGTAGTTTCTGTAAAAGGGTTAATGACAGATGTTTCCATTAAATCTGACCTACCTCTTAATTTTGCCATTGCCTGATGATATCCTAGCTTTGTGCTTATTTGCATGGGCAAATGGAGTCACTCCATAGCAAGTAACACACCGCCCTCAGTGAAACAGAAGGTCAATTCATTTAAAACTGATGTGCACAATATTCTTTGTATGCAGTTTTTCAAAATTCCCCTTCCTACAGTGTTACTGTTTACAAAGAATTAAAAGCTCCATTTTCTGAAGTCCTGGACAGAGTGTACATCTGTTCATGGAGACGACTCATACCAGTAGAAATCAATACACCTCCTTGTAGGTAACCAAGTAGAAAAATCACTTCTGTCTCCCAGATTCTCCTCTTATTTTTATACTAAATACAACCAGGACTCAGTAAACTTTCTTTGCTGGGAAATTAGTTGAGAACTCCAAAATGCTAGCAGCACCTTCCTGTGTATGGAGTGTTATTACTTTTGCAAAGAAAAAAAGAAATCTGTCAGTGCAGAGAAAATAGCTCTCTCAGGTTGGTGAAAAGATACAGACATTTTTACCCTATCTATACCAATCTAAAACTCATCTTAAAGGTGATCAAAATCCATTTTACTGTGTTAAAGGGTAGGTGAGCCTGAACATTTGCCAGGTTACTATAAAAAGCTCCTGTAAAACTAAAAATAAATAATGATATTTTGGATAGCTAAGTACACTTTTCTGTTCTAAAACTTTTTCCAAAATAATGTTCTCTTCTTCTAGAACTTCACTTCTTCTGGTACGAGGGTCAAATAAGTCGAAAACAACTTTAAGGGAGCTTCCATGATTGCTATGAAGAAAACTGTCAAATTTCTGTTTGCTGAAATTTTAAAGTCTACAGCCCACACTCAAGAAACATTGCCTTAACTGATCTATGCTGATTCACATTATTCTAACATTTAAGGAGCTTACATAACCACTTGTTAGGGAATATCTCTCTATGTAATTATGTAGTGTTTTATACATATATACACATACATTATACACATATATTTCATGTTTTGCATTAGAATCTAATCCCTAAGACATTTAAATATTGAAATTTTGGCATTAAATTTCACCTTACTCCAAAAATGATACTCCTGCATTTTTTATAGTAATCTGTTCTCAAAAACACTCCCATCCCATCAAAATTTTTGCCTAAAAAGCAATAGATTCATGCTTAGAATTTCTTCATCTCAAATAAATACTTTCCAATTGGGCAGTTTGAGCCATTGAAATAAATTAGAAACTCTACTTTTCAAGGCTGTTTTGTTTTTATTTGTAAACTTGCAAAAGGAAATTCTCCTTCTGCCAGGTTACCTCAATTTCAGCTGAAAATGATGTGGGGGAAGGAAAATAGTGACTCCTTCCAACAAGCCCAGCGGGGAGATTTCTGGACAGGTGTGTGTGCAAGTGGTTGTGAAACAGTCTCCCCTTCCTCAGAATGTCCAGGTCAGATCCCCAATTCAAACCCCAAAGCTGGGCCCACTAAATGCAAGACCAAAAAAAAAAAAAAAAAAAAAGAAATGAAATATTTGGAGCACATGGTAAACACCAATTTCCAAGTACTGTGAAGGATATAGTAGAGGAAGCATGCTCCTTTTCTTTACAAATTTATAGTTGCAGCAAATAATTAAAAGGAATAAAATGATAACATCAGATAGTAGTATTTAGTATAAAAATGTAAACAATATTAAATTTCATCAATGGAATTGGCCACACTGAGGAATGGAAGAAATGAGAGATGTTGATCAGGTGATGGTTGGATCTGTAATCTAGATATGTGTCTCAGGTAAGGAATCAAATAAAAATGAAATCATAGTATTTGTTGACTCAGGAATAATTTTATAGTAAATTCCAGCGTAACTATATATAAGAGCTAGCATTTAGTGAGCAATTATATGACAGGACGTACATAAACCAGTCTGTATATTGATGATATTTATATTTACAGTAACCCTGTGATGCGCATCTACTCATTAACCCGTTTACTGGATAATGGAACTGAGACTTGAAAATTTTGGTTGCATTATTTCTCCAAGCTGACAGAGCTAGTAAGTGGGGCACCAAGAAATCACACCAGACATGCTTACTCTCATCTTATTCTTTCAACACTAATGACTTTCTTGTGGCTGCATGGGCTTTGGAATAGGACAGAACGCATTTGCAGTCCACATTCTCTCATGTATTTGTCATATGAGCTGGGGCAAAGATCCTACATTTGTAAAACAGAAAAAATGCGTTACCCTATTGTGATGGAGATCAGTTGTTTTAGCCAATCTGTCATCTGTTCTAGTAAAAGACTTTTACCTGTAGGAAGAACTTAGTACCTGTATTAGTAAGGGTTCAGTGAATACTGGCTGATTTGTTATTATTATTATTATTATTATTATTATTTGGTACCAGGAATCAAACTCAGGACCTTGCACTTGCCAGGCAGGCACTTATGCCACTGAGCGATATCCCCAGCCCTGATTTGTTATTATGACTGCCATGCTTCCACACCACAATTTGGGATCTTGGGTGAAAACCAGGGCTGAGAGAATGAAGTAGTACCTTGACTGAATTTCCCTGTGCCAGGCATAATCAGAGAACAGACAGAGAAGTTTTGGGAAGACGTAAGTATTAAGGAACACTAAAAACCACTTCCCATTTTTTTCTCAGCTGATGGTAGCATTCCTAATTGATCTCACTGTGTCCAAAGGACTTCAGACATCCAGCCATCAGTTATTGCCATGTGTCCATAATGTAGTAAAGAATCTTCAGACATACATCCAAATGATTATCTGACAGAAACAACTTTTGAAATAAAATCTAAGATCCCACTTTATCTTGCTATTGCTGCAATGTCAATAATAGTTTGTACAAAGCTCTGAACACAGGTATTGCAAAAGGTTAAGATGTGATTTTGAGAACGTTCTTCCACGCCACCTAGAAGTCTAAGGTCAGTAATTAGTTCCCCAGTCAGAAGTGAGTCACTTAAGGTTTACAGGATTGCTGTGTAACCACTGCATCAACACGACAAAAAGAAACTTTCTTCTGCTCCCTACTTTGAATAGGCCTTATAATGTAAGACACAAAAATGGTTCCAGAGGAACTGTTGTGAATCACTGCGTTGATCACATGAACATTAAAACACTGCGTGCTAGTCATTACTGTATAAAGTATTCTCTTGCTCTGCGGAAAATGGTTTCAAATAATTGTTTGTGTTCGAACGGGAGTTTTGTTCTATGTTAATATAGCCACTGGAGAGAGGAAAATAGAAGAGAAAATATATTTTAAAAGAAACCAATATTAAAATAGTTGAATCAACTAATTGGCACCAACCAAATGGCATCATATTTGTATGCGAGTCATATATAATAAGCTCCAGGGCCCAAGAGACGGACTCCAGAGTCACATCCTCAGTTTTGTTGGCAGACAGATGTACAGTAATAACAAGGAAGGGACAATAGTCTGACACGACCCATCTAAGCAAAGAAAATTCTCTGATTTTGAAAATCTATTCTGACGGAACGTTCCATTGCAGAGCAAGCATGACCGGCATCAAGTCCAACAGGATTTTCACCTGTACTCATGACTCTCTTTCTGGCTTTAACAAAGCTGATCTTTAACACTGCGAGTTTGTGATGTGTATGAGAGAGCGTTAGTTATGTGATACAAGGACTATGTAGCTCTTTGCCAAAAGGACTACTGGTCAAACATCGGTAGCTCTAAAGGTTCCTGTGTGACAGGGACAGACGGAAGAATGCATTACACTGTCTTAAATTTAAGCCAACAAAGACTCATACCATTATTATAGACCAGAAGTCTTCAACTACGCTCCTTCTGTAGGGAAAAGGAGGTAGGCAGTAGAGGTGGGGCTTTCTCACAGCTTGCTAAAGACAAGGGCCTGGAAAGGTAGAGCTTGCCAGCGGGCCACCCACAGAACACCCTACCACTTGTATGAAATATCATACGAACTTGTAAGAAAAAAAAAAAAAATGAACAAAATACCCAGCCTCTCAATTCCTTCAAAGAAGCTCTGAGGCTTAGAACTGTAACAGAGATAGTGAGATGGGACCTTGCCAAAGTTTTGTGGAATGGTCCTAGGCAAATTATTTTGTGTTTCACTTTCTTTAACTGTAGACTGGTCACCACTGCTGTTACTGATAATAAAAACATCCCAACAAAAACTGCTCTAAACAGTACTGTAAAAATTTATGTGTGTATGGTGATTTAAGAATGAAGGAAGAAATGCATAATGTTATACTATTACAGTATTTTATCAACCAGCATATTACATAATGCCCATGGAAACATGAAATCATTCATAATTCCTAAGTACTACCAGATGCATAGCTATAACAAATTTCAACCCTTTCTGAAAAATTCACCCACGCACTCACTCCTCCAACCAATTTTTCCACTGGTAACTGTCAGGAGTTTGGAAATCACAGAATAGACCCTTATTCACATCACTGTGGTAATTACATATGCTTTGCTTCATATTTGGGTAGGCAACATGTCTTATTCATAGTTTTATTACTAGTGACTAGCCCTGTTCTGGTGTATAATGACTGCTCAATAAATGTTTACTGAACGAATGAATATACAGAGACAGAGACACACAGTAATCGAAGAAGAAACTTTAGTAATGGCATTATGGAAAGTAAGAGCCTGTAATGCAAAAACTGTTTAGGGGGCCTCCTTCCCATCAAGTAGATGTTATTTCTTCATATTCATTCATTTCTCCCTTCTAAGAACTTTCCAGATACACAAGTAACCCTATTACAAGAGATCCTTGCCATTTTCTTTCTTTTCTTTTTGTCTTTTTTGAGACAGGGTCTCACTACGCAGTTCAGACTGGTCTTGAACTCACTTTGCAGCCCAGGCTGTCCTCGCTCTTGGAGCAATCCTCCTGCCTCAGCCTCTTGAGTACTGGGATTATAGGTCTGGCCCCTCGCCATTTTCAGTAGAAGCCTGTGGCTATACTTAAGAAGCACATATGATTTCATATTTCAATGGTTGGGAACATGGTCCATTGCAACATTTACACAGGTTGAGGAAATCTCTGAATATTACAATATACCTGTCATAAAGAAATAAACTCCCTAAATTTTCAACTAATATGTTTAAAGGACACAACTGCAAATAAATAGAAAATGAACTCTGGTCTAGAATCAGAAAACCTGACTCTGTCACATATTCATTCTGTGAATTTGACCTACATTTTGCTAATTTCTCTGAGCCTTTGTTTTCATTTGTAAAGATGAGTATGCTGAACAAACATATCATACGTGGAGGGTCAATGAGGTAATTTAATAAATAATGTATACAAAGTAGTCCATAGCATGATATATAGGTATAAAATGGCAAAAAGAGGTCTTTGGTGTAAATAACATGTAAAATCCTTAGGATTACATGCCATGACTTACTGATATCTATAATTTTGATACATATCACAGGGCCCAAAACAAATACCAAATGAACCACCAAGAGTGTCTGTTGAACTGAGGCACCACCCAAATTCCTGTGTTCACTTCTCAGAATGGTTCTTCAAAGCTTCCATCTGAGAAATTGTCTGCTATCGCACTCTTGAAACTATGGTCTTTCCCCAGCACTAGGGCGAGCCGAGCTGACTGTTCAAAATGTAGGTTCCCAAAACTCGTTATCCAACGAGATTATAAAGCAATGCGCTTGTCACCCAATAGGGCTTTTCTGCATGCTGGTATAGTTGTAAATGTACTTGTACACGCCTGATACCTATGACACAAAAGCGATTCCATCAGGGGAGGGATGTCTACTAACTGGCATACACTATATTGTTAAACTGAGATTGAGAATGTGAACTGGAAGATAGTTGTCTTCAGTCTCCAGATTCTTTTCTTCCAAAATAAGCCTAGTCACACAGAAGAGGCTTTTTAATGAAAAAATCACCCTTTACAAAAAGAGTGCTGAGAAGACAGAGTTTTGGGATGTGAGGATATGGAAGGGATAAGAATGACTAAGGGCTGGGGCTGGGGATTTAGCTCAGCGGCACAGCGCCTGCCTGGCAAGCTCAAGGTCCTGAGTTCGATTACTGGTACTAGAAGAAAAACAAGACAAAACAAAACAAACAAACAAACAAAGAAGCCAAATGACTAAGGGCTACCAGAGATATTAAGTTAAAAAAATAACTACCTTTAATCCCAGCCTCCGGCTCTTCCTCCATTACTCGGTACCCTTGTATTCCATATATATATCACATATATACGCATACAAGATAGCTAAGATAATTGTACTACTAATTTCTGCTAGTTCACTGAAAGGAACAATTGGTGTTTATATCATTTGATCAATCTTACATGCCTATATCTGGTAATCTTAGCAACTACTTTGAAGATAACTATACGCAATATAATAATCATTGGTAATTTCCTATCATCTTGTTTTGAAATTCTATACCATTTTTATTGTTTTTTTATTCCCTTTAAAATAAAAGAAAGAAAGGAATGGTTGCTAGCCAGTTACAGGCATCAGGACCAGTGATAAGAAGACAAAAGTATCACGTGGGAGGCGCTTAGCAATGGTGTCTCTTCTTATCAATAGCTGAACGCCAGTGGCCACAGTGATACCATGGGGCTGTAATCTCCCCCAGAGGCATTTGGAAGTGGATTTGAGACTATGTAATCTAATTAGGTAAAGACTGGATTACAGATGCCTCCAAATAGAATAATCACCAATTGGGTTGAATGCTGAGGTCTCTAACTTTTAGTTGTCAGATCCTTGTAACGATCATGGACGACAGAGAAATTTCCTAACTCTTCAATTTAATCTCAGGCCTTTGACCTCCAGGAAGTATTAATCCTTGCCTTATGTCCTCGTCTGTGCAAAGGATGGTAGGGGTTAGCAGCCATACATACAAATCTACCTGCAGCCTCAGTGAATTTTGAGCATGGTGAAGACACAGTTAACTTTGCTATAAGACAGTTTGGTCCCTAAGAAGGGATCACGCTTATCAATCTATGTACTCTTTTATTCTTTCATGCAAAAACTTTTTAAGGCCTCAGGGAACTTGCAATCTAATGACACACAAGATTTTACATATAATTGTTCATTAAGTAAAATAATATTGAATGAATAAATACAGTAGAGATTAAAACACTTATAACTCCACAGTGAACCTCTTTACAAAGATATTAACCTTTCTGATTATCAATTACTGTGAAAGATTGAGAAATATACAAAAGTCTTAAATCTTGTTTCTGATACTGAATGAACGAGTGCCAATACTAAAAGCACAATCAGATCCATGTAACTATTTGAATGATAAAAATCTTAGACTTACATAGACCAAAGTAAAAGTCAATCAGTTATGGAAATGAAAATGTTCTAAAAGAGCTTCTGATGAAAACTTAGTGAAAAAGATGAAATTAGCTGTGTATAATAGGTGCTCCATGCTTGCTGAAAATGGGAATCTTTGGTCAAAATTCTTTTCAGATGTTTATAGACAGAAATACCAGAAAATAATGAACAAAATATAAACTGGAATTGAAACTATGTAAATAGAATTAAGAGCAAACTCTAGAGGATCAATATCTAGCACATCTTTCAAAGTTTATCAGAAGAATAAAGTAGAAATAAAAACTGTACATTTCTACAGAAATTAATTAGCATTTTACTGAAACAAAGACACCTCTTGTACAAAATATGTCAGTGGTTAAAAGTTCACAGTCACTCTTAAAATATTTTAAAACATACAGAAGGAAAATATTATGTGTATTTGCAGCTAAGCAGTGGGGGAAAAGGTGAAGAAGAATTATCCAAACTGGAACAAACTTGGACCAAAAAGATGAGCCGGGTAGTCAGAAATTCCATTTAACCTTTCACCTAAAAGTTGCCATATTTTCAAGAAAGCAAACTGTACCAATGGCTTAATTCTTGTTCCGAATGAAGAGAGTCACTCTCTGAGTCATAACATCACCCCAGTTTTCCTTTCATTCCTCTCTTCCAAACCCTACCAAATCCCAGCCCATTTTAATTTGTCAAAAGGTGGCCTGGCCAGCACCAGAATTTAATGCTTCCATAAATGAACTCTGATTGACATGAAAGATGACTCACTTACAGAAAAACTTGTATTGCTGCCACTTGGTCAGTTTGGGGTTTGTTTTTAAAATGAATGCCAGTTGAGGCTGAGCAGAAGCCAGGGTGTGTTTTCATTTTACGTCTCAAATAAAAATAAAGAGCTGGGTATGAATAATCAAAGTGGCAGGCGCCTCCCTGTATACTTCTAAACCCTCCAAAAGCAGTCCCAAGGCTCAGCAAAATGTAATACAGTCAAAACAACCATGAACAGTATCAGTACCAGGGGTTTGCCCAGAAAAATAACATAATTGCCATATAGATTAACTTTCAGTCCCAAACTCTAGTATTTTCCACATTATATTAAGTTAAAAAATACCTTTTAGAGGATGGCAGTCCTAGAAGGAGGATTCCTAGAACTTAGGAGGATATTAGATACAAGAAAGCTGATATCATTATTCGGTATAACTCTTAAATTGGACAGATTCTTCTACGTGGCCATATCTACTCCACTACTCTGTATTGCATAGCAGGTGTTACATGGTCAATGCGTTATTCTGATGTTGGTCATCAGTTGTATAGATTATACATGGTCTTCACCTCTTTCTCCAAAAAAGTATATACAGGATTGCAGGAAGCAGTAATGGCACTGTTGATGGCAATTTGAAGCAGTGAGTCAAAAGAAAGCTGAAATTTCAGGCTCAGATGTGGAGCAAAGAACAATATAAGGAATTTTAGGAATTCATCACAATACATTCAAAAGCAATTAACCCTACAGTATACAGTGTAATGATAAATAAAAGAAATGCTGATAAATAAAAGAATGACTGGAGAAATAAATAAAAGAAATATTTGAGGAAAATGAGATAGATGTCTTCACTTCCATATAATCTGAATCAAATGGCCACTTTCACTTTTTTCTTTTCACTAGATATGTACTTTTCTTCTTTCTGCTCTTCTTCTTCCTCCTCCTCACCCCACCCGTCTTTCTTTTGAGAGGGAAGTACTGCAGATTGAATGAACATAGGTCAGGCACACTGAGCTATGCACTCAGTCATATATATATGTGTGTGTGCATACATATATACACATATATACGTGTATATACACACGTATGTTTTATATATATATATATACACACACACATATATATACACATATATATTATTTTGAGACAAGTTCTCACTAAGTGACTAAACTGGCTAGGCTGGGCTCAAATTTGGAATCCTTCTGCCTCAGTTTTCCAGAGTTCTGGGATTACAGGTCTGTGCCCCAATGTTCCACAGAGTTTACCCATTTTTAAAATCAATTGCTGATTTCTTTGTCCGCTCAGCAAAACATTTCTGATAGTATCGTTCCTTTTACAAAGGTCAAAACCTTTCATATATATATTAATGCATCAGCCCTCATGTTATTTCGGAGACAGATCATTTTATTAACACTGTGGACAGAGCAGAACGATGCTGAAGTTCTCATCCTACAGGGCCCTGAGGGTCCAGAGCCCTTGTCTCCTCATGTGGGGGCAGAGCGTCAACAAAAAGGACCATTTTAATATAGAGCAAGCATTAGCGTAGAATTTGGGGGAAACATGTAAATTAAGCTTATCAATTTGGAAAGCTTTCTGAGATTAGGTGGCTTGCATAATCAGAAAATAATGAAACAATGTTTAGCATCATCAAAGGGCACTCTGGACTTAGGACCTTAAAAAAAAACAAAGGCAAAGTCTTCTAGAAAAGTTTACCAATTGTCGAAATTTCTGTTAACGCCCTAAATGACAATGATTTGTGAGGTGCTTTAACCCTACTTTTATCTCAGAGCATGGTCACTGGAGTCATGCTTTTTTTCTCAGAAGCTCTGCCTCAGAAACAGGTATTATCAGTACCTTTGTGCCTCAAGTTCACGGCCCTGCACAACCACCAAAGCCTCACCACCACACTGGCTCTGGCAGCAAAGTAAAAGAAGCAGCTTTTCTCCATCTAAAGTTACAAAGTTTAATACTGCATAGCAAATGCATGATTAAAATAGATTGTCATGTAATATTAAAGCTACAGTATTATAAAAATTATTGTGACTAGCGCCAAATTCAGCATTCCAAGCAGAGATCCAATATCAGGAAGAAACTCCTGAATTGAGATAGCAGTGATTACACAGTGACAGCCCAGGGGATGTGAGCAGGGAAAATCCCCTAGTTAGAGATCACAGCAGGATCCCATCCATCATATTCCATGCTAGTTCAGAGAACTCAGACTCTTGAAGTATTTTTGGCAGCCGGGAGAACTTTTAGCATCTTAATGCTTTTACAAGGTTGGATTTTTCTTTTCTCCCCAACGTGCTTCAAGATTTCATAACATGAGCAACATAGGAGCAAAAGTTAAAATGCTTTAATGGTCCCCACAGGCTATTTAAACAAACACTGTGATTGCAATTTAGACAATCTGGAGTCCATTCAATATTAAATCCCTACCCCAAGCTACAGCTACTACACAAATAGGGAATTCATGGTATACTCCACATGGCCATTTACTACTGAAACTCTTGCCTCCTGACAATCGTAGGGAGGAGCTAGCCAGGCCTAACATTACACCAGTTAAATCTGTCAACAACTGGAGAAAGCGCTCCGCTGGGCAAACATCCCGATCCCCCTCACACAGCCTGGCTTTGTCCTGGCCTCGCCGCAACAACACTAATCTTCTCATACTATCTTCAGCAGCGCAAGCAGAAACTTCTGTGACTAGCTCTAACAAAAGACGCCTTTCTTTATCTTCACGCACAGTATGTATATATTTATGCTGTCCCTTCCGCCCTGTACCCCGCCACTTCCGCCTCTTCTTATAGACCCAATCCTAAATAAAGCTCGATTGGAATAAATCATAAACTATTCCTCATCTCACAAAAAATATATGAAGAAGGAGGCAAAAGGACGGATCAGAATCTGTCAGCAGGCCCTAGTAAGAATAATACTCCATAATGTCTAGATTTGTCTGCACCAGGGAAAAAGGGTAAGTATGAGAACTAAGCGGGCAATAAATATCCTAAAATATGGTGTGCCAAATTGAAACAATGGGGTGGTGAAATACGTAGAACCACCGAGTATTCCTTTGGCTCCATGCAGACATCAGGGGTGCAAGGAGTCATGGTGCCCTATTTCATTTTTATGGACTGTTGAAAAAAATATTGTATAGCAGTGCTATTTTAGCCATGACTAGAAAAATTTGATTTTTTTTCTAGTTCTAAACATTGTTTAAGGAGAATATTCTCAGACATTTATATCTAAATGAAAAATTTTAGATGTATACTTGAAAAAACTTTTACCTATGTGTTCATCTATGTAACCACATGCAGATTAAGGTTCACTATATTTCTGTCACCTCACACTGTTTAATGATGTTTCTTCTCATCAATTCCCCACTGGATGCAACATCCATATTCATTCTGCCTAAAACAATACAAGTTTTGTTTAATCATCATTGTGGTTTTTGCTAGGAAGACACCTCTTCAAAATATGGATGCCATACATGGTATGTTTTATTTTACTTTATTTATTTTTATTTATTTATTTTACTTTAAAATCACTTAATCCTGAATACAATAGATTAGTATTTCCGTCAAGAGTTTCTAAGAGAAAAATTAATAACTTGCTCAACGTAAAATGGCATCTGAATTTTTTAATCTATTACACTTAAACAGTTGTTGCACTTAAATAGTTAAACTGTTATACTTAAACAGTCATATAGGACTCCAATTAAGAGTAGAAAATTAAACACATCAAAATAACAGTGTTAATAATGACATTAACCTCAATCTGTATGGCAGATACTAAACCGAACACTTCATTGTATTACACAATTTAATTCTCACCCACAGAAGGCAGCTATTGTTACTCTCCATTATGCTGATAGATCAAGAAGGTGAAAGGATCTGCCCAATTTAATATAATAAGTAGACTGAAACTTTCTACTGTCTCCCTCACAGTATATAGTTCATGGTAGGTATTCAACAAATATGTGTTAAATCACTGAATTAAAGAATAACTAAACAGGCTTGAGACAGGATAGATTTCTAGGGTTCTGAATCAAACATACTGCATGGGTTCTAAATAAGTTTGCAATTGAATTTGATAAGTTTATCAACACTTCAAATAGCTGTGACAACTATTCTGTAATGTGTTAAGAAGAGAGGGGAGAAAAAGAAGAAACACAGAGCAAAGTTTCATGAGATGCTTAGATATTTCATTGGCAAGAAAAGAACCAACCTAATGAGACAGTGAATATTATTAAAATGTGTGCTCCTGACAGAAAAACACAGACTTCCATACAAAAGAGTATATGAGAAAGTATATCATTAAATACAGTCAACAACCATACTTTATGGAATAGAAAATGTCTACAGAGAGGTCAGAAATGGATGAGATCAGTGTTGGCAGGAAATATCCAGAAACTTCAAACTGCCTTAGAAGTCATCGTAGCCTCACAGATATGAGAAATCACCCAATGCAAAACAATCATTTTATGTAAGAGGAAGTAAGCCCCAGGACATATGACATTCCTTAGCCACTGCCCTAGAGCTCCTTGGTAGCAGTAGCATGGCCGCAGCCACTCACATCAATCAAACCCAGGAATCACTCCACAGGAAATAGCTTACCAACCTCTCTATAAGAAAAAGATAGGCAAAACTATCAATCAAACATGCATCAGAATCTTCCTATAAAATCTTACTAAGAGGTATAATAATTAAATTGCTTCTATTTTTGAATGCATTGTAAAACTGGACTGTATCATCTTATGATGGAATACACTTTTCTTCTCATTTAAAACTATCAGTGGTGCACAAGTGATTTCATCCTGTGAACCCAAGAGGAATGCAACCACATATAAACCTTCCAGCTGTTGTTCATCAAGAATTATAATATTTATTCTAGAAGTAGCAAACAACAGATGCATTTGGAAAATGTGAGTTTACCTGGTTCCTGTAACATATGAGCTCAAATTCAATTTACTAGTCAATAAACATCTTGTAAAAGAACAACCACTCCCCCTAACAAAAAAAATTTAGATCCCGTGGACAGTCTTGATTTTAACCTTTGTGTTCCACACCCCTCCATCTATCTGCTATTAAAAAGTAACTGCTGGGGACACCTCTGGGAACAGGTGTTTTCTTTCTATTTCAACATCTTGTCATTCAGCTTTCTGTTAAAATGGTCTCTTCACTTACGATGATTATTACTTAATGTTTCTCTAAAGATGACAAGAAATGTATCTGCAGCTTTCTTTTCTTGATTTACAGCCATTTTCAGTAAAACTGCCAACCAGGCATAAGAATCCATGAAAATACTTCAAGGTCCCTGAAGGACCATCTATCATTTTTGAATCTGTACTATTAGAAACCCTGATTTTTCAATAGGGATTCAAATTTAGACCTTTTTTTTTTCTTTTTCTTTTTTTTTTTTTTCTTTTACCTAACACAAGTGTTCCAATTACACACTTATGTTATCTTCTAAGAGGAAAAAGAGAAATACACAATGAATTTAAGAAATTGTGTCAAACCACACAGAAGGAACAGACAGTACATATTTATTGCCTGTTTCTGCTTGCTTCTAGCTTTTGGCTGTTTCACAATTAATATACAGAGGAATTAACTGGATCAAAAAGAAACAGTAGAAGATGTAAAAGGACTTATGCACAAATTTCTGATAAAATCTCAGGGAGTCTAATAAGCTGTCTTTTTTGGATAATCAATAAATTTCACTGCTCATTTTTAAAGCATGAGCCTTCTCAGAATGACTTTTGAAGAGTGATCTATTTAAAATAAAGATTAATATAAAACACTATGTATTCTTTTCAAAAATGTCCTCAAGCTTTGAATCTATGGGACTTAAAGTAAAATTGGTTCATTGGAAAGTAAACACTACCAATTTAACTTAAAGACAATAAATACCTGCTAATTCATAGTAAAATATGTTAATATTTGCTTAGCCTATCAAAGTTCGGCATAGACAAGGTAAAGCATCAGTTCAGTACAATGACACTGCTCTCGTTTTTCTTTTCTTAATTCATTTGTTTTCTTTAAATTTCTTTAAATTCCAAATAGAAAATAAATGTGCCTGACCTTCCATCAGTCACTTCAGTAATGTCGCACTAACATGTCAAACATGATATCAAATTCAACAGATCCAAACACACTTATATGTACTTGGACTTTAATTTTGCAGAAATACAGTGAACGATGATTTCATAATCTGAAATGAGGGCAAACCACCACCTGCACCTGAATAGTTATGAGAAATGATTATAAAATCTACATTAGAGTTAGACATTGCTGTACACTTTAGAATCTACTTGACTAATGACAAGAAAAATGACAGATAGCTGCAATATGGAATCTAATGTTTATACCTAAACAGTGCATCAGTCGTTTAGCCCAAATTTACCTTACTCCCGCACAAACCTGGTGTCAGGCTCAGTGTTTATTTCTGTACATTTCAAAAAGTAAAAAGCTCAATATTCAATTTCAGAAGTTTACATTTTTTCACATGAATAAAACTTGTTCATGTTTGTTATATTTTGGGCCTTGAATGTCCTACAAGTGTTCATGTGGTAAAGGCTTGGGCTGGAGTGATACTCCAAGGAAGTAACAGACTGTGTGAGGCCAGCCCTTATGAGAAGACCTTTGGTCACCGGGGCATCCCCTTGAGGAGACACTATGGGGCCCCCGGCCTTTCCCTCTTTAATTTCCTGGCCATTAGGTGAATGCTTTTGCTCCTCTACACGTGCCCACCACACTGTGCTACCTTACTCCACTACCAAAGCAATGGGCCCAATGGATTGTGCACCGGAACCTCTATCACTGAGATCTAAAGTAAACCTTTTCTCTCTGTGAATTGATTATAACAGGTATTTCATTATACTGGCTTAAAGTTGAATAACACAGGGCTAAATAAAACTTGCTAAGCTTTTCAAACCATTCTTTTAAATTACTTCATCATTCATCTCAAGCATTTATATCATCTCTCCAAAGTTCTATGCCCTACTCAGAAATCCTGATGATAATTCTACTGCATGACCTGGGAAGTTAGGTTTGTAATCATTGGATTTCTTTACCTTTTTTATTCCTCAAATATGAATTGGCCAGATTCCTGCTGATGATAGTCCTTTTACTTCATTAATAGTCCATTCCAGTCAGAAATAGGACCAGCAGATTTTCCTCATATTCTATCACATAGATCTTATTTTTAAAAATCAAGAATATATTTGCCAATATTTCAGTTTCATAAATGGCAATGTAAATTTAAAAATCTTCCCTTTTCACACAAGACATCTATGATCTACGTCACCTGACCTTTAGGAAAAAATTTTAAAATAATATTTATTTCTTGTGGCAGTCACTGTAAAACTTCAGACAGATGGGAAGGGGAACTATAACTGCAAACTGCTCACCTGAATAAAGAAATATTTTATTATTTTAATTTAAAAATTGTACCTTAAAAACATAGTTTAACCACATTCTTAAATGTTGAAAATATAGTTGAAATATGCAAACTCAGAGCTCAAATCGTGTACTAGCATCAAACTAAAAGTAATCACTGACTCTCATGACTTGAGTTTTGTTTTTTTGTATGGCTTTTCCTGAACTGCTTCACTCTGAACTATTTTTCAAAGAACTCAAGGAGGTTAAGTTACAATTACACTAATATGTGATATTATACAAAATACACAGTTAGAAGCTACAAATGCATACACGCAAACAGGCAAGATGCTGCTTCCCTTTACAGAGTGATGTCAGCAAATAAAAAGAAATGAAGTCAGCAATTAGGGAGGAGGAAATGCAGATAGTTAATAATTAGGTGCGCAGTAAGCCGAGAGGGGAGGAAGACTGCTGGAGATAAAATATGAAGATGGTCATAACTTTTCCTTTACTGGTTTAATTTAAACCCAGCTTGGAGAATGAGGAGGGTTTGGTTTGGTTTGGTTTTTGTGTTTTCCTTCTTATAGCCCTTCTCCAACATGTGTGGCATCTTGCATCTGGATTTGGGTGGCTTATTATTATCATCTTTATAAACATATAGTTTGATATTCCTCTAATTAAAACGGTGACCATCATCTCATTTTTTTTTTTTTTTTTCTGGAGAGGGACCTTATAAAGCCACAAAACACAAGCTTGGATTTGTTGAACCTTCAGGCAGTTTTGTTTAAGTGAGCATTAAAGACTTGGCAAGGACTCTCTGCTCTCATTTGCTTATTCTTTATTATCTACCCACTTAATAATTTCAGAAACTTCAATCAGACGCTGACCAAAAAATCCGCACAGTGCTTAGGACAGAATTATAATACCATCTGTTTTCATGCTTATGTGGGTTCTTTCCAACAGCACAATCCAGAATTCTGGGTGCTTACTTTATAATGATCCTAACATTATAGGTGACTTAAAGGAAACTCTGTTACTTGCTCCTTAAAATCATGCAGGATATTTTCAATTTGAAAAAGTCTGAAGCATTTTATAGTCAAGTGATTGCATCTGGATTCTGCCCATAAACAGGACTAGTTCCGATACTAAAATCATCCCAAAGGTGTGTCCTACCTTCTTTGTAATGGTAGGTAGGTCTGAAAGCTCTCTGAAGGAGTTTATTTGACATGAGACTTCTACTTCTCTTTCTTAAAATCTAGGTAATATTTTCTAAATCTTATTCATTCCTAAAAACAAAAATAAATAACTTATGAGAACCTTTCATACAAAGGCTTCTCAAATGCAAAGCTATCATTACCATTTTCCTAAAACTTAGACTACTAAACCACTCTTCAGGTCCTACGAGTAAACAATGACATTGTTTCTTTCAATCACTGGTAACAACTTAGAATTGAGGATGAAGGTCAAATGTTTTATGACTCTCTGACACAGGAAAAACTAGCCAAAGCTATGGAAAAATACACTCCAAATAATTCACTTTTACAGATTTTAACAATCAATATGGAGCACCATATGATAGATATGGCTCCAACAATCTGTATCAATCATGAAGATTGGCAGTGGCAAACTACACAGACCAATTTTTGTCATGCTACTACAGTCGACTTTACAGTCTATGTGTAACCAAGACTTACTCTGGTGCTTTCCCTGACACACCACACATCCCCTTCCAAGATCTGCTTCCAACACATTCAAGGGCTTTTCTGAACCAAACCTGACTGAAAACCTTTGGAGACTGGCACACAATTCTTATGATACTCCATGTTTGCCTTCCAAAGGCTGCATCTTTAATACATTATATTGGGTTTTTCCCATCACACATTTAATGTGTGAAATTTCTAAACTCTTCCCCTTCACTTATCTAAATTGAACTTTGGCAGCCAACAGTTAACTGTTGGAGAGTTGCTTAAAAGCGATCAAACCCTTTCTAGATCTGATTGCAAGGAGTATCAGTGCCAAGATAGAAATTTCAGTCTTCATCATACACAAAATCAATATGTACGCTACACTCTGGAAAGAAAGCCACCTTGAAAATAATTAATAAAACATCAAAGCTGCACACAGCTTCAAAAATCCACATGAGACTCAAACATTTGAGGCAATTAATAGGAATTACTAATTTATAGAAGGTGGTACTTCTCTTTGAAAGGTATATATATATATACATACTCTCAGTTTTGGCTTCAAAATGGCAATTTAAAATCTTAACAACATACCACAGCAATTCTGAATGTTACATTAAATATATAAGCTCTGAAAAATCTTAAGAATTATTTGAAAATATTTAAATAATGGCAAAATCCATATAGAACTAAAACCTGTATTCTCATTAAGTTGCAATGCATAGAATAGATGATTAGAATTTGAAAAATTGCATACCTTCTGTATTTATTATATGCATATACATGGAATCACTTCTATAAAACATGTGACAACAAAATAAATCTTCTCTATCACTTGCATTTCACTGTCTTATGAAGTTTACTTTCATTGGGTTATTTTTATATGCTGTGCTTTGTGGTAGATATTTAAGAAATAAAAACATTTTAAAAAGGTGACAAGGAAGTACTCCAGCTAAGGAAGGGGAAAGTCATAAGGCCATATAGCAGCTTTATAGTACAGTTACTACAAAAAGGATGGAGGTGCCTGAAAAAAGAAAGCTTGATAAAAATGATGTTTGTTTCAGCTTTTGCATCTGAACCATAGTTATGGAGTGTGTGAATGGATGACTGCACACCCTGAACAGGGTGAGAAACTTCACGGGCGGAGGCTGCAAGGCTCTGTTGGGTAAGATAGATAAGCGTCTGGAATATTTAGCTATTTACCTAGCTGAGTATTTAGAGTATATACGGTAGGTAAGTGCAAGTCATTAAGGGTTTTTCGATCAGGAAGATGGCATAAACAGAGGTGTGTTTTTAAAATATAACCGGCAGCATTAATGCAATAAATAGGTTTCTAACAAGAGGCAAGAGGCAGGGAGCCTACTCAGGAGAACACAGGGCCATACACTGTGACAGATGATGACAGCCTCAGGTAAGGTGAAAGTACTGCTGCTTAAGAGCATTTTCTATGCCCGCCATAAGGCCCTAACCTTACATGCCCCATGTATTCATACCAAGGAACTACAAGGCTTCTTAGGAAAACTTCATTTAGCCATCCTAGGATATATACCTTTGCAGTACGTATTAGCAGCAATTTATTAGGCTTTTCTTACCCCAACTTCTCAAACTCCGTAGTAAGGACAGAATGACAAGTTTTAGTCTCATTAAAAGAATTCTAAATAGAAAAAGTTATATTTTAGTGCTTCTGTTTCAAGGTTTTGAGAGCTTCAACTCTCCTCCCTTACTTTATATCATAATCTTTGACTTCTGGTGGTACAGTGAATACTGCACCTATGCTCACATGCAAATTGTGCTCCTTTTCCACTAGTTTTGCTCTGTTCAGTGGCCCCTCAAGAAGCCAAACTCATGGGCCAGGAATATAGCTCAGTGGCACAAGCACCTGCCTGGCAAGTGCAAGGTCCTTGGTTCGATTCCTGGCAAAAAAAAAAAAAACCAAAAAACCCAAAATCATGGAAACACATAGCATGTGTTTAAGGTAGCAGAAATAGTAGGCTGGGTAGAAATGCTCTATTTGTAGAATTCAAGATCAAGATGCTGCTGTAGATTGCATTTGGTCAATATGTTCATGAAGTAAACTTAATTCACCCAGATTAAGTGACTTGCCCAAGATAAAACCAATTTGCTCTACCGCAAGGTCTTTTCTGACAAGATCACAAACACTACTGAGAACACACATTTGATAAATTATAAGAAAGTAGTTGAATAAAAAATTTTAAGAAGTTATTTTCCAAAAGTCTACAAAATGTGATACTGTAATGATAAATAAATGTTCACGTTTCATAAATTAAGAATGTGTTTAGTTCTTGTTAATTTTTTATTTAATAAAAGAGAGTCATTTCATGGTCATACAGGAAGTTTTATTGATGATAGTCTAGGCCTACAATAGCATGAAATACAAATTTCCTACTTACTATTTTAAACCACTTATTACAAACATTGTTTTAAGGGGTACTGTGTGTGTGTGCATGTACCAATGCTTGGGGGGGCAATTATATATATATACAAACAGGACTAATAACCTTAACCATGTATATGTATATCCACATATACATAGACATATACTCCTTAACTATAGATATGGTTATGTATATATGCATATACTTGTACACATGTATAATTAAGAAGGTCAGTCAGTCATTTGAGATGTGCTATTGACGATTGAGTTAGTATAATTGAACTGGTCAATTCTTCCTTTTGTGATACTTGATACTTAATAACTTTCTTCTATGTATAGCCTGTCTTTCAATAAAATTTTCATAAAAAGTTACCAGGAAGATGAATTAATATATATAAAATAAAAATACTCATTTGAAAAGACAAAACATTTAAATAGTACTTGAAGAACTGAAAAGATGACTTATTTATTCTATTCAGAAGTTGTGTCAATAACTACATAATACCAAAATATGTGTATATTTTGGAAACATATTTAATATAGATTAATCATCTCTGTGATTGCAATGCTAAGGCCATAGTGGCATTTAATACATAAATGCTTAATGTCAAACCTAAAATTGATGTTACTAAGAACCGTAAAGTTATCCTCCATGATGATGCAATATAGTATTTCTTCAATTCTCCCACATTTGTAGAAAGTAACATCACACATTTTAAACAGATCAAAATAAAATTTGCCTAATCTGACATTAATTTTTGTGTGCATTTATGGAGGCACTTTTTGTTTTAATCCACATGGGATTTTATTGCTGATGTTGGTTTCTATTGTCCGTAAACTTCACCCAGGACTTTGAACTGTGTGTTGAAACTTCCAATGTTTGAAGATCTGCTTCTTTGCCCTTTGAACTATAAGTGACTTTTGTTCCAAAATATTGTTTGCTGCATTTTCATTGATCTGTGTGTTTTTATGTCTTTCCTGGGATTCCAGAACTATATCACATTGCTTAAATCGTGCAGAGTGAGGACAAATATTTGATAAGCAAAGCCAGTTTTCTTTACAGTGGAAAAAATGGCATGGTAGCTAACATATAATTTTAATACATCTCACTGCAGTGATTGTGTATTTTATAAACTCAAATATTGCCAGAAGTTTGTTTTTTTTTTTTTTAATTTAAGGACAATTCCATTTACTTGCACATATGTAGGTTAGGATTACTTTTGCCTGGTCTCTCGAATTATTAGCAATAATTTGCTTATTATGTGTGAGTTTAATACATATGGCATCAAAGTAAAAACCCAATGATGAAATCAAGAGAAATTACAAAATGATCGTTTTCTCTCTTTACCCTAAGCTGAGCAAGGAGTCCTTCCAAATAGTGTGAACTCATCGGCTTCCCTGTAACTCTACAGAACTCACACTGCCATATAACTGGAAATCAGAGAGGTGAGGTCATTTCATCACTCTTTGCAAAAAAAAAAAAAAAATGCAAAACGTCTGCTAAAATCTGACTTCATTTGATTTACTCTCCAAGACTGTTTTTTATTAAATATGTTTGACTGCTATCTCTAATTAAATGTAGAATTAATTTTGGCAAACTAACCACAGATGCAGTTTATGTTCAATTTTATCAGACAGATTTATTTATAAGCTGTCAACTTCTTGAAAGACTTCATTTTGGAGCAGTTTTAAATTGCTAACAGTAGCTGTAAATGGAGCTACTGTTCTCTGGAACACTAAAGGAAAAGTATGCTATAAATGTCCATTCCATCTGTGAGGAATCATAAAACAATCACATTCCTTTATTTTTTTTTCCTCCGTAGGACCTTTATTAAATTAGTTCAACTCAATTAAAAATAACTTCAAAAACATTTCAGACTCTTTTGTTTCATGGAATACTTGGAACTCTCTGCACGGAACGTCACCCTTTTAACTAATCCCTTTTACTAAATGGAGGAGAATAGTGGTATTGTGACTTCAGACAGTGCTTTCAAGGGTCTCTACTGTACCGAATTGAGGTCACTTCGAGACAATGCTCAACACCCAATAGCCATTCAAACATTCTTCACAACTCTATCAAACGTGTCTTTCTTCCTCTCACCCGCTTTCTCTCATGGCAAACTCAGAGGACAATGGAAAATGCCTCCAGTACCATTTATGGTCACCATATTTGCACATGACAAAGTCTATTCTTCCTAGTTTGCCAACTCCCTGTATAAAGAATGAACCCTGGGATAGATTTTCCCACCATTACTGTTATTCAATTTATTTTGTATTTAATTTTGCTGTTGTTGTTGTTGTTGTTAGAGGGCTGGTACACGGCATTTGAGAAGCTCCTTTGCCATTTTTGTGCTTGAGTAACAAAGCAGAGATTAAATACAGAATTAAATATGTCACATTATAGCCAGCATATGCATGATGGAGTGTACAATTCAGTACAAAGCATAGAGAAATGATGAAATCGGAACTACCCTACCTTGGATTACTGTCTAGCATTATCGGTATTATAAAGCTTACTGTTTGCCCATGAACCACTATGCCTATGCCCCACAAGCACTATTTAGTTTTGCTTGGGAGTTTTTATGGCTACAGCCACAAACAAACAAAATCAATTGCTGTAAATTTTTCTCACCAGGGCTGCTCCTTTCCGAAAGAAAAAATAAATAAAAGATGTATCCAGAGCATCATCCTCCAAACAAACAAGGAAGAACACATATTTGCAAGCTCTATAGTAAAGTTGTTATGATGAAGATTTTGATTTTAATTAAGAATGGGATTTGTAGGACAATTAGTGAGATCTAATATTCTTTGCAAGAAACAGTGCCCTTATTGGAAATACCATCTAAAACGGAATGGGGGCACTTGGAGCTGCACAGAGACTTGTTTCTATGGGATTTTTTTACAGTAATGAGAAGAAAAATACAAGGAAAATGTAGCTCTCTCACCTGAAATGCAAGAATAGAAATTCAGTTTGCCTTCTTTTAAATTTTTTTCCTTTATTGATATTCTTTTTAATTCAGGTCATAAGTTTTGTGCTACTGAGATTTCAAACAGGTAATCCATGTTCTGCTGAAATACTTTATAGATTATTTTCTCCAGTTATTCTAAAACACCAATGGTACTATACCACATCTTACTTGATTTTATCAATGCGTAGTAACATATTTAATGATAGTAGCAACAAACTTCCCACTTATTTTTGATATATTTAGCTGCCCTAATATTTTAAAAAAAAAACCTTTCCTATTATTCCATCATATTATAGAATTTGTATACTTGTTTAAACGGTTGGAATGCCCATTTCATTTATACTATGTAAATTTTCAAGCATTATGATCACTAAAAATCCATTTCTTAATCAAACAGCAGATAACAACTTTTTAAGTCCATTCAATCAATTACAAAACAAAGTCTTGAAGTTTTCCTGACGATACAGTAGAAGTTGAAACATTATAAAGGAAATCAAGGGATCTTCTTCCTATAATAAGTGGAAAAATGCTAACAATGAATGTTTTATTATATATTATACTGTAAATCATAGACCAAATATATAGGTCATTCATATATAATACATGTATATGATTTAAAACATATACTGAGATCAACTTTCTGCACATTTATTCTACAGTATTTAGTAAGCATATGCTAGCTACAAGCATAAGCAACGGTATATATAATACACACGGTAGATGTGTAATGTATAGTCTGCTTGAAAGATAATTAAAGAATTATAATCATTCACACTGTGCAAATGGCTATACATACAAAAATAAATATAAAGTGCTTTTCAGTTTAAATAAAAAGTATAAATACCCCAGGACCATGAACGCATTCCAAATGCAGCTTATAGTTACTTACTGGTCACTAGACAAGCATCATGCTAAGTATGGGTGGAAAAGTGTGAAACTGAGTTTCCCCTTGCCTGAGGTTTGAAAAGCGGTATAGGGGGGAGCAAAAGGAATAAAAAGTGAAAACACAAGGAAAAAGAAACAAGCATGGATCATAAGAAGGAAGAATTAGTGGCCCAGTTTGTTTCTAATGAGGCTATTTGTATGGAATCGGGACAAGGTAGGTAGGAAATCTAGGCTGGGGCCATTGCAGTTAGTGGTCCTTAAGTGCCACCCTTAAGTACAGTTGACTGGTATGGGCAGAGAGAGGCACGAATTGGATAGCAAGTTCCAATGCTACTTTAGGATTTTGCCCAGGAAAACATGAGGGCATGAGAGTTCCTATAGTGCCAAAGGAAAGGAAGGGAAGCAGTGAAGAGTGACAATACCTGCGTGATTTGGAAACCAGCTACAGTGGCCAGGAAAGAAAGGGAATCAGAGTGATGTCAGAGGCTTCACAGCAGCTGGCTGTGTCTGTAAGGCTGAACTATGGGGAACTGCCACCCGAACACATCCAAACGATACTTGAACAAAGTCAGTGAAGCAGTAATTCCAAGGAGAAAAACTTGGTTTGCAGGAAGATTCAGGAAACGGAGTGGGGGAGGTCAGGAAAATGGTTAAGTGAAACAATCTCCCATAGATACAGGATTCACAGTTTCCTGACAGTCATTCAAAGTCTAACACTAAGTTCTAAATGAATCCCTCCAAATTAATACACTGAAACTGAACTGTCAGTAAAGTAGTATTTAGATGTAAGGTCTTTAGGAGGTAATTAAATCTTAAGGACAGACTCCCTATGGATAGAATTAGGACCATTACAAAAGACTGAGGAAGCACCTTTGCTCTCTTCCTCTCTTTGGTCATAGGAGGACATAATACCTTTGTCTTCTGGAAAATGCAGAAAGCAACAAGGCACCATCTTGGAGATGTTTACAGAACCTCACCTGGCCCTCAACTTGCCTATGCCTTGAAATGGGACTTCCTAGACTCAAAAGTGTGAGAAATAAACTTCCATTATTGCTAAATTACCAAGGCTGCAGCATTATTTTCCAGAAGCACAAATGGAGTGAGAAAAAGCACCTGTTTATTTTTTCCAGTGTGACGTAAAAAATAAAATACATGTCATGTTTTGTATATCTTTTCAAGATTTAAAATTCCCGATTCCTTACCTTGTTCATTCAGTGAACTATAATTAAAGGCTTTATTTATGTGAGTCTTTGAAATAAATTCTAGTTTAAAAATACTACTCACTAAGTTTTATTTCAGAGTCCATTTGTCAGAAAAATACTGAAAATGAAATATAAATGGCACACCTCAACAACTCAAATATCTATGATTCTACCCATAACAATAACTTGGCAGTCATTGATTATCAGGATTATTTTCAAAAATGATCCTCCTTAGGTAATCTGCGTCTATAACTTCAGTGGAAATTCAAAAGGGATAAATTGTGCCTTTATAGTCCTCCTGTTCTGGATAGGCCTAATGTATCACTATACATTTTACATTAGTTCCTATAAGTGCTAAATCTTAACTGTGGCTGTCGTTCTGCTAGTTGATAAGCTTTATATAATAAAAAGGATGCTAAGAGGATTTAGTATTCTACCCTCATAATGTCTCTGTGGAATAAAGTTTGACTTCAAATCCACCAAGAGCAGCTACAAAGGGAGGGTATTCATTCTTGTTTAGGATAACAAAAACAGCTGACAGGGCCACACCTATGCTACCTGGTTTAATTGCTTAAGTTAAAAGGATATTTCCTTTAGACTGACTTCGCAAGCAAAAGCATAGCCAGAAGGCAGTACAAGGCTCTTGTTTACGCGCAATTCATCCACCTGTCTGAGCACTTTCGATTTTTTTTTTAGTACCGGGAACTGAACTCAGGGCCTTGTGCTCACCAGGCAGGCACTGTGCCACTGAGCTATCTTCCCGGCTGACTGGGCACTTTTAAGCCATGTAGAAAGTAGACAATTGAGTGTAAAGTTCATGCCAGGAACTGTTTTATGCATTTACACTATACTATCTCAATTAATTCCTACAATAGCTCTATGAGTGCCATAAAATTATGGTGCCCATTAACAGGGGTCAACTAAGTGGCCCAAGGTTACAGCTAGTGACCTCAGCATCCACATTCTTAGCAATAATGAGTTATTGCAACTCTATGTTAAACTGCAATTTTATTTATATGTGTGTAAGTCTCCAGTGCACAATACAATCTACTATTTATTTATGTAACTTCTTCCTAGTATATGAGAGGGACAGGTAATCTAAGAACACGTTTTACCAATGGTTTCAATGTATACTGAAAGAACAAAAGATTCTGAATTTTTAGAATAAAACAACTTGCCACTGACAGAAAAACAAACCTTCCATTAGCTTTAGAATGGGCAAAGAAATTAACTCTGAAAATATCTCCCCCTCTGATATTGTTCTCAAAGAAAAGCTTATTCAATTTTTTTTAAAATTAGTAAAGCAATCCTCACAGGTTAAGATAAACATAAATTGTTTATACATAGACAAGCAAGCATACGCTTAAAAAAGCATTTCAATTACACTAAAAATGTTTTACTTGGTAGTAAAATACGTCTTAAAGTATTTCTTAACTCCAATTAGGTTTATCAAATCAAAAAGTTTTCTTTTGCATAATTAGGAAGGCCAAGAGTATGCCAAATATTTTTTTTAAATTGCTCTACCTATTCTCTATGTTTCCAGTGGAAGTATTGGCAAACACATTTAACTACAAAGGAAGGGAAAGTGCTGTACATTTTTTTCATTGTCAAAATAAACAATTAAGAAATTTCTAGTTGGAAATTACTGAAAACCTCTCAAGTACTGAGTATAATCAATATATACTGAAAGCTACATGGATGTCTAGCATTTGTTTCCTCTATAAAATGATTATAAAACAACTCAAGGCACAGTGCTAAATTTCCACAGTGCTTAGAAAAGAATTTCCCAAGAATACAAAACGTATTTATTCAATCACAGAGTAATCTTAAATTTATACTCTAGACTATAGAATATTACAAGGAAGGAGGAGGAGGAAGGGGATGACTCCGGAGGGAAGCAGGGAATAGTGGAAAAAGCAAAACGGGCAGGAGGAAGACATGGGAGTAAACTGTCACATTTTAGGAAAAGCAAGCTTAAAAAGAAAGTCCACAAATGCTCTATCAGGTACTGATATTTCACTTACAGAACAGATTTTTTCTTATAGCACATTATGTATTTATTCATTTCTAGAAACTGTAGTTCTCTCTACATTCTGAACGGCCAAAAAAAATCCAGGGAAAAATCAAAACTTTTCAGTAAGACAGCTATGTGTTTTTCCCCCATATTTTACTCACTACATACAATTCCACCAAAGTTGAGGACACTCTGAAAACTGAATGCATACATAAATGAAAAATACAAAAACACAGTCAAACAGTAAGGGCTTAGAATGTTAGATTAAAATAATCTTCGTTTTTGCCACAGTGAAATTCCAGAATATTTCTTAAAGGACACAGATAGAATTCCAAGCTCATTGAACAAAAATAGCATCAATTACATGTTGTCACAAAATTTAGAGTGACCTCTATTCTTAATTATTTAAATATACATTTAATTAACTCAGTAACAAGGGTTTCTACATATGTTTCTACATGTTGGCCACCGCCCAGGCAGCTATACTACAACCACATGTTTAAAGAAGTATCAAGTGTGTGCATGCGCTTGAGAAAGAAAAAGAGGATATATGCATGTATATGTGTATATAAGCACAAAATAGATGTATATATGTATATATACATATATGTATATAAACATGTATATGTAATTTAAATTTTTATTGTATAATCAATAGTAGCAATTCTAATTATTGTTTCATAAATTTCTAATATTTTAATTATAATTCATCAGTGAATCGTGTGAGAAGACAAAGCCATTTGAACAAATTTTCAAAAAAAAGACATTATGCTTTAATTACAGCACCCATCCTTCACAGATATTCAAAATGTCCCTCTTCCTTATTGCCATCTTCTCCTGTTTCTATTTTTATCTGACTTGTTTATTCACATGTACAGGATAAAACAATAAGTTGTTTTGTCTACCCGGGTCATGAGCATTTATTTTGTTATCAAGGTGTAAAGGTCTGCATGGGGATGATGAAATTATATATCTTTGATAAAATAATTTCACTGGCAGACAACAGGCTTTTTATTCTAGCTGAGAGGAAATACATGAAAAAGAATTGTGAATATGGTAGACAGGAAATAACAATGGACTACAAAGTACGGTACAACCTTACATTATATGTTCTGAGATCATTTTATTTACTACAGTAGATATGGGCTTAGCCCACGTGAATATTCCTCCCTTTCAAGGTACAGATGCTGAATTTCATTCTTATTGGAAGCCTTCCTTTTAAAATATTGGAAGAGGTCAGTATTTTAACACAGGCTGTTCTAAAAATATTCCTTTTGTAAAGCTTACTTATTTTTTAAAATCAAGAACATGTAAACACCAAGCTATAAACCAAAAATATATTGATCTGCATATTTTTCACAAGAAATCTAAAAATGAACATAGATTTTAGGGAAGACAGATTCATTTAGGACAGGATCTTCCCCCATTCCCTGTGATAAAAAGCTCTGCAAAACTGTTTTAGCAATTGCGCATTGTTGTCATTTATATAATAACATAAAAATGGTGTCTTTTTAGAGGGACATTCTACTACCAACAACTGGCACTCTTCAAAGCTGCCTTACTAAAGTGGGGTGAAAAAACACCTATCCACACCCACCTGCTAAACTGAGAAAAGAATAAAATACTAGTTGGTGAACAAAAAGAACACTGAAAGGAAAAGTTTGAACAGTATAAATTTTATGACGTCTTCTAAGTAAATAATCTGGAACTCTAATATTAAGAAGAATGTGTCTGTTAGACACTAAAAGACTCATTTTTCTCTTTTTATTTTCTACCTACTCATGCTTTATTGGCTACAATTTTAGATGATTTGGTATTTCCACCAGAATATGACTGTGGATTCTTATGCAGATATTACCTCGCCCCTAAATCGTTTATTTTCAAACTTGTCTGTCTCAACACGCAAGAACACCGTTACACAATCTCATTGGTAATAGTGGCCCATTAGAGCAATAAATTTTAATTATGGATGTAAAAGTATACTTTTTAAAACTTCTGCACTAGCCCTCTGAGTCACATAGCACAGGAAGGCTGTACCCCTTGGTTAAGAAACATTGCCAATTTACTTAAGAATAGGAGAACTTCTTTTACTGTTGGCCTTTATGCCTGAGATTTCTATAAAACTGCTGATGACTTATTAGAGACTATTTAGATAACACAAGCACAATAATCCACTCTTGGTTACAAATGAAAAAATAATACTGGTATTCATCCAAAAGTCACTTAGTAAAAATAATATCATTTTGTAAATATACAATTTTTTCAGAAGCTAAAATATTAGTGACATATGAATATAAGAGATATATCAGTTTCTAGCTAGTTAGTACCTCCTTATTTTAGTCCTTGCAGTTAACAAATTCCCCCATATATGAGAGAGCAGATTTTTCTGCTTCATCCCAAAAAACAAAGAATGACTGCAACCCCTCCCCATTTGCACATACAGCCACTAAAATCCATCTGCATTACACTCATCATTACAAAGGATCGCTTTGCCAAATCTAGTCCTACACATTGATATATTGGAAAACCTGGCATGAATATTTTAATGCCCTGCCATTCTAAAGAATAAGTTTTAGGTTTTATATTTCTATATCAATATTAGGATTCTATATATGAATGTACATATGTGTGTCTTCATATATGTAGAAAAGAAATTTAACCCAACAGAATAATTAAATGCTGCTAAATTATTTTTATAATTAACAACCAAGCTACATTGTCATCTTTGATAAATGTGGGAAATTGAGGCACAGAAGTACCCTCTAGGTGATAACCAAACAGCATATGACAAAGAGCAGAAAGACTGGTACAATGCCCACGCCTTATGTGCTTCCATCTCTGGTCTAAACACCAGATTGCCATAGAAATTCCTATAAGGAATTCTTTAAGATGAGACCTGAATAAAGTAAATGAGAGATGTAGCTTGAATATGGGAATTCTCAGCCACTGTATTTTCATTTTTTGGAAGATTACTTGGTCCTACAGAAGTATCTGGTACAATAAAAGGGCTATAAATTGGTTCTAGCAGATTTTTGTAGTTATTCTATTACCTCTATGATATAGGAATTAGAAAGCACATAATTATTCCTTCAGTTAAAAGGGAAATTGATATATATGAGAACATGGAAAACTTTAAGACTAGTGAATTAGTATCCCCTAAGAAGAGACTTTAATGACTACTTTAGATGACTGATGGAATCATAACAGTTCATTTAAAATACCTTGAACTCTCCAGAAAGTGGAGATAATCCCACATAGATGTATTTTATTTAAAGGTTTTATAAGTTTCCAGCTCTTTTCATTTACTTAGATCTTCATTATAAAGCAGTAACTCTTTAGTTTATGTTATGGTTTGTGTCTAGATGTCCCCCCAAAGCCTCACGCAGTCATGGGGCTTTTTAGAGATGGCTGAGATTAAAAGTGTGAGTACTACAATCAAGCTCGGATGAGTAGCCTGCGTACAATATAAGGGACGCAGACAGTTTGTCTTTTCTCTCCTGTTACTTTTGCTCTCTTCTGCCTGTCATGAACTATTCTGTGCCATGGAACCAGCCAATTATGGACTGAAACCTCTACAAACTGTGAGCTCAATAAACCATTCCCCCTTTCACTTTAGGTGCGGGTATTTTATCTCAGCAAGGAGAGAAAAGTAACTAAGACAGTTTACAAGTGCCCTTTGCAATCCTTAGCTTCAAAATCACTGAAAGCAATAATTTGCCTCACTTTGGAATGATCGTTGGCTAACGAAAGAGAAGCATAAATTCGCATTCACTTACATTTCCTCATGACCATCAAGAACACCTTTGGAATTTAAACTGCTCTTTCTTCCTGGTTGGTCAGAGATCACTGACTGAATCATCTCAAGAGCTCAAAGACACCAGTAAATAAGACAGCAAAATTATATATTAGTACAATTCACTATAAAGATAATTCAGGGGAAAAATCTTAAAACAGTGATATAGTCAATAAAAAATTAAAATACTAGACAAACCTAAATATTTTCACTAAAGCATACTCTCCTGTAATAAAAATAGTTCCAAAATACAGCCATGTTCTACCATAATAATAGTTTCTTTAACTTTACCAATCTAACATTGATTTGGGCTAGAACAATATCTCTGCCATAAGCACTTTGAGAATAATTGACAATACACGGTAGGCATTCAGTCTGAAAAGGAATCATGAGATAGTGCGGAAATGACATTTGGAGACAGAATAAATTACATAACACTGAGACATCTGAACTAGAGCGCTGAGATGGGGGAGGGGCGGGCCACTGGTGGCACAGCACACCTGACAAACAAGGCTGCTTTTTGTTTTGCGAGGTGACAGAGAACTGTCGACACCTTATGGAAAAACCTGAAAAAGATTCCAGGGAACAAGAGTTCTGCTGTGATATTTTCTTTACTTTCTTTCTTTTAATTGTCATTCAGAACAACTCTGAAAGAACAAAGCCCAAGTGTATTCTTAAGTTGGGTTCTGTTCGTCAATTTGAAAAATAAACTTGCTTTGTGACACTGCCTGACAAGAAGTCACGGTATCTCAAAGATGCCTTAGTTCTCAGAGGAATACACAGTAGGTACTGATGTTTTCAGATATCACAAGTCTTGTGTTTAAGCTGAAATACAAAGAAAGAGACTAAAGTGAAATATAATTCTGTATCATGACAAAATTGTGATACAGATGAAATATTTTAAATCATAACCAAATTGTAGCATCATTCCATGCCACACCAGTGATCTTTTTGTTTCAAGCTAGTGACAAGATTTGAAACTTAAGAAGTTTATAAATGCAGAAAACAAACATTAGAATTTTTTTAAAAGTATAAAAGAGAGGAAGTATTTTTAACCAATTTAATAAAACAGTCCCACAATCAGATGAGATAAAGGCAAATGACAGAAATAAATTATAAGCCTATAAAAAATCCATGCTAAGATTGAAAGTATAATCTTTATCTTTAAACTAATTCAATCATTCAAGCTTTGGTAACTAGTGGAGGCTTTTGCAGTCATCTAGCTATTTCTTTATTCTATATCCTTCTATTTCCACCATCCCTTCCATAACTATTGAAATTATATTCATTCATTCAGTGTGAGCTCTCTTATAGTCTGATGCTTTAACCAGATCTCTGCAATCAGACTACTAACTCCTCCCAAGATATTGCTTGTTTATCTAGCCTCTGTCTAGATAGTAGGGGATGGTGTTTACTGCCTGACAGAGATTTTCATTTTTAAACTCCTTTACATCTCAGAAAATTCTTTCTTGCAGTGAATCAAAATGAACTCTCTACACTTTTAATATGTACTAAATAAACATTTAGTGAGCTCCTTCTCCATAGGGTTAAAATGGGTATGAGCTGTAAGTACCGTTTAATGTCTGGCCTGGATTTAAATCCTGGCTCTGACAAAGTTTCTTTTCCTCCAATTTTTAAGATTATATGTGTTCACTGTAACTGCTGAATACAAGAAGAAGGAAATATTGATGACCAGTACCTCATATACCTAACAGTAACTATTAAGGTCTTCCAATATCTCTTTCTAGCTTGTTTCCATCCAGCCCTTGACCAATATCCGTTACAGTCAAGCACTACTTCAGCTTGTTACAGATTAAAAATTTTCAAACAAAGTCCATCTAGAATGTTGAAGTCAAGAAAAGTGAAAGCCCATTTGGCCTCAAGAATATGGGTTCTTATCACAACCCCATTCCTGAGAAAAGTTCCCTACTTATAGGAAAGTGAGTGCGGCTGAATTCCTCAGATCCCTTGTCTTCCCCCTCCATGCCAAATATCTCACAGAAGGATCTATTAATATCCCAGGTCCAGGGAAAATATTGGTATTCCTTTTTAGTCCATCTAATTTAAAGATCCCACAAAGGATGATACTCTCCCCACAAACAGGGCCTGTACACCATATTAAAGTTATTAGGAGTTCAGTTTTCTCAGCAATAGGGCTTGGGTAATTTCTTCTAATCCAGTCTCAGGAAGCAATGTCTCCCAGTATTTAGAGACTCCCAGTATTTCCTTGTATTCAGAGCAGTCCTTGAAGTGGGCTGCTTCACCAGTAAATCCAACTCCAATATAGAGATTATGGTCCGGAAGTTTGCAAACTCTTCTACCTGAAGAACCCAGCTAGACCTAACAGTCCTGAGTATTACTATGGGGGTAAAGCCATTCCAGAAGAAGCTGTGTCTTCACTTAGGCCTAAGTTAGGGAGCTTCCTCCAAGTACCATAGTATGAAAGTTTCGTAGACCAAGTACAGTTTCCTATGTAAAGACAACTGCCAGAGATTGAAAAAATGTTCCTGAAGCCTTCTCATACCTGTACAGATAGACCTTGATGATGTGACTACAATTTCAGTAAGAGGTAGCATCTATTTCTTCACCCCAAATTTGGTTCTGGGCATCTTTCTTGCTTAAACCAAAGAATCATAGCATTTATCCACAAATGTACTTGTGCTTTAGAATTTGTCCTTTCTTGTTGGTCTTTAGAATCCATAGACTGTCATATGAAGATTCTTAGGCTAATCTACTGAGATGTACAACCACTATGCCACAAGTCCTGGGGTGTTTTATGAATCATCAAAAATGCTGATAATTTAATCTATTAATCAAAGCTTATTGGTTAGCACTACCCAACAGTTCATTATTGAATTGGATTGTTCTACAGTCAACACCTCCAAAGCAATCTTTCTACATTCTGTCTTGAAAGATTACATCAAATGAATATCTATATTTATTATTATTGACGTTCATTCATTTTAATTATCTTATGAGTAAACTCCATTGTTTATCTTTCTATCTGTTGAAACTATCTCTGTTGTTCATTTTCCCCTCACATCATTAAGACTAAAGTGGACAGTCCTCTACAAATTCTAGGACTCAGTGTACTGGTCGTACAGTAATTTCTAGATATTGCCAAATTGCTCTCCAAAGTAAATGTGGCAGTTTCCACTGCCATGAAAATTGTACAAGAATTTGCACTGCTCTTTGCTCTCACCAACATTTGGTCTTGTCAGACACTGAATCTTGGCAAGCTGATGGGGTGAAATGACATATCATTTTAATTTGAATTTGTCATAAGTAGTAAAAGTGCTTACCACTTTAATGGATATTTATGTTTCTTCTTCTAATGTACGTTTATTTTTTGCCCAATTTACTATTAGTTTTTCACTTGTCTACTGGAAAATTATAAACTTTTTAATGTTTATCCTTTGGTAGCTTTTCCAATCTCTCCCCTGTATTGAGTGGATTGTTTTTCTCTTTCTTTAGTGGTACTCTTTGATATATAGAAAATGTGATTTTAACGATGCCAGACTTACTAATCTTTTCCTTTATAAAATCTTTCCTTAACCTGGGGTCATAAAAATAGTCCTATTTTCGACAGTAAGATTTTTAAAGTTTTGCTTTTCACTTTAAGGTTTTTGAGCCACCTGGAGTTTATTCTGTCACTAGGATCTAATTTTACTTTTATCCATATGGATAACCAATTGTCCTAACACCATGTTCTCAGGAGCCCAAACTTTCCTTGACTTTTAATGCACCCACAACTGTGGATCAAACATTGATATATGAGTTTAACTGTTTCAGGCCTCTCACTTCTTCCCTTCTCAGGACATGAATGATAGATTTAGTGACAAATCCATGGTGTCTAATTTTTTTTGTTTTGGTGCTGGGGATTTAGCCCAGCGGCACAGCGCCTGCCTGGCAAGTGCAACATCATGAGTTCGATTCCCAGCCGGTACCAGAAAAAAATCAAAAAACCAAAATAAATTAAAATAAAATAAATAAATGAATATTTTTCTGTTTTATAATAACTTATAGTGTTTTACAGAAAATCATCCCCAATTTGCTCTTCTCTTCAAAACTGTCTTATATACTCTGCCTTTTTCTTATGTCCCCTATGAAACAATGTTCAAGTACACCCTCCCTCGTGTCAATGACTAGTGACTGCTTTCAAGGTAAAGCCTGCACATCAGACATCATCTACTAATTATCACTTCTAGCCTCAACACATACACACACACACACACACACACACACACACGCACGCACACACACACACATGCACACAAGGAAGAGCAGGAGCAGGGTGAGGTGGGAAGGAGGAGATCATTCACTAATTATTGCAGGAAAAATAAAGTCCCAAAAGGGAAGGCAAGAAACAAAATTTACAAACTAATGAGCTGCTACAATTTGAGAAAACAGAATTTGAGTAGTTTGTTTTCTTTCTTGACTCTGTTAATATCAAGTTATTTCCCACAAGCAGTTGCTCAATCTCTTCCTATCCTGTCCCACACAAAGTAGAGTTGGTTTCCCTTCTCGTACTCACCTTCATTTTATTTTGATTGTTTTCTTGTTGTGTTTTGCTATTTTCTTTCTCAGTTGAAAGCAGTCTTAATTTTAGCTTTCTATCTAGAACATTCTTGAGGACTCTCTGCTTTGTACTCGGATCACTTTGATTGTACTGTTAAAAATGACTTGTTAAAAAGTAACTCATTCCTGAGAGGGAAGATGAAGCTCTCACTTTAGAATCCAACAATGTATTCCAAGATTATCACTCTGGGACATCATATCCAAACACTGCTTTCTCATTTATTAAAATCAAACTCAATTATAACATCTCTTCATTGTTATCCTTTGTTATTTTTATTGTGGTATAATACATGGAACATCAAATTCACCACTGTAACTATTTTAAAATCTGCAATTCTCAACATTAATTACCCACATAATATTGTGAAACCACAAACTCTAGTTCCCAAACATTTTCATCATCTCAAAAGGAAACCCTGGGCTGGAGATTTAGCTCAATGGCACAGTACCTGCCTGGCAAGCGCAAGGTCGTGAGTTTGATTCCCAGTGCCAGAAAAAAAAAAAAAAAGGAAACCCTGTCCCCACCAACAAAACCATGCCCTGTTCCCCTTGCCCACACTCCCTAGCAGCCACTATTCTATTTTGTGTTTCTATGAATATCAGAACCTTTAAATTTTCATGTAAGTAGAATTATAGAACATTTGACTTTTATGACTGATTTATTTTACTTAGCATACACTCTTCAACAATTAGATTGTGGAATATGTCAAGATTCCCTTCCGTTTTGTGACTGAGTAATACTACTGCACACAGAGAACACATTTTTATGCACCATTTCATCCATTGGTGGACACTTAAGAATTGTTTCTAAGGGACTGGAGGTTTAGCTCAGCAGCACAGAGCCTGCCCAGCAAGCGCAAGGTAGTGAGTTAGATCCCCTGAAGCAGAAAAAAAAATAATTGTTTCTACCATTTGGATATTATGATCAATGCTGCTGTATGCACTTGTGGACAAGTTTCTTTGTGTGTTTGTGTTCACATCTCTTATGTATACAGTAAGCATGGCACTGCTATCCCATATGGTAATTTCGTATTTAATTTTATGAGGAACTACCAAACTGTTTCCCACTGTGACTGCACCATTTTGTATTCAGCCAGTCACGTCAAGGAGTTCCAGTTTCTCCACATCCTTACCAACACTTGTCATTTTCTGGTAGTCCTTTCTTTGAAATTACAGCCATCATAGCAGATTTGAAGTTGGACCTCATTTTGGTTTCCATTTACATTTCTCAAATGACTGACAGTATTGAACATCTCTCTCCGTGTGACAGTGGGCCATTGGTTGATATTCTTTGGAGAAATGTCGATACAAGTCTTTTGTCTAGTTTTAACTGAGTCATCCTTTTTTCTTACGTGGCAAAATTTCTTGATATATTCTGGACACTAGACTCCTATTTTACGTAACTTGCAAATATTTTCCCATTCCAATCCACAAAACTTTTTTTATTTTTGATGAAATCCAAATTATCTGTTATTTAGTTGCTACATTTTTGTTTTGTACCTAAGAAAACATTGCCTATATCAAAGTCATGAAGATTTATCTCTGTTTTCTTACTCAGGTTCTTTCCAACAGTCTTCTAGCTGTTTTTAATTTTTATATTGCATTCTTTGTTCCATTTGTAGGTAAATCTGAATGTGGTATGAGTCATTTATTTTTTTCTATGTAAACATCCAGATGTCCATATACTACTATTATCTTTTAAAAATTAAACTATCTCTAGGGGCTGGGGATTTAGCTCAGCGGCAAAGCGCCTGCCTGGCAAGTGCAAGGTCGTGAGCTCGGTTCCTGGTACCGGAAAAAAAAAAAAAAAAAAACTATCTCTAAAAATAAAGTCAAGAATGAATTAATTAATTAGTTTGGCATCATTTATGCGATTTGCTCACAGGTTTTATCTTTATTATCTACAGGTGATCTGTCACTCTCCCTTGGTATACATCTTAGAGCAAGATGTATGCCTTGGTCTACCGCTGCATATACCTCCAAAATCTCACCCTGTGATGTCTCACCATCCTCGTTAAAAGTTTGTCTTCAGTAATTCATCTTCCATATATTTCTCTTCAAACTTTTGAGCATATATGTATTTCTCTCTTTTTAGTGTTATTTGTCAAAGAAGTCTTGAAGTTTCATTGAGTATTGAGAAATCCTGAGAATCTACATTATACTCACAATCTTTCCACAGATAATGTATTTCATTATCCCCCTTCTTTCTATCTCCTTTTAGAACCAAATACAGTACTGTGATCATTATGGGAACGAGGTGGTAAGTCAATGGCTTTGAAAGTTATCATGAGCACTTTACCGCTAACAAAATCGACAATAGGTAGGGCTTAACTAAACCAATGTTAATGTTCAACTACATATGAAACACTTCAGTGTATAATCAGCTACTTTAATCCTTTTCAGAACAAGTCTTCTATTTCAAACTTCCTCATGGTGGGGTTTCCAATCTCAGTCTCTATTGTTAATCTTACAGTTTTGCAGAGATAACAGTGCTCTGGAAGTATTTAATTTAGAACACAATTTAGCAAAAGCACACATGTGCACACACATATACCCACACCATTTTTACTTGCTTGGGATACTGGTATCAATTTCACCTTTTAACTGAGTTCACTTATCCCTGATACACTTTCCCTATAAATTATATGACAGAGAAAAGATACTACAAGAAATGGCCACAACATTTACAAAAATGGAGTTGAATGTTACCGCTGCCTTGATAAACAAACCATGCTTCTTGAATATCAGGCCAAATCTAGATAGGTGAGAACAAATGCAAAATTTCCTTTAGCGAGGTAACTTGTCTACCCAGAAACGTGTATAATTTATATTGAAATCTTGACTTTTCCTTCTCCAGACTCTGTAACCTAACTCCTCTTGAAGAGGTGAGTGCATCCAACTCCTAAGTTCACACTAACTGTAGGTAGTACTAAGTAGAAGCTTTATCCCCAACAGAAGGAGAGGTATGAAACTAGGTAAGGGTCCATGTGCTCAGACTCCCATAAGTCCTGGCTATCTTATGCTCCCTGCACTCAAGTAAAGATTTCTTGTTCACTGGGTGTATGTTAATATCAAAAAGGAGTTGTTAGGTCTAGAATCATGCCTGAGTTTAGACTTTTTAGCTGAGGCTTTGATAACTTCTAAAATTTTTGTTGGCTATTTCTCTGTTAGGTCAGCAACTGAAGCTCACAAGCTGACAATCTCTACCTCAGCTCTTTCTCTGCATGGAGTCACTTCTCTACATAGATAGCACTAGCATGCTGTCTAATGTCAATCATTTCTTTTGCTGTAATAATGCACCCATCATTTTTACCTTTTTATAATTTCCAAGCTGCAAATGAACAATGACTATTCTATGAGAATTTTAATTTTGGGTCATATTCTTCACAGGTTGTATAGATCAAGATCCCTGAAGAACTGGAGCCTAACAGAAATTTATCCTGCAGGAAGATTTTTATGTATCCTATCAGGATACACACCCTGGGAAGAAATAAGGTTGGTTAGAGAGTGAAGCTGTACTGTGATCAAATCCAGTGATGCTCCTTTATGAAATCAACCAACTTCAGCCAATCACCTTCTTAATAGCCTTCAATAAGGATTCTTCTTGGAAGGGAAACTAAGCTTTGAACTATGGACTAAGAAGCCCTCCCTTGATCTGCTTGCCGCCTATATCTCCAGTTTTTTATGGCAAGTGTATGTTTAACATTTTTATTAATATTTGTAGTATATAATGATTACATTCAAAGTGGAGATTTGGTGCATTAATACATCTTAATGCTTTTACATCCCCTTCTCTTCTCCAATTTACATTTTTAATTATGTCCCACACCAGCTTTCTCCCTGTGCCATACCCTTGGCATTATTTTGCTCACCTCTAGGAGCCCTCACCTGTATCTTCTTGCATAGGAGATTCTTGTTCTGCAGTTATGACCATTTCCTCTTTGTCAACCTTTGGTGCAGAGGAAGCCTTTAGATGTGCTAAGTCTGTAGTCTTTTTACTTCCTCCATAACTAGTACTCAATTCAATCTATAATTGCCTTTGTAACTTAATGATAGGCTACTACCCTCAGTACAAGAGTCACCATAACAGCAGAACCTCATTTGATTAGCATTTCTTCTACCTGCAATTCCTGACATAAAAGGTGCTCAATTAGTAATGATTGAATAAATGACTAAATCAAAATACTATATATCAGCACTGTAATAGAAGAGATAAAATAAACACCTGGATCATTCAAATTCCATATTGACTATTGCTTGTGCAGATAATAAATGGAAAAAGTATTTTTCCAGCCTCGTCCCTCACTACAATTTTGTAGATCTCACCTTCCTTCCAAAAAAGTTGGTATAATATGTTCATGACATGTAAGTTACTTTAAACACTAATCTAAAAGAAACATGATAAGGAGGATAGATCCACTGTGAAATAAAACAATCCATATATTTGTTAAAAGAACTACATGTTTACCCAGTGCTATAAATAATCTGCACACAGTTCTCTTGAATTGAATGATTCTCGTGAGTTGAGTGTAAATCTGCAGCACAGAATTTCCTCCAACCATGTCTTTCTCTTGGTTCCATTTTCCAAGTATAACCCTGACATTACAAACAACTAGGATCCAAATCTCCATTAAATGATCTGTTCTTTCCTTTACTGAATACAGAATTGTTGTTTTGGCTAGAATTAGTCAGGCACAGTTAGTACAATAACACTCAGTGCCTTCCTGCTTAGCACCTGCTGCATGTTATTTATTTCTTGTTAGCTACATAGTACAACAAATTGTGTCTTTTAACAGCTCATTGAGTAGAGGAGGAGAAAGTGATGGCAAGTGGATTGTTGATAATGTTCAGTAGTGTCAATATATTTCTTTTCAAATAATCTGGCTCATAAATTTGCACTAATACTGATTATTTCTTTGGAAAATTTCTCTGCCATACAATTTCCACTGACCTTGAAAGGAAACAGCATGAGGAGAAGGATGACCCATGGCTTTAGCATATTAGTAAAGGTGATCTTAACTGAATATATGGAGTGGATGGAAATGCATTAATTTTTTTTTTAAATCTTAAAAATGTTAAGATAGTGTTCAGTTATCCAACTTCATACATTTTCTGGGGTTCTTCAGATTGCATAATATAGTTCAATAGAACACCATCAAGAGAACAAAATCTGTTTTAGGAACCTTCTAGGGCACTACACTGTCACTGGAACATAAATAGTTGCACTAATATTTCTCAAATCTACATGGGCATACTCTTGACAGTGTCCTATCTTTTCCACTAATGGGCAAGATTCAACAAATGATGCTTGAATAAAGTATAGGGCAGTGGCTACTAATTTTTTCATCTGCACATTTTGTTTTATTGTGTTACAGACTCTAATTGAACTTTGTTCCAAGCTATTAACCTATGACTGAAGACTGTGGAGATAAGATTTCACTGACATATAGAACAAAGAAAAAGAAAGGGCGTGAAAATTACAATGACAAGGTTGCCTTAGCAGTTTTGAGGTGGCAAAATGAAATCCCTGACTAATAGGCCTAGCAAACACAGGAGGGGTGAGGATGTGAAAGGGGAGGACAATCTCGGGTTGACCCACTGAGGGGCTCCCTGAGAATCTATAATGGATACACACTGTTATTGCAAAGTTCAAATTGCAAAGCAAACTAAGGTATGCCTCTAATTGTGATAAGTTGAACAAGAGGTTCATACACAAGGAATAAATTCAGAAGCATGACTAGTACTGTACATTGTTGATGTTATCTCAGCAGCCATTTTTTGTTTGAAAAAAAGGCTAAAAAATTTGCTCTCTGTGTTATATATTATTCAGTTTTTGTGTCTTTCAGGAACCTAAACATCTTCAATGATCATTTTTTTCAACAGCATAATCTTAATTCTCATGAACTGAAAAGAATAAGGTATAAAAGCATTGCAAAGGTTTATAATCTATGAAAAATAACTTTATAAGAACTTCACATAACAGTATATGAACAGACCTATCTTCTGTATTAAAGAAATAAGTATTCAGATGAATATTTCTCAAATATAGGGTAAAAAGTACGTGCAGACAGACTGCAGATATGAGCTGAGTGTAGCTCATTAATACTTAAACTACTTCCTGACTAACAGTACCAGTGTTTAATATCTAGCCATCATTGGTGGCTCTTGACAAGCCAAAATCATTAAGAAAATGAAGTTTAAAGATGAAATTCAATTGCTCAAGTATTGGTTTTGCAGAACAAACCAGAATAATAAAAATCAACAACACCAAAAGAAAAAAAAAACTTTTGGCTATTTTGGAATCAAGTTTTAATTTTTTTCCTTTTATAAATGTAACAATTTTATTTGCATCCTGACATAAACAGTAGATAAAATTTTATCTGAGTTATTGTCTGACATATTGTGAACATACAGCCAGAGAAATGCACTGAATATTAACACTAGAATTAGAAATTTATGTATTGGAAAATACTGAAATTAGAAAAGATTGTCAAAATAATATCAGACCACAAATTCTATATTGGAATGACTACTATAAAGTTCAAATGCTTATTTTAACCGATAAGAAACATCACTTTCAGGTTTTTTTAATCCAAAGGCCGAAAAAACCTATTTGTCCATTGAAGAGGATACTTTTATAGTCAGTCTAGAGGTAACTTCTGGGTAACAAATGCACAATTACAGGGGACCATATAAACTTGACATTTACACAGATTTAATTGAAACAAACTGAAAATTTTCCACTAAAATAAGCCATTTGACCAAAAATTTAAGTAACTTAAAGAATCTAAGACATATCCAGCTTAGTGACAGCACTGTGATTACTTTTGATATAGCTTCACTGCAAACAATTATCATTAACTCACTGTTCGTGATGATGTGAAATCTGCCATTCAGAAGCCTTGCTATCCTATCCACACCACCAGTGAGGCACACTCATGTGACCCATTTCGGGCCCCAGCTCCAGGAGCAGAGCTCTTTCAGAAATGTCTGCACCGAGAGAATTCTTTGCAGACGCCCTCGGGTTATGTCAGCACTGGCCGACCTTGAAGACAATAACATATCCCAATATGTCAATTAGGTTTTATGTTCAACTGCTTTATTCCAGGATGGCCACACAACGAGGTTTTTGATTATCACTAAATAAACCTACAGACTCTGATTATTTCATTCAAGCCAGGTTTGAATTATTATTTATTATTTACTGGCCAGGTTTGAATTATTATTTATTATTTATAATTACTGAAATCATCACTTTGGAGTGGTCTACAAATCTCTAGATGGAAAGAATATTGTGCTACCAAGAAAAAGAGACACGTCACTGAAGAACAAATTCAGTCATTATTTTCACACCTCTGATAATGTCACTTATATTGTGGGTGGCTGACAAATTCATTTTAGTGCCTCTATCTTACCTTATTTGCCATGTCACAGATGAACATGACCCTGAAGCACGTTTGTTCATGGATTAAGCTATCAATTTTCCATTCAAGTGCTCTGGGTAAGTATAAAACAAACAAATTATTTAAATCTATTTTGCTTTTCCAAGCATTTATATAAAGCTATAGTGTAAACTAGTAACTAAAGATTTTGTCATGTCTAATATAAATACAAAAATATATATTTACTAGACTTCAGGTTGCAGATAGATATAAAATGTCTTTTCCAATTCTAAGAAAATTCTTCAAGCCTTTGACCCAATCTTTTAATGTGACTGCATTCCGTATATGAATTAGAGAATTTTCTGATAGGAAATGCATTCAGACTTTCTCAGAGACAGAAAGCACAGAAAAAATTCTTAGTATCATCATAAATAATTTCATAATTTGAAAAAAAAAAAAGGAGGTTAGTAATTCTTAAATTATGCTTCATTCTTTTTTCATAATACTCAAGAATATCTTCCCTTAGTAAGAAAAGAGACAAGACCACCATCCTACTGCTGGCTTTTTAACCTTCAAAAGAATTTTAAAAACACGTACAACAGCAAACCTTTGCTCCTAGAGTAGTCAAACACTTCCCAGAGGAGACACAGAAAGCACAAAATACAAAAGAATAGAATCGATAAATTGGACTTTACAAAAACTACAATTATTTGCACTTGAAAAACCAATGTTAAGAATGAAAATGCAAATCAAACAATGAAAGATTATATATGCTATGCGTGCTTCTGACAAAGATTTTATATTCAGAAAAATGAAGCAAACAAACTAACCTCTTCCAAGTCAATAATTAAACAATCAGGAAAAAATGAGCAAACTGTTTGGACAAACTTTTCACCAAAAAGAGAATCAATATCACTAGCTAATAGGGGAATATAAATTTAAAATATAGGTATTTAAAATCAGGTATTGCTATATACAAACTTAAATGTCTATAATTCAAAAGATTGACAATACCCATTGGTGAATACACAGAACAAGTGAAACTCCCATCTACTGATATAAGGTAGAATATCACGTCTCTTTAGAACGCTGACAATTTCTTATGAAATTAAACCCACACCAGTCATAAGAGTCAGCATTCCATTTCCCTGTAATTGCCAAGAAAAATGAAACATATATTCAAAGACTTGTGCATGAACAGTTACAGCATCTTAATCATAATAGATAAAAAAGAGAATCTCCAAATGTTCACCACCAATGAAGGTATATGATAATCTCACACAAGGAAATACACTTTCCAAAAAAATGGAATGAAATATTGATGCACACAATAATAGGATAAATCTCAAAATACTTAGGCTGAGTGAAAAAAGTCAGACACAAAGGGCACATGTTGTATGAATCCACTGGCAATAAATGCTTGAAAAGTCAAACTAATCTTGAGAAAATAGATTGGTGATTACCCAGGGCTAAACACAGACAGTGGGACTGACCAAAAATTTTGGAAGGATGTTAATGTAATTTGGTAGGCTGGAGATATCACAGTTACAGACATCTGTCAAAACTCAATGAATTATACACTTTAAGTATATGCAATTAATTGTATATAAATTATATTCAATAAGGTTGATTTTAAAGCAAGAGAGTTATCTCAGGTCACTGAAAACTTCAAATAAATGGGGTCATGAATATTCACAGACCACCTATTAGTCTATTGGAAAAATATTTAAAGTTACATAGGGCATCCAGAGGAATAAGGACTGTGAACCATAAAATAATTCGCACAAAATGTATCTACTAAAAATAATAAAGACCACAAAATCAAGTGTTTAAAATCTTAAGGAAAATATATTGGAATGATGTTAATTTAGCAGGCATAAAAGAAATTTAAAACACTCTGAAGGAAATGATAAATTTACTTAACTGTTCTCTAAAATCAGTGAAATACAACACAAGAGCCAAATGAGCCAAAGTCACCACAAAATGGAGGAGAAATAACATTACTCAGAATATCGATAACAGTCCTAAGTAGAATGAATAAAAATACCTAGGATAGTGATTTTACCATGTATGGTAGTCCTCTGGCACTAAGCCTGTATCTCCAAAAATAGATACTTCATAATCCCCTTCTCAAATTCTCCATGCCAAATTGTATTTCTTCCACAGAGAGCATGTTTTCTTTGCTTGAAGTACTCATTAGAGTTTGTATCATATCTTACCAAGATATGAACATCTTTGGGGCACCAGCTTTTTTCTACATGCCATGTACATAGTAGTAAACTAATCCTAGAACCATCTTTCTTTTCTTTTTTGGTACCAGGAATCGAACTCAGGACCTTGCACTTGTCAGGCAGGTGCTTGTACCACTGGTCTCTATCCCTGGCCCTAACGAATGCTTCTCATGGTATTAATGCATTTAAAGAAATTACAGGTCAAGAAAGAAGGACTAAATGCATCATTCTACTTAGACTTTCTAAATGTGCCTGTTGATAAATACATTAAATGCGAGAGAGCATTTGTTTTCCTCAAAAAAGTATAAGCAGAATTATGTATGGTCTTTATGGGCTGTAGAATTTGAACAAGTTGCCACTTACACGTTACTGAACTTAATTTTAAGCACAGAAAGTGTGGGCTTCTTGATAAAAAAAATGCATTAGTATTTAATTAGTGTTTAATTGAAAAGTGTTCTATTCTTTCGAAGATAAAGCTCCTAAGGGCAAGGTTTTAAAGGAATTCCTGCATCTTTAAGGTAAGAGCATGAAGACCTTGATAGGAAGAAAGGGCAGAATCTTAATTGCAGGGGAGGGAAAAAAATGGAAAACAATCAATGCGTTGATGCCAGCTTAAAAAGGGTCACTGAGAGATCAGTTTTACCTGCATCTGCTCCTGCATTAAAAAGAGAAAGATGACAGTGTCCACTACTCATCCCTGCGGTAGCATTTAAGGATCAGGCAACTTTGACCAGCAAAACACTCAAAAGAAAAGCCAAGTGAATATTTAAGTAAATCCATACAGGATACAGGCTTATTGAAAATATAGGTAGCAGGGTTATGTATAAAGTTATGCATTAAAGTCAAGTCAGGTGTTTATTTCTTTATGGCATCTTGAAGCTTAAGAAATATTAAAGACGAGAGGCTAACAGAAAGGTGGAAGAGAATAAAATATGTGTGAGAGGAAAGTCTTTTAAAAGCTCTTTGAATAAATCGCACCGTTTCTCTGTACAAACTGATTTACATTTCTTTTGCCTTTCACCATTTCTATGATCTGAGCTACATTTGCCCTAATTGTCTATGATTTCCATTGCTCACTTTGTTCCATTTTTATTCTGCAGAAATAAGTTTCACTTACACTAATTATTGTTTGTGTACTTTTTTGTTAATTACGGATTTTCTATCTTTTTTTTCTTTCTCATTCCTTATCTCCTCTTCCAATTCATACATCATCATTACCGTCAGCAAAGAATGTTAATCATTGGAAAATGTGGTTTTCTTTTCCATAAATCAAGCAAAATTTATAGGCTTCCTCATTACCTGAAGGACGCAGTGTATCATGGGTTGTACTACTGTATCACACACCGTATCACTCACTTCTCCCAACAAGTTAGCCATTCAGCTTTGTTTATCCTTTCATTGTAAAGCAAATAATAACTTTAAAATCACATAAACATGCTTAGGAGTACATTAAGCAATCCTGTTTCCATAAACAGAATATACAGTTGTATATTTTATCCAATGCTTTATAACGTCAGAAATAATCATCAAATATGACTCTGACACACTATACTACATTTGCAAATGCACCTCAATTGAGCAAGTACTCTCTATGTGTATTTAAGCCCTTCACCAGGAAAAAAAAAATTACTTTCCTATATAAATGATACCTGTCTCAGGAGAGTAGCAGTTCCATGAACCATCAAAGGATTGCTCAATGAAGCGAAAGTGGTAGCACTGTTCATTTAGGGAAGAAAATGTTGTGTTGATATTGGTGTATTTATGTTCATCATTAACATTTTACGTGAAGATGGTTTCTAGCTCTCTGGAACTAGCAATGTTTTAATTTTTTTTCCACTTCAGTGGACGTTTATCTCCATTCCCCTGCTATTTCCAGTGTTAATAGTAACATATCTTCAGGCCTAATATTAATTTAACATTTATACAATCAAAATAAATCTGCACTTTGAAAATTTCATTATATACATAAAGAGTCATCTTCCACATCTTATTTTGGGAGTATGTCCTAAAATAGTACCAGAATCATAGCAATCAATTTTATTTCATCACTTTCATTCCCTGGTTATTCTTGTTTTAAAAAATCTTCTACCACAAGACCAGATAGGTAGCGGTATTCAATCACATCACAGCAATATTTAAACAATCAATTCAAATTACACGACAAAAAATAATTGATAAAATCCCTTTCCTTTAAGTAATGCTTAGAAACATAAAAAAAATCAGGCCAAATTTTGTTGAAAATATGTATCCGCTTCTAACTTTAAAGAAGTATCCACTTCCACAACTTTCTTCCTCCTTAAGGCTTCCTATGAACAAAATTTAATCACTGGGAGTTCCTTTATTAAAAATAGTAAAGGCAGTTTTGATCTTATGAAATGCTTCTGAAAATGAGAAGCAAGTAGCAAAGTCTCACCCACAATTACCTGCTTCTTTATGCAAATCTCAAAGCTAGCTGCTTCTCATATCCACTAGGGGGATCATTACACAGTAAAAATAGATTGGGCTTTTTACAGGTGTTCTCTTACTTTTTTACTTAATAGAACAGAAAAGAATACTATTTTAAAATACTTATAACAATCATTGCAACAAAGCTAATGGAAAAATATTTTTAAATTTTTGGATATTAAAAATATTTTTATTTATTTTTAAAAGCTATTGCTTTAAAATCTATATTTGGAAACTAAATCTAAAGTCCACATGCAACTTTCTGAAAAATAAACTCAGAAACAGAATCCTGGCAAAATATATATCAAAAAATTAAAACACATTACAGCTATGAATGTACATTCATGTTAATTCCACACATCTTTTACCTGATGATACATTGTTAATGATTAATACTTAACATGAATTTTGAGGGACACATTGATAATACAGTGATGATGTTTATATTTTTAAAAAGAAACTTATGAAAATCACTGACTGCATCTCATTTATCTATTCTCATTTATCTGTCATCCTTCAGAAGCTTTTGTCTTCATGCTACTGAATCAAGAAAACAGAATCACAAACCCTCTAAGCAACTTTCTCTTTTGTCTTTAAAAAATCATGACAAGCTTACCCTTGGTTTTAATGAAGCCCAAAGAGTTGTTCTCATATACAAAACATTACAGAAGTTACAGAGGAAAACAGAAATGGGGACACTTTTATAGCCCACCAGTAATCTAGGTTAAAGCATCTCTTATTCAGTTTTATAGAATCAAGCTAAGTCTCATATTAAGAGTTCATTCAATATGTGATGAAAAAATGAATGACTACCTGAAACAGACCCTGACAACCGCTAATTTCACTCTGATCCACATGGTTTAGGAAATGGCTTTAGAAATGGCTCATTGATGAGCATTACTCAATATGGTGTAGATTTAAATACTCCTGATGGCGTATTTCTGAAATTTTGTGATAAGCCAAGGTTTCTCAACCTTAGTGTTGACACTTGGAAAAATCCTTATTGTGGGACTGTAATATGCATTTTAAGAAATTGAGCAGGAAAAAGAAAAGAGAACAGAACAGAAGAAAAGAAAAGAAAATGAGCAGTGAAGAGAAGAGAAAAGAAAAGAAAAGAAAAGAAAAGAAAAGAAAAGAAGAAAAGAAAGAAGAAAAGAAAAGGAACGAAAAAAGAAAAGAAAAGAATTGAATTGCTGGGCTCTATGATCCCAAGATGGGAGAAATAGAAACACCTCCAGACCCTGCCAAATGTCCCCCAGGCAATAAAAATTATTCCCCGTTGAGAACAGTGCACTAAGAAAATCACATTTGTAAGCTTGAATCATTGACAGAAATTCAAAAAAAGCCTTCATGGAGTATTTTAAGCATTACATAACATTTGTCAAAGGGCAAAGTTGACAGTAGCCATTTGTACTCCTGCTATAGATAATGAAGAGGACATATAATGTGGTCACTGAGTGACAGATCAGAATACTCAACACTGCCACATATTGTGCATACCAAGTGCGCTAACACCACTACCAAACATTGACATCATGATTTAATACTGCTAATAACAGCTTTGAAAGTTATTAATATTAGGTGTTTCAAAACCTAACAAATCTGTACACCGCTGACAAATTGGTTATTAATCTAGATAGCTCAAAATGAACGTTTTTCAAATTCATATCTTTTAAAATTGTAAATTCTAATTATTTAGCCTGTAGAGTGACTTGTGATCTCTGCTGACTCTTTAAAAAATCTTTATTTTCCATAAGGCTAACCACTACCCAAGGTTTTTTTAAAAAGTTTTTATTAAATTTTCAGAGGTAAAGAAAGGGAAAAACGGCCATGAAACTTTGTAGTTCTTACTGGCACTCGCAACTTTCCCATTTCTCTACTAAATACGACTTCAATTATTACTCAGAAATGACTTTCCTTAACTTATAATTATTTAAGGTTAATTTACTAAGGTTATTTTTTTCTGCATCCCTTCTAAATAAGAAAGAAAAGAGGGGCTGGGGATTTAGCTCAGCGGCAAAGCGCCTGCCTGGCAAGTGCAAGGTCGTGTGTTCGGTTCCCGGTACCGGAGAAAAACCAAAAAACCAAAAAAAAAAAGAAAGAAAGAAAAGAAAAGAAAGAAAGAAAGAAAGAAAGAGAGAAAGAAAGAGAGAGAGACAGAAAAAATAAATCTCTATTTGGTTTAGGTTTGGTATTATCTCCAAGAATGGTGACAAAGTCATAGTTGTGTATCTCTATGTACAGACAGCCAGACATAACAGCCCTCACAACAGACAGCCAAAGAAGCAACAAGAAAAAAAATAACAAAATATTAAAAGCAATACAATTGAGTTTTGTTCAACTCAGCCCCCAAATGTGTATAAAAATTTCAAGATACATAAAGAGTTTTGTTATTAAAATGAATAAAAATCTCATTACTGGTGACAGGCTACTAATACAGAAAGATATGCTAATCTTAGGGTCTGCCAAACTACAGCCTGTATATGTAATTCAATCTGTCATTTATTTGTATAAATAAAGTTTTATTGAAATATACCCACACGTTCATTTATGCATTGTATTTCTATACTTCCTTGCTGTAACAGCAGGACAAAGTGTTCACAGTAGAGAGAGTTTAGCTATCAAAACCTAAAATGTTTCCTTTTTGGTTCTTTAGAGAAAAGGGTTGCTGACTCCTTTTGGAGAATATCCAAGTAACCATCAAGCAGAGAAGATGTAGATGGACTATCATTGATTTACACTCAGACGCAGGGACACAGAATACTTCAAAATACTTATTTCTGAAGTACTGCTTTTACAAAGCATCAGTGGAAAGAACTTTGTTCAGGATTCAATTCTTTCCTCCATGTTTAGAATTTATTCTCAGGCACTTTCTAAAGAATGAAATGTACAAAAATTTAACTTTATGATTTAGATCACTGGTTCCTAACCTTATCAGACCAAAAGACTCATTTTAAATAAAGGTTTTTATTTTTCCCTTACTGTTTTGAAATGAAAGTCATAAATAATGTAAATTACTCAGGTCCTGATTTCAACAAAATCAATAGAATGTCCTAGCTGTGACAGAAAAGAGAAAATAAAAAGGAAGTAATTTATAATGAAAAAATATGTGCTTGAATATTTAAGTGCTCAATGCATCTACACTGGAAGAAACGACCAACTCAGACATTTGACTAAAACTCCAGAACCAAATGTGCTGATTGATACAACTGTGTTTTTATTTCTTAACTAAAATACTGACTGTTAGAAATGGTGAATAATCCTTGGCATGAAGTTCAGAGGAAAATAACATACAATCTTTGTTTTATCATTTTTGTCACATTTATGTGCAAATTTACATTCAAGTTTGCAAAAGTAGTTTGTTCCAAGATGCTATATACCAAGTTAAACAGTATAAACTTCTATTATTTACTTACATACTCAGGGCTTCTGGTTTAAAATGGTAGATACAATTCTCAAATCACTCAGAGATACCACTGTTATAACAAACAATAATAACAAAGAGGGCGTGGTGGAGGAGAAGGAGAACAAAAGTAAGAACAATCAGGAATACAGGAACTAATGATGGATAATGAAAAAGTACAAGAAAAAAATGGCTTAAGAAATAGAACAGAAAAAAAATTCTGTAGCCTCAAAGAGCCATGAAGATATAAATGAAGATATAACTGGATGCCCATATATGGTAAACTTCTAGAAGATTCAGGACTTGGAAAAGCTAGGCAATATGGAGGACAGGAAGGAAACACGAGAGACAAAAGTTGACCACCCATGGGGCAAAATCCCTACCTACCAATTTCACCCCTGCATGTGTACTCTCTGAAATTCAACAATGTAGCAAACACACCCCCAAACACAAAATGTGTCTGGTTGGGAGGGGTGGGAAGGGTGGAGAATGACAGCCATGCAACACATCCCTTAAAAAAGTTTGCACTTAGGAGAAGTATCCAGATTTGCAGTCATCAGCTTATTTGTAGTTTTATGTAGGGAATCAAGAATCACTGAACATTGTGGAAAGTCTGAAGCATGGAAGAAAATGATGAAACACATGCACATACACACACACATATGTATATATTCTGGAAAAAAACATAATTATGAGATTTTTAAAAATAAATCTCAAAATATTCAGAAACTTTAAAACATACCAAATTTATAAAATGATTAGATTGTATAAAAAATAAATGTCAAAAGAGCATAAAATGCACTTAAAATGGATGGAATTATTTTTTTAACTTTGAAGATAAGCTGAAAAGTAAAAAGAAAAATAAAATGCATAAATGCTTATAAATGATCCACAAAAGATCTGTATTTTCTATAATAAGTACTTTGCCAGTGAGTGTAAAAATTAAAGATGTGATAAAAAAGAATTGAAAAAACAAATAAGTAAAATACAAAAATAATTAGATATTACATCATGAAAAATGAAGAGTTGCTCAAAAAGGACATAAAATCATAATTTTCTCTTAAATATACAGTAAAAACATTCATAGTCAAGATAATGTAAATACTGTTTTACTGATCTTAAGCTTTTAGGATAACATATAGATAAATGCTTGAAAATGTAATTGCTTTCAGAACTCCATCATGATTTTAGAATAAGATGCAAATTTTATTATTTTTAAAAGTATTCACTGGGGAAATTGAGAGGATAAAAATGGAAATCAAAAAATAGAAAGGGTATCAGATTCCTATAGTAAATTGGAAAATCAAGAGATAGTCAGTAGTAATATTAAAGATATAGTATATAAAGTAGATCCCTAAATTTACAAGATAACAAATAGAAAAGCAAAGGAAAAGATGTGTTAAAGATTGGAAGAAACAGCAGTAATAGAACGTTGCAGTGAGTTCTCTTCTCTTCTATTAACACAGAGGATGCCAATAATGCCTAAATTTAATCAATCAAGGACCTGCAGATAGATGGAGATGTAGACATACATATAATTTATAGCTCAGAGTTTTCACATACAGTACCTTTGACATAAACTTGCCTGTCAGTCTGACAAGCTTTTGAAACTGTCCTCCAAATTGTATTTTAAATTCTTAGGATAAACTATGTAAAATTATACAGGAACTAAGTTATAATGCAACACAAAAATATTAAGCAAACATTTAACAAACTAATAATGGGCTTCATTATTAATGGATTAAATAACATCTAACTTGGAAACAGTGCTAAAAATAAGTACCTCAAGGTAGAATTTTGCAAAAATTCAATGTTATATGAAAATATTTCTGAATTCTATCCATGATAAAGTCACAGTTCTGTATTACTGGGGATTGTTGCTTATGCTAAATTTCAATTTAAAAATTAATAAAAATAAAAATGTAACATTTCCCCCATCTGAGCGCAGAGATGTCCTGAGTCCTTTTTGTTGACTCCATATTAAGAATTTCTGATTTGAAATTATAAAGATATCATTATAATAAATAAATGTTTGCCCTTGAGAAGTATGGTACGGCTTATGGATGTGGTGAGTTTCTGTCACTAAAAATGCACCAAATTTTTTTAATCAGAAGTCTGTAGTACTTTGATAACAACATTTAAATTAATTTAAATTTTCAAATGTATCTATGGAATGAAGTACATATGAGTGTGCATAAATGTATGTGTGTGCATGTATGTGTGTATTTATGAGTGTGTGTGCATGCATGTGTGTAAATGTATGCCTGTTATAGAATTCTGGGCCCTAATTTCTCAAATTTTATTCAATTGGATAAAAATATAAATGGTTCTGTACAGCAAAGGGAACAAGAGATATTGGGAAAAAATATTTGCAAACCATACATCTGAAAAGGGGATAATATTCAAAATATTTAAGGACTAAACTCAATAGCAAGAAAGCAAATATCACAATCCAATTAGAAGTGAGTAGAAAATCTGAACAGGCATTAAAAAAATGAAACAAATGGCCAACAGACATAGGAAAAAGTATTCAAAAATTGTATCAGGAAAATTCAAGTCAAAACCTCAATAAAATAGCATCTTATACCTGAAAGAATAGCTACTATCACAAAATAAACACACAAACAAATAAACCAAGCAACAACTGGCGGGATGTGGGAACTACATTGAGAGTGGGACTGTAAATTAGTTCAGCAATCTTGGAAAATAGTATGTAGGTTCCTCAAAAAATTAAATATAGAATTACCATATGGTCCAGCAATCTCACTTTTGGGTATATGTCCAGAGGAACTGAAATCAGTATGCCAAAAGGATATCTGCATTTGTATGTTCATTTCACTATCATTCTCAGTAGCCAGGACACGGAAGTGTCCACCAACACATGAACAGAGAAAGAAAATTGATTTAAAGAAAAGGGAATTCTGTCCTGTCATTTGTGACAACCTAGTTGGATCTGGAGGACATTATGCTAAGTAAAGTAACCAAGCCATAGAAAACATAAGTCCTACATGTCTTTTTATATGTAAAATCTGAAAATGTCTATCTTAAACAAAGAGTAAAAGGCAGTTAGCAAAGGATAGAGGTGAGAAGAAATGGGGATAGGGAAGATATTAATCAGAGTACAAACTTGTGGTTAGACTGCAGAAATAAATTTAGTAATCTATTGCACTGCGTGATGACAATAATAACATTGTAAATTTCAACGAAATACCAGAAGCGGAGGACTTTATCATACTTATTACAAAACGTTGGGAAAGTAAGGGTTATGTTAATTTGCTTTATAGAATCCTTCTACACTGTGTAAAGATCAAGACATCACATTGTGCTCTATACGTACATGTAATTATTATTTGTCAATTAAATTTAAATTAATTTAAAATAAAATTCATATGTGAAATTTCTAGGCCCTCACCTTTAAAATCATTGTCACAGATATTTCAATGCCTCAATTAGAGATAAGAAGCTACAAAGTTTATTAAATGTATTGATAACAAAATAACAATGTGACATTATATGATCACAGATACATTTTTTTAAAACCTAGGAAATGCCTATTCATCAGTAATCATAATTACTCAGTAGTTAGCAGAAAGAGTTCACTATAGGATGAAAGCAAACATCATAGTCTTAGTCAAACCTGAAAGGCCTTCAGTAAAATAGAACATAATTGACATGCATTATTCCTAAATCAAGTAATCTACCATGTCAAGGAAAGATACCTAACAGGAGAATATACCACTGCCAACGTACAGGCAGATAATATGACACAACATGCTCCTACTAATCCTAACAATAACTGAGACCCTGCATATCAAGACTCTTGGTAGATAAATAACAGATATTGGGAAATACTCTTGAGTTTTTTTCTCATTCAGAAAATATGCTAATGATGTATCTTAACCTTCCTAGGTCAGTTTTCTCATTACAAAGTATTTGGAATTGTTCTATAATATTTTGTCCTATATATATCTGAAAGTCTGACTTTATAATTCAAATTTAAGCTTGTATTTTGTTGCTAGCATTAAGAACTAAAGCGACAAAAGGTTTTTTAAAGCAAATATTACCTCCTGCATGATAAAGCAAGGACAATTTTAGGAAACCCCCTGCAGTGACTGAGACTGTATAAAGCTTCTTTAATCTTTAAAATTGAGTAAAAGATTAAAGAGAGGTTTCCCATTTTATTAAAAAAAAAAACCTTGAGCATCATTAGGATTATTTATGATGAAGCATCGTGAGAAACTATCTAAAAATAAGAGGAAATATATTGGGCTTGCTACATACATGACTAGCTCATTTATGCTTGAGGCTACACTTTTTAAATTTTATAGACTGAAATGCATATTCTTAAAATATCTTTGAACTTGGCAAAAATCACGCATTAAATGTAATTATGTAAAACCATATTTTATAGAGTACCTCTACTTAACAATGTACTCCACAATTTATCCTAATTTTACACTAAAATAGATAATAATACATTGGAGGTTATAAAAAAATATATTTCCATCAGTCACAAATAATTATCTCATTTCATTTCAGTTTGTATTTGTTATGAAAAATATGACACAGGGGAAAAAGTGTATATTAAACATGGGTTACATCCTCGACTCAGTTTAAGGATGTACTATGAGCATCTGAAACATCCCCTTTTTATTCCTTTTTGAGTAATAGCTATAGTAGAATACATCAACTTTGCCAGTTATTGTGCTCTATATAAGTGAAATCACATAGCATCTAGTAGATCTTCCTTATTCATAAGTGAGACATACAAGCCACCATTAGATACCTCGAACTGTATAGTATCAAACTCTATACACAATGTTTTTTCTCCATAAATATACCAATGATAACATTTCACTTATAAAACAGGCACATTCAGAGGCTAATAATAGTTATCAATTAAACATAATTTTGATAATATACTGTAATAGGAGTTATGAATGTGATCTATCACTCTTTCTGAAAATAACATATTTTACCATACTCACTTTTTTTGTTGACATAAAAATTGAAATTATAAAAAGTGACCCTAAGACTAAGAGGTTCCTACTACATACTATTTTGTGTTTTGCTCATCCACTCAGCCCTATGTATGTGAAATTAATATATGCAGACAAGATATTTTTATAACTATTAATTTTCTACTGTAGAATAAACAACAATTATAGATTCTATATTTTCTGGACAGTTGACTACTTTGTTTTAGGTTACCACCACAAAATGATACTCTGAACATTTTAGTACCTAACTTTTCATGAACTTATGTATGTGTTTCTGTTGAATATACACTCAGAAGTAGAACTGGAGTCATGGATATCAATTTATACATCCAGCTTTAGTAGATATTGCTAAGCATCGTGCACAAATGTATCTTACTTAGGGAAGGACCTGTAGGCCAGGAGGGACATGGAGCTGGGATTTTTGTTTTCCTCATAAAGAATGCCCTACTTCACTTTTAAGAGTTATAAAATTCTACAAAGTTCAGCACTCACTCATGATAAAAACCCTACAGAGAATCAGATTAGAGGGTCTTTATCGTAGTCTGACAAAAACCACCCATGACAAACCAACAGTCAACGTCATACTAATTGGAGAGAAACTGAAAGCTTTCACTCTAAAATCAAGAACAAGACAAGGATGTCCACTGTCACCACTCCTATTCATTACAATTCTGGAAACACTAGTGAGAATGATTAGACAAGAGAGAGAAGTAAAAGGAATAATGATAGGAAAGGAATAAGCTAAATTACAGTTATTTTCAGATGACATGATACTCTGCATAGAAGACCCCAAAAACTCCACCAAATGACTTCTAGATTTAAGAAGCAAATTCAGTATTGTAGCTTGATACAAAGTCAACACTCAAAAGTAAACATTCCAGTACACAAAAAACAAATTTACTGAGAGTGAAATTAGGGAAACCACATCCTTCATAATAGCACCCAAAAACATAAAATCCTTAGGAATCAATCTAACAAAAGAAGTAAAAGATCTATACACGGAAAATTACAATACTCTGAAAAAAGAGATCAAAGAGGATATCAGAAAATGGAAAGATATTCCTTGCTCATGGATAGTAAGAATCAACATAGTGACAATGGTCATATTCCCAAAATTGTTAGACAGTTTTAATGCAATTTTGATCAAAATACTATTAACACACCTCACAAAACAACAGAAAACATTCCTAAAATTCACCTAGAAAAAGAGGAGACCTAGAATAGCAAAAGCAATTCTGGGTAACAAAGGCAAGACAGGCGGTATTACAATCCCTGATTTGAAAATATATTACAAAACTACTGTGATAAAGTCAGCATGGTACTGGCAAAAAATAGAGCTGACGATCAGTGAGACAAATTACAAGATGCAGACACAGATCCAAACATACTCAGCCACCTTATCTTTGACAAAGTGGCCAAACATGCTCACTGAAAAAAAGATAGCCTATTTAACAAAGGGTGCTGGAAAACTTGACTCTGTATATGCCAAAGACTAAAACTAGACCCATGTGTATCACCATGCATTAAAGTCAAAATGGGTGAACGATCTAAGTATTAAAACAGAAATCTACTTGAAGAAAAAGTAGGTAGAAATCTTGAAGACACAGGTATTGGCATAGAGTTCATGAACAAAACCCAAACTGCATGAGAACTATTTCAAAGAATCCACAACTGGGATCTTGTCTTACTAAGAAGCTTTTGCACATCAAAAGAAATCAACAACAGAGTGAAAAGACAGCCCACAGATTGGGAAAAAATTTTAGCTACTTGTCTCTCAGAAAAAGGAATTCTATGTAGAACCTATAAAGAATTGAAAAAAATCAGAATCCCCAAATTCAAAAACCTAATCCAAAAATGGACATCTGAGATGAATATGCACTTCTCAGGTGATGAAATACAAATGACAAATAAATATATGAAAAAATGCTCAACACCATTGGTCATTCAAGAGATACAAATTAAAACAACACTGAGATTCCATCTCACTCCAAAAATCAATCAATAAAAAATGCTGGAGGGGCTGTGGAGAAAAAGAATCCTTCTCCACTCTTGGTGGGAGTGCAGACTAGTACAACCAATACGGAAATCAGTATGGAGATTCCTCAAAAAACTAGGATTAGAAGTCTCATTCAATCCAGCTATTCTTCTTCTGGGTATCTTCCTAGAACAATTAAAAACACCCTATCACAGTGATATATGTGCATCAACGTTTATAGCAGCACAATTTGTAATAGCTAGATCCTGGAAACAACCCTTATAGTCATCTATCAAGGAATGGATAAAAAAGATATATTTTATATAATGGAGTACTACTCAGCCATAAAGAAGGATAAACTGGAGACTCTTACATGTAAATAGATGTGACTTGGGGATTTAGCTCAGCGGCACAACATCTGTCTGGCAAGCACGAGGTCATGAGTTCGATTCCCGGTATCAGAAAAAAACCAAAATCAAAAACAAACAAACAAAAAATAGATGTAACTTGAGACCATACTTATTAGTGGAATAAATCAGACTCACATGTGTAAACATCATATTGTCTCCCTGGTGTAAGAAACTGAAAGAGTAAATAAGATCTAAAATGTACAGTAGATACTGTGAAATGGAAAGCAATTGTTAAAAAGGAAAAAGGAGCTAGGATAGAGGAAAGGGGAAAGGATGGAAGGGAAAAAAGAGAAAAAAAGCAAGTTAGTCATACTATTAGGGTCTCTAAGTTCATAGAAAAGGAAGGTTTGTGCTAATATCAATTGGAGAAATTTTTATGCCAATATCTTGTACTCTGAGTATTTTAAAGATAATAAAATGCAGAGTATTAACTATTATTATTCTCCTATCATCTGGTTATGAGACTTTGTTTTACCTTCTGTCCATTAAAAAATGAGTTATAAAATGCTAAATAGCTCATCAGTGACAACGGAAGTGTATGTACACGATCAAGGTATGGACCATTAAGAAAAAGAAGGTTATGAGTCAAGACAAGCTCCTACCACAGATTAAAGCATATTATGACCTCAAGCATCATGTTGCCTAGGAGAACATTATACTTCCTTTTGACATTTGTCAAGAAGAAAAACGTGAATTACAAGATCAGAATATTTAGGCTAACCTATTATCCCATAAATATACCACAATAGGATAAACAGCACATTAAGCTATTTAATAAAATAGTTACAGACCCACTGGATATTAAATTTATGATATAAGCTATAATATTCTCTGGAATGGCCCAAGACAGTAAACTATTTTTTGTTTGGTTCCCATTTCCTTCTTGAAAAATATAAAAACAAAAGTTTCTCAAAAGCAATTCCTAGAAGTAAATTAAGAGGTCAGCAGAACACAACCACAGACAAAAAAACACAATGGAATGTTAACTTGAAGGAATGCAGTGTGTATTTAAGGAGCGGAGAAAGAGCTCCTGGGCTGCTGCAAAGCCATCAGATGCAAGTTCAATGTCACCCGAGGTCAACGTGAAAGATAAAGCTCACCAACAATAGCCAAAACAGATGTGACCCCCCCCCCTTAAGTTTTACTAAAAATCATGACTGCAAGAGAGCAGAGCAGCAATGGCCAGGTCCCACTCTGACAGTGCAACTCATTTCACCTGGCCCAGGAGGATAAAGGGCTACTCTGAAACATGAGTCATCTTCAGCGCAATTTGCTTACAGCCCATTTCTTCCTACTCTTGAGCATCTGGATACAAGTTTCTATAGTGTCCCTGTAAAACAGAAGTATTTAAACAGATCGAAGGACTCTACTCACCAGTGTTAATTAAAAAGGACAAAGGGGGTTAAATAATTTGCATAGTAGATGTTGTTACAAAATATGTCACGATAACTCAGATACTTGTACGCAGAAATCGTATTCGTACATTTTTCAATTCCCCAAATAAATACATTTCCTGAATTGCACTGGATGTACACGCTAGCAAAATTAAATGCTCCTCGTAACTTATTTATAGGAAATTTTTAATAGGAAAGCAGCTTCTACTTGTTACTTCCCCAAAGCTGTCCTTTTCATTAAAACTTACTTATGGGAATCTTTCACCACCCAATCATCTAGTGGTTGAAATTTGCATAATCAGATAATATATCCAAGGAAGTGGCACGTGCTGCTGTCAGTTATAAAGCACATCTCAAAAGCAGTATAAATTACAGTATAAGATATACACCTTCCTTCCTATTCCTTTGCAAACTATCAGATTCAGTCAGGAGTCCATTATAAATCTTGCGGAGTAGATATAATCAGGCATATTCCACAAGAAAGAGTTAAAATTTTATGTACCAAAGCAAACTGCATATCATCTTTGACATATGGATTATGAAGATGTGTTTTCTGACACCTCCTCCCTGCACTGGGGACCAGGGCTGAACAAGTCTCTCCAGCTGGGAGGGCTGTTCCTCTTTCCCTCTCACTGCCAGGGGTTGAGCGCTAAGTTCAAGAGTCTCAACATTCCCTGAAAAATAGCACCAGCCTTCTTGTGACAAAAAGTTAAGAAACAGTTATGTTAGTTTAAAAATAAAACCCTATAGCTAGTAAACTAGATGTGTAGAGATTCATCTGGGAAAGCTATTTAGAATAGTAATATACTCATGTTAAATACAGTATTTTTCCTCTTTTTTTAATTTAAAAAAATTAGTTCTATGGTTCCTTAGTTTCCCTGTTCTCTTCATCTACTTTGTACTTGTATTTTGCCTCATACATAATAACCTGCTATTGGGTGTCTACACAACAGTAAATTATTTTATCAGCTAATGCAGGTTTTAAAGTAAGGCAGGGGCCAGAGATATAGCACAGTGGCACAGCGCCTGCCCGGCAAGTGCAAGGTCCTGAATTTGATTCCGGGTACCAAAAAGTAAAAATAAAGTCAGGCAGAAGTCCTTCACTCTTTCTCTTGTGCATGACTCACTTGGGAAACAAAACCACACAGTATAGTCTGCAGGTTTCTCCCAACAGCAGCTCTGGAACATTAAAAGTTTGCCCTTTCCTGACAAAACCATTCAATATTTCACAAAAAGTTTGTGAAAACACAAACTCCTGAGACATTTTAGTAATTCCTGCAACAAAAACACTAATTTGAAAGTGCAGGCCTCACTAAAAATAGCATTTACTATTATTTGCATTATGCAAATATTCTTACATGAAATTCTTATGGAACAGGACTGAAAGGAAGGAACTCAAGGGGAGTGGAAGGGAGGAGAGAGGAGGGGACGGGAGGGGAAGGGAAGGGAAGGGAAGGGAAGGGAAGGGAAGGGAAGGGAAGAAAAGGGAAGGGAAAGGATAATGAAAAGGACAGTGCATTCTGAGTGGATCCCTAAGACTGCAGCATAATCCAAACTGGTTAAGAACCTTTTACAAAGAAAAGAAGAAATAGGGTCCAGTAAGCTACATTCACCACTGGTCTCCATTGGAAACTAATGGACTAATTAGAATAAAATATTTCTCAAAGATAGCTACTATCCTTCTTAAATCTAAAAGGGGTCATTCAGCCTTCATTATAATTTAGTCATTCAGCATACAAGGAATGAAGAATAATCATAAAATACATGATGGTAGTATTTATGACATATTCAGCAACACTCATGTGTAAAGCAGGGTTTTGTTTTCCTCCAGATTCCTTTCTGAATAATGTAGTGATATCATAGACTTCCTCCAATTCTAAGCACAAAGAGAATCTCTGTGAAAGTAAGATGAGAGACGTTTTCTGATGATTATAAATATAGCTAACTTTTCTAAAAGAAAATCATGAATTTCATTAAAATTAGCCTATTAATCCAAGGTCAAAAAAATACACAAAAACCCTTATTTTTAATGCAAATACAATTCTCCATTGTAAAATTTCTTTTTATGGATTTACTATCTAGCCTAAAGTTTCTCAAAGGAAGAATCTCGGAACAATATTTCAAAGGATATAAAGACCTTGAAGATGTAAAACACAAGATGCCATTAGGAAACGCCAGTTTTGTTCCTCCCACTCTTTCTTTTCACTGACATTTTCTTTCCCTGAATCCCCAGTTGCTACCACTTCCAAATTCTTTTTCTTTTCTCCTTTTGTGCATTATCTCCAGACTATTATGAAGCACAAAATAGTTACTCAACAAATAATAGCTGAGTACCTATAATATTTTTAGCAAAGTAAATATGTCAAGCATGATATATTATCATGCCTCCCCAAAACTTTGACCCTTCTCTTTTCCCAGCTCTCTTGGATCACGATCTCTGAGTAGCGATAAAGGGGCTATGTTACAATTGTCTCTGTAATGGTTTAATAAACATGTTGATGTTAAAATAATATACATTTCAATGCATATACTTTAATTTCTCCCCTTTCTTTCTTCAGGTTTTGAACTAATTGAAATATATGTGACCTTAAAAACATAAAGGAAAAACATCTCTCTCTAGGACCACTTTTCCTCCAATGAGAATTGGGTCTGAAATCTGAAACTTTTCTTTTTTAAATTTCGTTACTTTCGTTTGTCTTCTGTACTCATAAGGACCACCATCTTCCAAGGTATTTGATACAAATAATCAACACACTGTTGAGTCCCTATCTTGCTTGACATTAAAGTCACTTCTTTCTTTATGTACTCCAATAGTTTCAGTGTGTTCCCCAAACTTGCTGGGCTGGAAACTTAAAACCCAATATAACAGTGTTGAGAAGTAGTAGCTTTAAAAGGAGATTAGTTATCAGAGTTCTGGTTCTGCCCTTATGAACAAATTATTGTCCTTATTATGGGAGTAGGTTAGTCAGAATGGGAGTATTTTCCTGGTAAAAGGTGGAGACCCTTCCCCTGACCCACCCTACCTTTCTTGTGGACACATGAACATGTGTGCACACATCCTTCCACCATAAACCTTCAACCTTAAACACTCAGCCTCTAGAACTGTTAAAAAATAGATCTGTGTAAATTACTCAACCTCAGGCACTCGGTGAAGGCAGCTGAAACACACTAACACACACTTTCTTCTCTACACTTTTATGAGACTCCACTATATTCCTCCTCTTCTGCTTTCTTTGTAATCCCCCTTTGCTTCTCGGCCCATTCTCAGAATTCTGGAGCAACTCAGGACAATAGTGTAGGCTCTTTTCATTCCCTACATAATCACATGCAGTCCCACATGTTTTACATTCCCACCTATATGCCAATAACTTCAAAATCTGTATCTCCTTCCTGTACCCTCAGAATACGTCCCAAAGCCCATATAATCCAAATGTCTACTCCACATCCCTATTTCTGGTCTTCCAGAGAATACTAACGCAATACACTCAAAACCGGAGGCATTTATTGGGAGGCCACTTGGAACATCCCTTATTTCCGTAAGGGCCTCGCAAAGCACTGTGCTGCTCAAGGCAAAAATATGAAATCATCCTTACTCTTCTCATTCCATCCTTTATCCTCCACCCACCTAGTAAACAGCATTGCCCTGAAGTCTCTCCATGATTCAACAGTGTTTAATTTCTGGTATTTCCTTGTGTCTCCACCACCACCATCCTTTGGAGCCCATTAGACATTTGTTGGACTGTGGAAATGAGCTAAAGAAATGCTTTTACAATGCAAGTCTGACAATGTTACTTACTCATAAAATAACTTCTTTAGCTACTTTCTGCTAAAGCCCGATCTCAGCTCCCTCTTAATTTACTTGTACATAGCTCTCCATCTTGTTATTCCACATTCATTTGTCCCCTCACTCTCTGGACACCAGTATATGACATCTCTGAGGCCACTGTCCATGATAGGGGACTCTCATCTCACATACACTTTTGTACTAACTGCTTCCTCCATGGAGCAGAGCTGTCCTTTCCTTATACTCCTTGCTTAACCACACTCTGCTTTGAAGCTAACCTTTGTTGTTGTTTTGGTTCTGGAAATCAAAACCAAGATCTCCTGCATGCTAGGGAAATGCTCTATCACTGAGCTACATTCCCAGCCTTGGGTCTTATCTTAAAGTCTTCTCAAGGATGCCTCCCTTGAAATGAGCTCATAAATCACTTTTATAGTTATAGCCGTAAGGATTATATGACTGGTACAGTATAAATACATTTAACATAAAATTGTAGATTATAAATAAGTACCATAATATTTTCAAATAAAGATTAAATGCAAATAAAGCAAGTTGGTTACTCACTTTATCTTCTCAATGCCAGCAGAACATTTTCATGATATTTCTAAATTTGTGTATTCTGTGATTTTTTTCACTTATATGCAACCTCAGAACAGAGATGAGAAAGTCTCTAAGCTTCTCCACAGTTCCTATTACTCTAGCTGTAGCCATGGTGTAGAAATAAAGGAGACTCCCGTCTTTGTGATATAGCCATGGTAAGGCATGCATTTCTGAATCCTCTTAGTTCTCCTCCTCAGTAAGACAATAGATCACCACTCTCTTAAGGACAAATATGAGAGATAGAAGCCCCTCATTTCTCTATAGCCTCATTTCTCCATGGCCTTCACTGGGGAACCTTGAGGTGCAAACCAAACACACAGAGAACTAAATGTGCTACAGATAACACTGTGGAAATTAGCTCCATTTTTGTATCCGTTGTACCTTGTGGTTCTTGGATCAGCCCAGAAATTGCAATATAATCTAGCCTCTTCCTTAGGGAAATAAAATCCATTTTGTCATATACTGAGCAAAATTTCTTATGTTTTGGTGAAAAATGCTTCCTTAGGGGTCATTTTTTACACTATATCAAATAAAGTTTTTGTTGCTGTTGTCCTCCCCTAAGCATCCAGTCTTGGTTAACTTCTCCATAGGATTGTGCTTTGTTTCATTTTTTTATTTTGCTTTGTTTCCTTTCTTAATGAACTTTCTCTTTTTACCATTGTTTGTTACTGCTATTGCTGTTTTGGCTTCCTTTTTAAAAAAATCACATATAAGAGTATGGTATTATTAATAATTTATCAGAAAAATGCATTAATTTAACAAGATTACTAAATTCATCTTATTAGTCATTTGATAAATTTCTCCTAAGGAAAAAAATATTGTAGGCCACTTTGCTAAATATTAATAGGACCTTGAATGAAACAGGTTATCAATCTTGACTCTTCACTTGTGAAGCTGACAATAGAGTGGGGGAGGATAGGAAATAAGAAAACACAATGACATCAAATTCTCCAATTTTTATAAACATTTTAAGGAAATGAATATGAAGAAATGGTATAGATAAGGGTCTGTGGGGATCTATTTAGATAAGGTAGCAAAGAAGATCTTAAACTTGACATTCTAGCCAAAAGCTAAAGGACTAGAAGTCAGCAAGGGTAAGTGGTTGTGGGAGGAGCAGTTCTACACATTGGGAACAGTATGTGCTAAGGTTCTGATTTGGGCATAGCTTTTGGCTTATTATCTAAACTGAATGGAAGAGTGACTTCAGTTTCATAAATCAGGGACTAAGGGTTTAAGTTGAAGTTACAAAGATAAAGAGAAAACATATTCCGCAGCACCATAGTGGTCAAGGCAAAAAAATTCTATTTAATTCTAGGTATAATGAGAAGCTACTGGACCTGAAACAGGGGAATAACTTGGTGTGGTTATAATATCAAGTGGTTTATATTTTAATGGGGTCACTCAGGCTGCTGCATGAGGAGCAGATTTGTAGGTGTAGAGTGGGAGGGTAAAACAAAGTGACCAGTTGGGAAATTATTGCTAGAGTCCAGAAGAAAAAAGACAGTACAGACAGGAAGGTGGCAGTGGAGAAAGCACAGAGAGGAAAGCTTCTGGATGCAATATGCAGATGAAAACATTGGGATTTCCTAATAGATTTAAACATAATTATGCATATTTATAAGAACATCTGACTACTATTATTCTATACAAACAGTCATGACAACTTCACGTTGTGATTATAATGGGTATAATCAGTTGGATGGATGATACTAATTTAAAGTAAAGAATAATTTAGAATAAGTTTAAAATAAAGAATAATTTCTTCTTTTGAAGAAATGTTGGACACCTTTTCAGTTGAATAAACCTTTTACAGTCATTAGTTACGTATTAAGAGATTTAGTCTATGTCTGTTAGAAACAATTTCAGTACAATAAGAATATTACTTTTTGTCATGACTCATATACCCTTCGCTAATTTTTTTTTTTTTTTTTTTTTGCGGTACCGGGGATTGAATTCATGACCTTATGCTTGCCAGGCAGGCACTTATGCCACTGAGCTATATCCCCAGCCCCCAACCCTTTGCTAATTTTTGGAAGAAATGCTGTGAACTGTGATAGCAAGAGTTTCCCTGCCCAGCATGCTATCCTGTTCTTCCTCTCACAAAAGCATCCCTTGCTCTTTGGGTGTCATTGTCCCCCACCGATTTTCCAGTGTATGTGGCCTGTGCTTGGCTCTGTGCCTGATTTCACTTTCCTCAAAAGAACTGTAGAGGGATGGGTGGGCGTGTATTCAAATCAGACCTTCCATGGGTGTTTTTAAGTTGCACAGGGTGAGTGGGTCTCTATACCCCTGTAGAAGTGGGACTATCAGTACAAAAACTCTGAGCATAAGATAACAGAAAAGAATAGAGTGAAATAGAGGCTGTTAAACTAGTTCAAACTAGTCTGAGTTGAGTTTATCTCACTATATCTGGTCATGCTAATTTACATAAAAGAAGATAAGTTGAATATAAAGTAGCTGAATGATATCAGGAGTAAAGTTTGAAAGGTTAAAGTTGAACACTACAGGTTGAATGGAGGGAAGAAAAGAAACAAGTTATATCATGTACAGGTATAAATTCTCTATGATGTATGTGATTGTCATATATACATAAAATGTACCAATAAAATGTGATTGGAAACTGTCAAAAAAAAAAAAAAAAACAAAAGGAAATTGGACATTACAAAAATTAAAACCTGAGATTTTAGTTTATTTTGCTTTAGAATCCTATACACTTAACATTAAATAGTTCTAACATACCCGTGGTTAAAACTTTAAACTAAAAATAAATTTATGCATTTGTGGATGTGTGCCTGCAGGTTTGCACGTGTATTTAAGACTGGATCTTTCTCTTTCTCTCTCTCTCCCTCTCCCTTTTCCTCTCCCCATCCCCTTCCCCTTCCCCCTCCCCCTCCCTCTCCCACTCCCTCTCCCCCTCCCTCTCCCGCTCTCTCCATATAGATATCTCACATATCTGGAGAATACTTAAAAAAAAACTGTCAGTGGTGCTTGGAAAACAAAGGAATAGGAGTGGGAGAAGGAACTATAGGATTAGCTAGAAATATAACCAGGGAACAGAGAAGGCAGATCTGAAATAGCACATTTGAAAGCTGTGGTACCAAAGTATATACAGCTAATTCATTCAGAGGCTTTGATAAAATGATTTCATCAGGTTGCTGCTGAAGAAAGCTAAGCATCTAGGGTGAATAATGCATGGAGCCACTATGTACTGTTTTCTAAAAGTCTATTTAGCTCGATGAGTAAGAAATAGCAGGACAAAACATTAAAGGCTAAGAACAATCTTCTTACCGGACTAAGAGGAATGGTAAGCAGTATAAAATCACATTCTATAACGGCTTTCTTATGGGTCCACTGTAATCTCTGCTGGACTTCAAAACTAAACTTTTAACTTCATACATAGCAACTTCACTTCAATTAATGAAGTTTAGCAAAGAACACTCTGAGAAAAACAGGTAAAGACAGATGTATGTAAAAAGAATCAAGATATATAAGATATATCATGTACAGGTACGAATTCCATCTGGTGAAGGTTATCATTATGTATACCTAAAACATACCAATAAAAATTAACTAAAGAAAAGAGAGAGATGCCCATATACTTCCCTAGATGAATGGAGTATGAAAACATACCAAGGAGAAGAGAAATACAGAAATTGAATCCAACTCTGAAGGAGAACAGAAATGATGCAAGGACTGCAGTTGTCCTGGGAATCCCCAGTGCAGTGTGTCCTCCCTTCTGTCCCTTTCCTCTGGGCATTTCTCTTCATCTTCTACATATTCCCCATGAGCAAACTTGCCACCCCCTAACTTTCTTCAGCACTACATACACCAAAGAAAACCAAATGTGTATCTCCATCCCTTTTTTTTTTCTTCTTCTTTTTTGGTCTTTTGAGACAGGGTCTCGCTATGCAGTTCAGACTGGCCTTGAGCTCACTTTGTAGCCCAGGCTGGTCTCGAATTTACAACAATCCTCCTGCCTCAGCCTCCTGAGTGCTGGGATTATAAGCATGTGCCACCATACCCGGCTCTCCATCCCTCATTTTGAATCCCATGCCAGCTTCAATCTTTTACCTTGGAGTCTCTCTATAGATGACCTCTAGACAAGTAAGTTAGCTAGACATTAATATTAAGTCAGAGAGGGGTTGGGCCCTTAAAAAGGTCAGCACAAAAGACAGAGACATCAGAATTACAGCTGGAGGCAAACCTGAAGAGGGCCAGGCCTAGGATAGAGACACAATAGCCAGGCCTGCTAGAAAAACAGCAATTTCAGTTTACACTGCAATTAGCATCACAGGGCCCAGGGGTACAGATAGGCATCAGGTGAGTGACCAGAACATGGAGACCCATATCCCCTCACTCCCCAAAATGCCTTTGTTCCTTCTATGTACTCTCACTACTATGTGACTCTTCTCCCCAGTGGATCAATAAGCTAAGCAGCTACATTTGTAATCCTATAGGTTGAGTATAGATTGACCCACGTTGTACCCATATTGTGATTTTGCTGTATAAATTACTCCTGACACAGGGCCTCACTGGCCACACATCAGGATGACTCCTTCCCTGGAAATCCACTTATTTCTAATAAAACTCTCTCAACTTCCTCCTTTGGTTCACGACTTCACTCCTTCACCTTGTGAGACTACAAACTTGGCACATTTGACATGTAATGTATCACAAGTTTTATTTTTCTTATATCAACCCAAGCCACTAACACCTAAGATACCCACAGTAACTCACCATACTCCATTGTTCAGATCTCTACTGCTTTCTGATTCCCAATTAAACCATTGCCACATACCAATTTAATATCTAAATGAGAAGTGTCTGAATTTCCTTCCAAATCTTGTCATTCAAGATTCATCTCCAATGATAGCTCATCTAAAATGTTTCTCAACTACCTCAGACTTATTAATCTTCCTGGTACATTAACTATATAATGCTGTGTACATGCCTTTATTGTAACATTTATATGACTATGTTGTGGGGGTTTATTTTGTTGCATTATTTGACATTAAGGTAGGATTTGGTGGAGGGTATGCAATATAAAATGAATTTTTCAAGTCAGATAAACTAATATTGCATCCCTCCTATAAATAAGTTCTCAATTATTACTCAATAAATTTATCTATACCCCTGATTCCATTTCACAGAGAATAATCCAGTTCATATTGAAATGTAGTACTAAACTGACATTTTAAATACACAGCATTAACTTTACATGTATTTATAATCTCACTCTAAGAATATTCCGAAGATAAAAATGTACAACAGAGTGAATATCAGGTGGATGATTTTAGCTCTGCAGCTGCTATTATTTATACTTTACAAGTTATGAATTACGTGAGTAATGGCACATAGTATAAATTCATGTGATTGCCATGTGCGTGTGAGAAAGGAGGAGAGTGGTACACATCTGTGTTATTAAAACAGTGTCTAGGTTTAAAACATGTATTTTCATACTTCACAGGATCATTGGGTAACAATCTGCCACTTCCATATTTTGTCTACTTTGGCTAGATTTTCTGCATTTTTTTTCTCCTCATGTCAGAGGCTAATTTAAGTCCTTTAGCTCTGGGAACACGATTATATCTCTGTTATACTTTATCATTTCACTGCTAATTTAAAGAGAAATTTTGTTTGCTCTATTATCCTATCAAGTTTCCAGGCAAAGCTCTATTCAACAACCATGGCTAAGTAAAAAGTAGGAAGAGAATCAATTCAATAAATATATATGGACTATACAGGTACCAAAGAACCTGCTGTGAGATGGGATCCAGAAATGACAGAGAACCGAACAACATGTGTCATTAGGTAGCTTTCAACTAGGCAATTATTAAATCTTAGCACACAGCATTTTAAATTCCTTACACCTACCACTTGTACCAAGTGTAAAATGAGTTGGTAAATAAATCCTTCATCCAGATAGCAAATTTTCTACCAGCTTCCCCACAGTATAACTGATTTATTTATGGTTTAATGTTATTTTTTTTTACAAAAACATAGTGTAAGAAAGCTAACACTTTAGAAAAACACTTATATGTAAGTATGACTTTTTTAAACTCTAACTTTTTTATTTTGTGGAAAAAAGTGAAACAAAATTTCATAACAAAATAATAGAATAGCAATTGTAAATATATTGCATATTGCTATCTTTAAAGTTGATGCCCACTGTAACTTCTTATGTTCTGTTCTGGAAGTTACCACCAGACTAAAAGTCCATCAGTATTCATAAGAAGTGGAAAAATAACACCACAGAGATGTTTGAAGTTGAGTTACTCAAGCAGAGGAAACTGTAGTAAGCATACCCATATATTCGGGTTAGAATTTTAAGCAACTCTAGGAAACAAATTTACATAGAGTGATTATTAGTGAGCATTTTACAATGTTTCCAACATAAAAATTGATCCTAAATATTTGAATTCTACCCTAAAATAAAATAAGCAGAACTCACAAGGCCAATATAATCATGGCCAAATAATGATGAAGAAAGTTACAGAATTCATAAACTAAATTTTAAGTCCTAACATTCTCACTCACTCCCTCTACCTTTCCACCTCTGACACTAAGGACTGAACCCAGGGTTGGGTTAGGGTTAGTCTCTCACTCCTTTTTGCTTTTATTTTGTTTTCTTTTGTTTGTTTGTTTGTTTGTTTTTTCCGGTACCGGGAATTGAACTCACGTTTGTTTTTATTTTGAGACAATCTCATTAAGTCACTAAGTTGCTCAGACTGGCTTGAATTTGCAGTCCTCTTGCTTCAGTCTCCCAGAGTGACCCAACAGTCTTAAAAATAGGGTCTGATACTACGTTACAGGAGAGGATAGAGAGAAATGAAATGATAGGCTGTTTCAAGGGTTTACACATTAGTTACTGCATTTCCTGGACATCAGGCCAAAGCCCAGAAAGCACTGCCCACAGCAATAGAGACCTGCTAAGTCAGGGGACCAGGATCTCAATAAGAATGAAAGCAACTGAGCACTGTAATCCTTGAAAATAAGATGATAAACCATCCTATTCTACAAAGTGTAATATTTAGCTAATATTTCCAACACTGCGATAAAGAATCCAAAACACGGGTTAGCATAATGCTTTCCTACTGTGCTTTAATAAGAGTAAAATCAATTGCAGAAATGCAAAAAGTTACTGATAAGATTCTGGGTCTTGCTGCTGTGAGCAAGTACATCATTCAGCACCTGTCACTCCGTAAAGCAAGGATCGCGGACACAGCTTTAAAAAGTGCGAGGGGAAAGTTAGAGTGGTTTCCTTTCATCCCTTGTAATCATTTTATGAACTGTGCTGCTGGCCCCGGTGCCTCACCTAGATGTCCAAAGAATCTGGAACAGCCTCTACATTTAAGGCAGATAAAGCTGAGAAGACTACAGTGTGAAATCAGAGGGGGTGAGGAACTGCCTTCCCCTTTTAAGAGCGGCATCAATTAAGCCCAGGGGAGGGGGGTTCAGTTTACTAGTTAATTAGTCCAGGGATGTGGTTCTTTCATGTGTAATTCAGAACAGGAACACCTGGTGTGCAGCTCTTCAAAGCACGAGGGGGGACAGGGAAGCCAAACAATGCCAGAGAGGTCACAACAGAAAGCAACAGCACAAGAACAAAAACTGTTTCCATGTGACCTTCACCCCGTTGTAAATAAAATGAGATTCCCAAGGGTCCACTCCCCCACGGGTCTAGGGAGAACAAACAGCTCCTGGCCCTCTCAGGGAGTTCTAAAAAGACATGGTGTTAACTAATTGTTTTATAACCCAATTAAAAAGAAAACAGAAAGCCGGGGAAATGCAAATAGGGATATAATGATTATAATCACATCCTGATATATAGCACACACCAAAAATATTGACATGCTCTCTCTCTCTGCTATGTGACCATGACTGCCCAGGTAACAGTCCACAAAATTAAGAAGGGAGGTGTCCACTTTAGGACAAATTACCTTGTTCTACTGAATCAGAAACTGAGCAGTTTGTTAATGGAACACCTGTCCTTGTGAATTCTAAAGCAGTGAGATAACTTTTTTATGTTTAATTGTTGCTTCTAAATATTTCAGTTGTAGACAGGTTGATTAATGCATAAATTTAATGTTTACATTGAACCTAACAAAATAGAATTTAAGCTGTGGCATTCATATCAGAAGGAATAAGAGGATCCAGCACATTTTAAAATCCACTGCCAGAAGAAATTCTGCAACATAAATTTCTGTGTCTGAAAACATCATGAAAAAATCTTCCATAAAGAGTTTTAAATTTAAAGATCACAGGTTCAGAAGAAAATGGCTTAACCATTTTTAGCATTGATTGTACTTATTTCTGCTGGAGGGAAAACGTTACACACACATACACACACACACGCACATACACACGAAACTAGCTGAAAACAGTAGCAAAAACAAATAAACAAAACAAAACACAGGATTCTGATCCATTAAACCAAAGGCATTTAACAGAGAGGGAGGTGAACCAAAAGTGGAGAAATCATGAAAATGTTTTTCATACATCTGTCTTTTAAGAATGAACAATGAACCAGAGAGGAGAGCGTTCAATAAAAACACAGAATTATCTGGTGGTACAAGGAAAGGTAAAAATAAGTGAAAACAGTTTAAATGGGACTTACATGTGTGTGAAGATTCACTTTAAAACACTAAGTACAAGGAGAATAACATTCTTTCAATAAGTCAAAATTATTTGCTTCACAATCTAGCTATGTTAGTATGCCAAAAAAGGATCCTCTATTTTTAAAATCTTTTTCTTTGTGTTTGTTTTTTGTTCATTAGGGGATCTTGCTTTGTTGGCCCAAGTGGCCTTGAACTACAGTATCCAGAAGATCTTCCTGTCTTGTCTCCAAAGTAACTGGGCCTATACGTGTGTGCCACCCTGCTCATATCTATATGTTTTTAAATTTGTTCATTTATTTATAAAAGCTAAAATCTGTCCAGAAGCGGTAGAATGAAAATCAACTTGGACTGAAAAGAATCAAAAGTAGCCTTGTTATACAAATGAGGCTGGAAGGACAGACACAGGAAAGACCAAATGCAAAAAGAAAAAAGGAAAGAGAAAAAAAACAACACTGTTCTCCTAAGGTCGAGCAGCACCTAGAGAATGCCTTAAAAACTCCTTCATTTTTGCCAATGTCACCCCAGACCTACTTTGTTATTTTCTTCTCTAACGGGAATTTCCAACTGCTGCTGAAGTGCCTGGCTTTCTGTCACTATAAGGCAACACCTGAGATAATCATCTTGTACAGAGGAAATGTTCATTTTTGTCCCTATATTCAGTCCATGATTGATTGGCCTGCATGCTTTGTGCCTGTGGCAAGGCAGTACATCATGGTAGAGTACATAGCAGAGCATAATCACTTGTATCACCAGTCAGGGAGAGCAAAGAGAAAAAATGGAAAAGGATAAAGGGTGACAGTGCCCTTCAAGGGCATACTCATGCTTACTCAAGGACTCAGATAAGGCCCCTTGTTCTAAAGATTCCACTGCCTCAGTCCCACCCTGGTAGCCATGCCTTTAACTCTAGGAGAGTCAAGATCTAAAATATAGCACCTTTTAGCTTGAAAAATGACAGCATCCAATCCCTAGTTAGTTCCCACTTCTAAACATGCCTCAGACAGCAAACAGTCCCACACCAATCCCTGCTCTGGGACCCTTCTCAGAATCCTGCAGCAGGAAGCCAGCCTCACAAAACTTGGTCTTGTCTGACTACAGACTTATTCTCGTGAATGTATGATGCAAAATATTGGTGTTCTGTGAAAATAACTTGTATTTCTTGCTTTTCTGAGGTCCTACTACCTTACATAGATAAATAACGCAAATAAATGTGAATATAATAATTTCAACAAGAAGAATATGAACAAAATACTACAGAAGTCCAGAGGGCAGAGAAATGGCTATCGGGATGGGATTTGGAAGAGTTATTTTTTTAAAAGTGGAATATGGATTAGACATTAAAAGAGATGTCAGACTTCTAGAACCAAGCTGTTCAAGTGGAAAGTGTCTAAGGACCAAGATGAACACAGTAGGAAACCAGCAAAGGTCCAGGGAACTGCAACACAAAGTGCACGCTGCAAAGTATTGTGAAGTCAACCTGAAATCTGAGACTAAAATGAAAATATTTGATTTGATAGGTGATATGGAACCATTAAAAGTTTTAGAACAAGCCAGTGACTCAATCAGTGCTATCCTTTAAGACAACTTCTCCTAGAGAGATTGAGAAGACAGAAAGCTATTTCGAATAGCCTCCTTGGAAGTGGACTAGGGCTGGAAGTAGAGTTGAAGGAAAGAACCTAAAAGACTCTACAGGGAAAGCAGCAGAAAATTATGACAGAGAAGATACATGCAGCAAGACAGAGGAGTCAGAGCAGAGAGGTGAGGAGTCCCTGTGAGTGAGACTCGGAAGTCACCAAGGGAAGTGGGAGAGTGGGAGGGAGAGAACAATGGTGGAGCCTGGGTCAACATTCCATCCCAGTCCAATGCACTGCAGTCCAGAGTCCCACTGTGTCTCTGTTCAACTTGTAATAGCTATCCCAGAGAGTAATGTTTTCATCTAAAGAAAGTGAGTATCTTATGGTGAAAGCTGGGTTCAAGCGCTATTTTCAGATACTGCTATGTGAATTTAGCAATCATTTAATTTCACTAACCCTAAAGGTATTCCTTAGAACAAAGAGGATTATAACAGCACTTGCCTAAGAAAAGTACTCTGTTGGCCAAGTTAAATCACTGAGTACATGGCTTGCCTGTGTGGTCTAGTAAGAGAAAATGGTAGACCAAATGATGGGCTTCTCTTCTGAGATTGTTCTGTAGCTTGTGGTAAAGAGGTTCAAAAAGATGGCGGGGGCCCTGTGCTATTGTTTAGGTGGAATTCAGACTTAGTTCAGTATGGCTGCAGTGGGAAGAACAGTCTTAACTGATCAGGGCAATTTTCTGGCACTGTCTGAGCATAACTAACAGTGATGACTTTTCCATCCTTTCAAAAATATTTGATATCAACTTCTCATTTAAGGGACAGCTCTTGCTGCCTCTTCAAACGATTTTTTTTTTTTTTTTTTTGAGGGGGGTTGCTTTTGTGTCTTTATCTGATGCATTTATACTGGGTGGAGAACTGTGTTATTCTAGTCCAAAAACTCAGAATTTTAGGAAGTCTGTGACAGTATATGTCCTTTTAAAGCTGTTCTCACTCAAAATCTTAGCTCGTACTCCACCAACATCATCTAGTTGGGTCAACTAGATATTTGTGGAGTATGGGATAATAAAGGTCTGAAACTTAAAAAATAAATCTTGGCCTAGAAAAACAGATCTTCAGGGGCTGGGGATTTAGCTCAGCGGCAAAGCACTTGCCTGGCAAGCGCAAGGTCGTGAGTTCGGTTCCCGGTACCGGAGAAAAACAAAAAAAAAAAAAAAAAAAGAAAAACAGATCTTCAAAATGAAGTACTATTTACATTTCAAAGTGATTTTTGCAACTTTCAAAACCCACTTTCTATTTAGTGGCTTGGAGTACACAGAAAAATCAGCTGAATTATTAAATGAAACATCAATATCACTGATAATTGCTATTGACACCTATGGTAATTGTTGACAGTTATAGGCAGCCTGTGTGGTCTAACAAGATAAAATGGTAGAGCAACTGCTGGGCTTCTGTTCTGAGACTGCTCTGTGGCTTGTGGTAAGGAGGTACAAAAAGATGGCAGTGAGATCTGATATCAACCTCCTCCTCTGAGTTGTGAAAGTGTGTGCTAAGCTTTCCAATTCCACCCTAGGCCTTTGTAACATTAGACTTGACAAACTATCATACTTGAATTTCTGCTTCTCCAATATTTCTTGATCTGAACTCCCAATGGCTCAGAATACAGGAGAGCATCCCCAGAAGTTATTGGAAGGTGTGTAAAGTTCAAAAACTTGGGTTTACCTGGATCAGGATGCAGTTGGTGCCTGTCAACTAGATCGGATCAAATCCAGCACCAATCACTGAGGTGCACGCCACTCAGATGAGAGTGGCCCACTATCTGGCATTTGCGGAGGAAAAGCAAAGAATTTGGCAGGTAAAAGAGCCATCAAGGAATACGTGCATAATGGAATGCAGTCACCCAGATACACAGGGGGTTGGCAGACAGCTCGACTTCACAAACAGGAAGTACTATGCTACTTTGGAGGTCTCAACCAGGTACAAGTCCGTGTTACATTGCATTCTCACATATACCCCTGGAGCAAAGCCTTGCTGCTGCAAACAGTGTTACAGTAAATTTCGGGGTACCAACCCAGAGAACAGCGACATACCCACTTGATCATTGGCTGTTCATCCCTGTGTTCTACTGCAAAAGGCAGAGAGCAAAAAAGGATCGTACTGGTTTTTGACAATTGAATGTTTCTCAAGTTCATCTGCTAACACTTTCTTACATGGTAGCTTGCATTTATTTTGCAAAGACTAGATTGATCCTACACAGAGATGACACCACGCCCCTCCAGGCTGGCCTGTCAATCAGTGCACCATCTCTTCACATACAACATGTTCCATATTTTCTTTGCTAACATAGCCAGTAGTGTTTTGGTTTAGTGGTGTATTAAGTTAATGCTACTTTTTTCATAAACACTTCAACATTAAATCTAAAGAATACCAGAATAGTGGGTATGTATTATAGGAGCATTTGTGTGTGAAAGTAGGGCGGATGCTGGAGGCAAGGAAACATGTTTGCAGGGCAGGTAAAAAAATATATATACATTTTCATTTCAAACATATTTAGTCTTAAAAAAAAGGTCTAAAATTCTACTCCTACAAAATGACCTTTTGTTCTGAGTAGATGCAGGTGAAAGAGCAGGTAGTAATAGGTACACTTAAGGGACATAAAAATTTGTCACACCAATTTCACTACTATGTACATCTACTGGATGATCCGGGAGATATCTCCCGCCCCCACTGAAAAAACTGCTGTAGGATGTCCCAGCTATTGTAACTGTATGTGTCCCAGGCAACATAATAGATTACACCTCGACTCCTTAAAGAGCACCCTGATAATATGCAAGGCTAAAATGTCAGAAGCTATTAGAAACTCTCAGATGCACAATATATCTCCATCGCTGAGTTTTCCCCTTACACTGCGAAACACCAGACAACAGGCATGCAAACTGCTCAGCTGCAACTGTTCCAAGTCGAATAATTACAACTTGTCAGAAAGAATTAATTTTCCCATTTCTCATAAAGATGTGTAAAAATTACCATGTTATTATACACTGACACTCTCTGGAGGCAGACACAAAATTTAATTTTGAATTCTTTCCGCATATTAAATTAAATCCATAAATAAGAGTTTAGGCATTCACTCGGAAGCATATGTTCATTGGGAGCGAAAGCCAACACGAGCCCGGCTGTAATGGCTGTTGTAATGTTTTAATAGCTCGCTTCTTCTAAGCACCAATAAATTTACATGATCATAACAGTCGTGGGCATACAAGAAGCACATTACTGTCTGGGCACAAGCAGCCGCGTTAACAGGATGGAAAAATGGAAAAAGGAAAAAAAACTCTTCAATAAAATTAGGCAACTGCACTTGTCAGCTGCTCCATGATTGAATTTTTAATACTGTGGTCAATTGGTCAAAACAAATAATGAGATAAACTATTTTAATGTATTTAGGACGCGTTTCTCTGGTTAGCCCGCAAAATAGTTTCTTGTTTGTTAATCTTTCAAAATCCGGACCGTTTCAGTTTTGCTATTTTAAACAGTTTTATTTTTAAAGACACACATTGCCATTTTTAATCTCTGAGAGGACGTTTGCTCTCTGTGTGCTCGCATTTGGTACTGGAGCGCTTCATACGCTGCTCAATGGGTGACTCTTTTTAGCCAATGGAGCCTTGCCTGAAGGAAGCTAGGAAGTGCGCTCTTGGGCTAGGTCCCCACAAGCATCTGGGACACAGCAGCGCTTTACCTATGTGCTCTCTGCCTGGAATGCTGCCCCTTGGAACCCCAAATAAATACAGTGCACACACTGAAATTAGAATCCACACTGAACAGAAAACTTTAAGGCCTTCAGACCATGATTAAAATGGTATGGATTTCATTCATTAGGGTATGTTTTCTGAATACACAGCTAACTTCTTAGCTTCTGTAAGAAATTCACCAGGTTGTAAAAACAAAGTACCGTGCTGTACGGAGAAACTGACATTACATTGAAGTGTTTCTCAAGGATAAAAGTCCAATGCAATAGCTGGGCTGGTCAGGCAGGTCAGTGGTTAGCAGATGCACTTTTGATCCAGTCATTGATCAGAAGCTAGGGGACAGGTGTAGTGTGGGTACAAGAAGAGAGAATTCGAGACGGAGACAATGTTTCAAAAAAAAAGATCATATTACCAAGGGTATGTGCATAGGGCAACTATCCTTCATTAAAGATATGATGACTGATGTATTCTTAGAAAAATGATATGGATAAAAGACATGATTATTTTTTAAAAATCATTTTTTAAATTCTGGTGGATTTGATCATGTACTTCTCTGCAGTGAAAGACTATATGAATGAAGGATATTAATATTTTTTTAAATCGAGGTTTTTTTTAAATGGCAGATGGATTTGATCATATACTTCCTTGCAGTTAAAGACTATATAGTTCCACAGGTAATCTTATTTCTATGATTTCTCTCAATTGAGAAATAAATGCAGTGGGGGAAAAATTTTTATTAGAGCTCACTTTGAAATCCTGAGCTATTTTATACATTCAAATTAACAGAAAGTATCCAAAGTTTGAGAATTCTTAGTGTGGGACAAAAGGTTAAACATAGTAACTTGCATGACAAAAAGTTCACGCTCTCCCTTTGAGAATGGGTCTTAGAATCTTTCCAACAACATTTGTATTTACTCCTAAGAGGTCTATAAGTTTTTTATTTATTTATTAGAAAGTCATAATAACTGTTCTAGTCTTCCCAACCATCTCCAACAACTCTTTTAAAGAAACTAGTTGAAATAAGTGTCAGGTTTTTAGTTAAGATTACAGAAAAATTGAAGTAAATAAGTATCCAATACTTCAATAGCACATAAATATATGTCTACCAGGTTGCACATATTAAAAAGACAGTTTATTTAAAAAATCACTAATCCTCAAAAGCTTCAGAGTAAAGGATAAGGCATATGCATTAGGTATTTCCAGGTATTTCAAAACTAGAAGAATAAATATAAAACCATTAGAACATTCTGGGAAAAAGACACACCTTCTCAGAGGTCTATTAAATGACTCTGAACACTTTCTGCAAAACTCTTTCTTTACTGCCCAAAAAACAAAGTATATACGGAGTGTTTCTAAAACCTCCTTTTATATCTTTCTTTTTTCTACATGATTTAATTCAGTTTGCTATTAAAATAGTTTACCAGGTGAAACATATTTATATCCTAAGTGTTGTAAATGAAGGGAAAAATCTGTCAGTAAGAAGTTTTAAGGGGAAAGTGGCTGTGGAGAATACTCTACTTAGGAAATGGAAGGTGGTGGACATACCGAAAGGAAGTTGGAAGGTTTTCTCTGTTAAATATGCTCATAGGTTCATGAAAAGAACACAAGCCCACTGATAATATTATCTATGATATCCATAATTTTGGCTAGGAAAAGATACTATAGTAATCTACTAGTTTTGTCCAATAGTCTCTTGTTTTATAAACAGTTGGAAGGATCCTTCAGAAACCAAACAACTCTTTGCCCAATTCAAGAAGGAAACTTGCAAGGGACAAATAATTTCTCTTGACACTACTCACTCCGAGTACACATAAATAAAAAGATTTTATAGAACTCATTTGAATAACAGTGTATTTCCTCTCTCAAATACTGTAAATTGGTCTGTTTGATTGTTTATTATTTATATGACTGCATCAGTGTGCCATATGCCCAAAATTCTACTAACAATGTAAACAGGTGGTAATAAATCTTGGGTTATTAGGGTCTGAAGTCCAATAAAAAGTAAGTTGAAATAGCTTTGGAGATGGAGGTGGGGAGTGTAATTACTCCAACTGTTGAATTCATCACTGGTTGAATCATATTTATATTTAAATGTGAGGGACCTTGTGAATGGAAAAGAAAAGAATGGAAAAGAATCATTAACTATAAAATAAAGTAAGTATTGTAAAGTCTGCTCGAGGTTTCTCTGTGATAAAATATGTGGGATCAAAATTATCTACTCTTTACTGTCATAGTTTCTCTTTCATGTTCCTTTTGAATAGAATTTTGAAAAACACAAGCTATTTCTCCCTTTTCTACTTATTCCCATTCTAGCAAAAGAGTTACTCATATCCACAGAGGCAGGTTCTTCCGAGAAACCAAGGAGTCTCAACTCACAAGGCCCTCGCTAGTACAGGACACGGGGAGTGGAAACCAGGGGCTTAGGGGTGTGCAGAGCGGTAGTCTCTCCTCTCTCCGACTTCTTTCTCCACTCCATCTCATGCACTGAGCTTAACTTAGGAGGCTTTTAACACTGAGCCCCCAGCGTGTGGAAGCAAGACTGAGGATTTAGTTTCCATGCCATGAACTAGAGTGTCAGGCCTCAAACACAGTATAACATTTAGTTTGTTTGGGGAAAGTTTGGTCTTTGATAGATCAATTCTAAACTATGCTAAAAGCAGATTAAGGCCAGCAATGGTCAGAATGGCACACAGAAATATGATCTTTCTACTTCCCTTGTATGTATTTGATACACACTCACCTTTGACAAACCTCGTTAATCTCTTGTTCTCATCTCCATTTACTTTGCATACTTCCTTTACTTTTCCTTCTTCATTCATTTTACTTTTCTCTTAAAACTTATACTAGTAGGACAAGATGGAGTAACACGGACTGCAGTTACTGCCTCCCCTGAACCAACTACCAAAAAGAACACAATACATAAAAAACATGTTTTTATAATATTAGCAGGCAGCAAAGAATAGTAATCCCTAAGAGCCAGGTGAAAAATGTGATGAACCTGTAAGGGACTCAGCTTACTATCTTCAGCACATCTCCAGACCAAGCTGAGGGATGCGGAGCTTAGGTGCTGCTGTTGAGAAGACAGTGCTGAATCCAGGAAGATAAAGGAAGCTAGAATTCCCAGGACCAACTACCAGGAGAGACTTGCACAGATTTTCAGAGATGTATAACAGATCTGATCCTATTCCAGCATTTAGCAGAATTTTGATCATCATGCATGTGAAGAAACTGCCCAAGACTAGTAAAGAACCACCCGAGAGAATTGGAGGAGACAGTAATCTAAATAGATTGGGAATAAAGTCTTTTTTCACTAATCACACACACAAAAAATACATAGAGCTATGGTAGAATGCTCAACTGTATCTTGGTTTAGTAGTAGGGAATATTTAGCCCTAGAAGGGAAAATACTTCTTTGATGCTACCTAATAAATAATAAAAGCAAGACCCAAAGAGATTAATCTGTTTGTAAACAAATTAACTGAGTCCAGAAAAAATTCAAGAACATACATATAGGAATACAAAAATATCTAGCATCTGTTGGATAACACTTTGTTCTCCAATAAAAAATTACCAGGTATACAATGACCAGGAAAAATATGGTTTATAGTTGAAAAAATATCAATCACTCAAAACTGACCAACAACTGAAACTGATGTTAGAATTAGAAAAGGACTACATAATAATTGTCACTGTTGCTATATTGTACATTTTCAAAATGGTAGGAGACGGGGAAAATCTAATTAAAGATACTGGAAACAAAAATGTGACCTACTGGGAGAGATGGAAACTGCATTATCTCTAGGGATGAAAATTATAACAATTAAAATTAAAATACACTGGATGAAAATTATTGATAGGTAAAAAACTAAAGAAAAATAGATTAGTGAATTTAAAGATAGCAATAAACACTATCTTAAATGAAATATATTGATGAAAACAAGATTTCAACAGAAATAAAAATTTTAACAAACAGAATTGGTTAGCTGAGTATCAGTCAACTCAAGAACTTTATATTTTGCTGTAAGTATGGATAAGGTAAAAAGCTAAGCAGAGACAGGAAAAAATAATGAAATAATAGCTGAAAACTATTTGAATTTCATAAAAATATATATACACTTACAGATGAAAGGTCAATAAAATATAAAATATCATACTCACAAAAAAGAAAATTAAAAAAATTTATATCAAAATTGAACTGAACCAGCCATAAAGAGAAAAATCTTAAAAGCAGCTACAGAAAAAAGCTGTTATTACAAAGAAACAAAAATAGAACAAGAGCAGATTTCTCATCAGACACAATGCATGCATGAAGTAAGTGCAGTAAAATCCTTAAAGCTATAAAGGAAAATTACTGAAAATCTGGAAATAAGTTGTAAAAATGTTTTAAAAACAAAGAAAATTCTTAAAATAATTTATCAACAGAAGATACATCACTCAAGAAATTTCCAAGAACATCCTTCAAGTAGAAGATAATGAAATACACCTTATCGAAATACTGATCAATGAAATTTAATGAAGCACATCAAATTAGGTAAGTATACTGATCCATTTCATTATTCTGACTTATGTAAACCTATTTAAAAGCTGATATTACATAAAAATCATGTAGACTTTTCAAAGAACATGAGAAGCAAAGTATATGACAAAAGTAACACAAAGGTCAGATAGAAGAAAATTGAAAATACTATTGTAATGCTTTTGTAACACACAAGAAATAGTAGAGTGTACCTTAAAAGGGGATTTTGATAAGTTGGAGGTATACTGATCGTAAGTCATAAAGCAATGCTGTGACAAAAAAAATAGCTGTAGCTTACACAAGGGCTAATCAAAAGTTAAGATGTATGTTTAAATTAAAGGAAAATCATTGCAGTAAAAGACACATTGCCATTAATTCCCTCAAAACACTCCCTTTTGCTTTGTACATACTTGTCTTATCATTCTTGTAACATTCTGAAGCAGTTCTGGAAATCTTCTTTCATGAGGTGTGATCAAAAGTGTGGTGAATGCTTCTGCCAAGTGCCATATCAGAAAAGCAAGCTCGTAAAAACATTATGGTGTGTTCTCATCACCTACTTCAGCACAGTTGGTACCACGTTAGCTCTGGCTGTTCCCCAGAGTCAAAATGACCATGAAAGGTAAATGTTTTGAATCAATTCAGGTCATTGAGGCAGCCACAGCAGCACAACTACACTCACTAAAGATGAATTCCAGAATTGCTTTAGAACATGAGCAAGAAGGATGGAATAAGTGTATTCCAGGCAAGGGGGAATATTTTCAAAAGAATTCATGGCCATGTGCTTTTAGCGTAAAAATTCTAAACTTTATATGTGAACTGCATTTTTATTATACCTTGAATACAGAATAAATAAAATGGAATTATAAAAACAAAAAGTTTAATCTTAAAAGGCAAAGAAGAAAGGTCTTAAGAGCAAATGGAAAAATAGAAGACAAATAGCAAGAAGGTACATATAAAATGAAACATGTTACTAATATTAAGTAGTAATGGTTTAATTATCAAATGAAAAGACAGTGATTGTCAGAATGAACTAACAAACAGACCTATTTACCTGCTACAGCCAAAAGCCCCCATTTAATATAAAGTTATATGGGAAATTTAAAAGAAATGGACCAAAATCACGTATGATGATAATTTTTTTTTTAGAGTTGAAGTGGCTATATCAGTATCAAGCAAAGTAGGAATGAATAAAGTTTGTCTCATAATAAGGTGGAGCTCAATTTATCAAGGGGGATATAGTAATCTTAAATATTTATTAATGAGATAACAGAAGTCCAAATTTTATGAAGCAAGATCTGATAGAACCATAAGAAAAAAAAGAGATGAACATACAATTACGAAAAGAAATTTCAGTATCCCACTCTCAGTGATAGAATAAGTAGACAGAAACTCACAACAGATATAGATGACTGGGAGAACATTACTGACAATTTGACCTAACTGACATTTTTAGACTATTCTATGCCAAAATAGAAGAATATACATTCTTTCTAAGTCCACACAGAATATATAGAGAGGCTATATTCGGTCCGTGAAACAAGTTTAAATAAATTTAAAATGACTCAAACCTATACAGTCTGTTGCCTGACCACAATGGAATTAGAAATCAACAACAGCATATGTGAAACATGCCCAAATGCTTGGAAAACCACATGCCACACTTTTAATAAACAAAGGATCAAAGACAAACTCAAAAGGGAAATTAGGAAGCACTCTGATACAAATGGCAATTAAAACAGTATATTAAAATTTGTAAGATTCAACTAAAACCATATTTACAGCAAGTTTATAGTGATGAATACCTCTATTTTAAAAACTCTAAAACCTGTGGCCTCAGTTTTCACTTTATAAACTTTAACAGAAGAGACAAATTTTGAATGTAGGCATAAATTGGGAAATAACAAAGGTCAGATAAATTCAATGAAATAGAAAACAAAAATGCAATACAAAAACTAAGGAAAAAATAAAGTAGCACATCTCCAGCCAGATTGGTGAGGAAAAGAACAAGAGGAAGAAGGAGAGGAACAGTCAAAAGGTACAACTTTCTAATATAAAAAAATGGGAAAAAAAGCATCACTAGAATATCTTCAGGTATCAAAATAATAAGATAATATGATTAATTACATTAATAAATTTAAGTTATAAAAATGGATATTTTACTAACAGATACAAATTACCAAGGCTGAAAAGGTAATATAAATAGCTCTAGGTCCATTTTAAAAATAAGACTGCAGTTTAAAATGTTTCCACAAAGAAAAATTTAGGATTGAGCACCAAGAGGGCGGAGTGATAAGCAGCAGAGAAAGCGCTTCCCTGAGAGCCGCTGTCCAGACACTGGAATATAGCAATGTGAGGAAGACAAGAGGGAGGGAAGTGGGTCCAGGAAGAAAGTGGAAAGAGGAAGGATCTAAAGTGTGAATTGAAGCTCATCAAGAGAGTGTAGAAAGAAACTTCAGCTAAAAAGAGGGATGTAGGTAGCAGTGCCTTGTCCCTGAGACCAGACTCACTGTGCAAGAGAAGCAGTTCAAACCTGTGGACACACAGTGAGTGCAGACAAACCCAGAGCCCTCCACAGAGAATCACAGAATGAGAAGGAAAAGGCAGAAATGAAGGACTGCCCTACCTGGCAGAGAGTGCTTGTGACTCAGTAGTCCATGGAATAGAGTGACTGGCCAGGAGCCATCTTGAAGAGGGGCCAATTAAACTCAGAACTCAGACAAGATGTGGTCTAGATCTAGTGGCTTCCAGCTGGGCTAAGGCCCACAGAAAGAGTGGTGAGAGCTGCAAGCAAAATGAGTCAGGTCTTGGCAAGAAGGTGCAGGCTCCCTGAAATCATCCTCTGCCCTGGCAAAAAGCTACTGCTAGCTTGCTGGGGTAGGATGTCACAGACCAGGACTCTGTCTCCACACTTGGTTTACCAGTGACAGCAGAGACAGACCTGAAAGTGGACCTTTTTTTTCTTCCTTTTTTTCTTTCTCTCATGTTTTTTGTTATTGTGGTAGTGGTTTCATTTTTGTTCTTTGTTTATGTTCTTTTTCCTTCATTGTTTGATCTTGTTTTTATATGACTATGAAAGTGGTTCCTAGCCTCTTTGTGATTGTGATTGTGTTCTGCTCTTTTTGTCTCTTCTTTTGTTTCCCTTCAGTCTTCTTCACCAGTTTCTCAAAATTATCATAATCTCTCTTCGTCCTCCAGCCTTATTTCTAATCTCTTCCTCTTCTTACACTTCTCTATTTTCTCTCCAACCCATTCTAAATTTTAATCCACGAGGGCAACATTGACATATTAAGGACTTCTATACTGTGTAATATTTTCTGGTTTGTTTTAGATTTTATTATATAACCACAAATGTACTTCATATGGTTAAAGATGGCAAATTAATGGTTACCTCAGTTTGCCATTTTTTAGGCTGTGTTTGATTCTATTGTCATTGTGGATGGTACCACTATAGCCAAAAGGGACATAATTGTTCTAAACACCTGTTTTTCCTGGTATTTCAAGACTAACATTGACTAAGTGTCACAGAAAATACTGTGGCAGAGTGCTAAGGAACCAGGGGCTGGGCCAAGTAGGCAGCAACTTCTTATCCCTAACAAATTGAGGAGATAGGACCCTGCAACAGACTCAAAACCCCCAAACCTAGAAGATACCTCAGAGAAACAGCAATTTCCTAAGGGTTGTAAATACTAGCAATGAAACAACCCACCATAGACAATTTATAAGCATCACCCAAGAATTAAACTAAAAACACAAAAGAAAATGAGAGCACTTAAACAACATGTAACCCTAGACATCCAGTTTACCAAAGGCAAATGCAGAGGGTAACAAAGTGGGACAGTCTGAAAGCCAACCATCTGGCCTCCCTGAAGTGGTAACCACAAAGAAATTAAATGAGGCTCTAGAAAAAAATCAAACCAGATAACTGCAGAGATAATGTCCACAGTGAAAACCATGCATAGTGACTCCAGAGAAGATACAGACAAAAGAATAAAGGAGCTTAAGGAAATTTTGGAAGCCATGAATATTCAGCATAGGAAATAAGTGGAATCTAGAAGGCAGAGTCAAGTAGATATCAAGGAGGTTAAACATGCCACTGAAAGTATCTGCAGCAGATAAAGCCAATGTAAGGACAGGACCTCAGACATAGAAGACAGGCTTGCAGTTAGTGATCAAAGAAAGAATGATTTCTAAAAAACAGAAAGGGATCATGTGAAATCAATAAAGAAGTTACTGGATGAGGCAAAAAAGAATAAATTAAGATTGGAGTCAATGAAAAACCAGGAGCTGGACAAGTGATGCCAAAACTTATTCACAGACATCATGGAAGAAAAATTCCCTTGGAAAAGAAAAACAATTTGACATACAGTTTAGTGTGGTATGTAGAATACCAAATAACCACAATCAAAAAAAAAAAAATTCTACAGCCAGGCATACTGTAGCCAAGATTCCAGAAATTCTACACAAGAATAGAATCTTAAAAGTTAGTAAGGAGAAACAAATCACCTACAAAGGAAGCCCATCAGAATCACAGCTGACTTCTCAGCACAAACGCTCAAGTCAAGGAGAGCCTGGCATAAAGTATTTCAAGTTATAAAGGAAAACAAGCTTCAACCCAGATTGATGTACCTCACAAAACCACCTTTAAAAATGGATGGAGAAATAAGCAAGCAGGGACAGCACGTGTAAGCAAGGAGGGACAGCATACGCAGTGTATTCCCATACGCAGTTTCATGAGATAAGCTCAACACAACACTTAGATCTTTGGGAATGTTTCAGGGACTTCAGTGCAGAAAGGTGTTTTATCTTTGACAAAGAATGTTTTTGTCTTCCATGACAAAAAACATTTTATCTTTGACAAAGAATGTTCTTTGCCTTCCATGACAAAGAACATCTGAGGAAATTTATAACTACCAAACCAACACTCCAATATGTTTTGAAGAGCATTCGGGAAATAGATAACAAAGACAAAAGCTCCAAGAACTCCAACAGAATGAATCCATCAGGCAAGGCAAAGAATTAAACAGATGGAGCGGGGAAAAATGGGGTAACAGCAATAGGAAAATAATATGACAAAGAATAACTCAATACATATCAGTTATAACAATCAGTGTTAATGGTCTCAATTCACCAATCAAAAGACACAGACTGGCAGAATGGATCAGTAAGTTAAATTCAACAATATGCTGCATATAAGAAACACAAAAAGAAATACATAAACTGAAAGTCAAAGGATGGAAAATAATACTCCATGGGACAGGAACCTAGAAAAAAGCAGGCCTAGCTATTCTATTTGTAGACAAAGTAAATTTCAAGCCAAGATTGATTAAGAGAGACAAACAAAATCACTACATCCTTATAAAGGGAACAATCCAAGAGGAAGAGATAACAATCACAAATATATATGCAACAAATAACAGTACACCCAATGATATTAAATAAATATTAAAAGACATGAAAAATTAAATAAGCATGAATATGACAATATTAGTAATTAATATTAATAATAATAAGCATTGGGGGATCTCAATACCCCACTGTTACAGAAAGATCAATTAGACAAAAAAATCAATAATGAAGTATTAGAATTGAACCAAAATCTTGATCAAATGGATTTAGTAGATGTCTACAGAGTGTTCCACCCTACAATGTTAGAATACACATTCTTCTCAACTGGACACAGGATGTTATAAAAAAAGGCACTACATACTAGCTCACAGAACAGCTTTAAGTAAATGCAAAGGCATTAAAATTATCCCATGCATATTATCAGACCATAGTGTAATGAAATTGCAAATCAATGGGTGAAACAAACTACAAGAACTTCATAAACACATGGAAATTAAATAGTGCTCTGCAGAATAACCAATGGGTCACGATGAAACTAAAGCAGAAATTGGTTTCTACAATTAAAAATAATGGCAATAGAAAACACTGGAACTTATGGGACAAAATGAAAGCAATCTTAAGAGGAAAACTTATAGCAGTGAATACCCATACCACAAAAACAGCACAAGCACAAATAAACAACTTAATGGTGAAAATTTTTAGAAAAAGAAGAACAGGCTAAGCCAAAAGCTCATACAAAGGAGGAAACTATAAGGATCAGATCAGAAATTGATGAACTGAAGACTAAAAAAAATCAATACAAAGAAACAATGAATTGAAGAGATGGTTGTTTGAAAATTCAAATAAAATTTAAAACCCTTATCCAACCTTATCAAAAAAGGAAAGAGTCAAATCCATGAAATTAGGAATGAAAATGGTGAAATCACAATAGATCCAGAAGAAATTCAGAAGATCATCTATACCTATTTTGAAAATTTATATTCTGATAAGATGCAAAATGCAGAAGATATGGACAGATTCCTACATAAATATGAATTACCAAAGCTGAATCAAGAAAATATAAAAATCCTAAATAAAGCAATATCACTCAATGAAATTGAAGATGAAATTAAAAACGTATCAACAAAGAAAAGCCCAGGCCCTGATGGATTCACTGCTGAATGTCACAAGAAATTTAAAGGATACTTAACACCACTACTTCTCAAACTCTTTGATGAAATTGAAAGTGAAGCAATACTCCCAAATTCATTCCTGGAAGCAAGCATTCCCCTAGTACCAAAACTGGAGAAAGACACAACTAAGAAAGAGAATTACAGCCCAGTTTCCCTAATAAATGCAGATGCAAAAATCCTCTAGAAGATACTGACAAACAGAAAACAGCAAATTATCAAGAAGATTATACACCATGACCACAGGGGATTCATTCCAGTGATGCAGGAATGAGTCAAGATATGTAAATCAATAAATGTAATACAACACATTAACAAACCCAAGGACAAAAATCATACAATCTTCTCAATAGATGCAGAAAAAGCTTTTGATAAAGTCCGTCATAATAAAACTCATGATAAAAACCCTAAAGAAAAGTGGAATAGATGGTCTTTATCTTATTCTGATAAAAGCCATCTATGACAAACCAACAGCCAACACCACACTAAATGGACAAAAACTGAAAGCTTTCTCCCTAAAAGCAGAAACAAGACAAGGATGCCCACTGTCTGCACTCTTATGCAACATAATCTTGTAAACTTTAGCAAGAGAAATTAGACAAGAGAAAGAAATAAAAGGAATAATGATAGGAAGGGAAAAAGTTAAATTATCACAGTTTGCAGATGATATGATACTCTACAGAGAAGACTGCAAAAACCGCACTAAAAGATGGCTAGATTTAATAAAAAAATTCAGGAGCATAACTGGCTACAAAGTCATTACTCAGAAATACAGAACATTCCTGTACACAAATAATGAACTCACTGAGAGACAAGTTAGGGAAATTACAATCTTTACAATCACATCCAAAATAATGAAATACCTAGAAACTGATCTAATGAAGGATGTAAAAGACCTCCACATTGAAAACTACAGTACTCTGAAAAAGGAAATTGAACAGAAAATCAGAAAATTGAAAGATATCCTTGGCTCTTGGGTAAGAACTAATGTAGTGAAAATGGCCATACTTCCAAAACTATTATACAGGTTTAGTGAAATTTTGATCAAAACTCCAATGGCATATCTTACAGAATGAAAGAAAGCAATCCTAAAATTCGTTTGGAACCAGAGAGACCTACAAAAGCAAACACAATTCTGTGCAACAAAGGCAAGACAAAGGGCATCACAATTCCTGACTTGAAATTATATTACAATGCTAATTTGAGAAAAACAATGTGGTAAAGAAAAAAAACAGATCAAAAGTACAATGTAACAGACTAGAAGATGCAGAAACAACTCCAGACATACTCAGCCACCTTATTTTTGACAAAGGAACCAAACACATTCACTGGAAGAAAGATAGCCTCTTTAATAAATGATGCTAGAAAAACTGGCTCTGTACATGCTAAAGATTAAAACTGGACCCATATCTTTCACAGTGCACTAAAGTAAATTCAAAATGAACCAAAGATCTAAATATTAAAAGAGAAACATTAAGTGTAATGGAAGATAGAATAGATAAAATCTCTTGAAGACTTTGGTGTAGGCAAAGACTTTATGAATAAAACCCTGATCACACAAGAACTATCACAAAGAATCAACAACTGGAATCTCATCTTATTAAAAAGCTTTTGCTCAGCAAGAGAATCCACCAATACAGTGAAAAACCAACCCACAATGTGGGAAAAATGTTTGCCAGGTGTTCCTCAGACAAAGGATTACTATTGAGAACATATAAAGAGCACAAAAATATCAGGCCTCCCAAATTTAAAAACCCAATCCTAAAGTGGGCATTTGAGATGAACACACACTTCTCAGATAACGAAATACAAACAGAAAATACATATATGAAAAAATGTTCAACATCACTGGTCATTCAAGAGATGCAAATAAAAACAGCACTGAGATTCCATCTCACCCCAGAAAGAATGGCTATCATCAAAAAGAAAGAAAAAAAAAAAATCAACCAATAATAAATTCTGGTAGGGCTGTGGGGAAAAAGGAACCCTTCTCCACTGTTAGGAGGAGTGTAGACTGGTACAGCCATAGTGGAAATCAGTGTGGGGATTCCTAAAAACACTAGGAATTGAGTTCACATTTGACTCAGCTATTTCCCTGCTGGATAGCTCCCAGAAGAAATAAAAACATCGTACTATAGCGATTTATGTGCATCCACGTATAGCAGCACAATTTGCAATAGCTAGACCTTGAAAACAACCCACATGCCCATCTAACAAGAAATAGATTTAAAAAGATACGATCTTTTTATACAATGGAGTACTACTCAGCCATAAAGAAAGATAAACTGGAGACTTTTATAGGTAAATGGATGCAATTCGAGACCATACTCATAGTTAAAATAAACCAGACACACATGTGTAAACTTCATATTGTCTCCCTACTTTGAGAGGCAGAAAGAGTAAATAATATCCAAAATGTACAACAGATATTTTAAAATGGGAAGAACCTTCAAAAGAAAGAGGAATTCGACTTGGGAATGGAGAAAGAAGGTAAAAGCCAAAATAATACATATATATACACACACATACATATGTATATATGATAGTTAAGATAGTTATACTATTAATTTCTCTTAGTCCATTAAAAAGAACAGTTTGTGCTGATATTGTTGGGACAATTAAATGACTATAGCTTGTGCTCTTGGTAACTAATTTAAAGATAATAATACATAATGTATTAAGCATTGTTACCCTGCTATTATCTTGTTTCAGATTTTTATTTTTTTCCCTCTGCAATAAAAAATTAACACTAAAATGCTTCCCTGGTAAATTGTGTTAGTCACCTAAGAAAAACAAAAAGTAAGAAAAATGTCTATATAAACTCTGCAACAAAGTTTCACAGAAAGGAATATTTCTCAACATATTTTATAGAATGAATATACTCTGATATCAAACCACGCAAACACTGTATAAGAAAAATACACTATCTTATCACTCATAAACTTAGATGTATATATTCTTAATTAAATGTTAACAAAATAGGTCAATTTAATTTATATCAACAATGCAAAGTTGTTCTAAAAAATTGAAAATTGGTCAATGTCTTTTATTGTATTATCAAACTAAACGAAAGAATATGTGACCATATCAATAGATATAAAAAGCATTTGCAAAGTTCCGTACTAAATTTCATGAAAACTTCAGTGTACAGGAATAGGAGGGGACACTGTCAGCATGATAAAAAGTATCTACAAGACACTCACAGGAAACATCCTTCTCAAAACGAGGAGAATGAATGTTACCTCCTAAGAACAGGAGCGAGACATGGTGTCCATTTTTACATCTGCAATCCAACCTTACACTGATGGCTATTTTGGAGTGCAATAAGGCATGAAAAGCAATTAAAGGACAACAAGATATGAAAGCATTACATAAAACTAGTTCTATTCACCCTGGACCTTGCACTGTTAAAAAGCTGAATTTACAGTAAAAGTACCAGAAGTAGCAGGTTGTACTATAAAAGACTAATAGCCAAAAATTAACTGCATTCTATATACCAACAAGAAAAATTCACAAATTAAAAGTTAAAATACATTGCCATTTTCAATGACATCAAACTATTTAAATATTTAAGGATTAATCAGACAAAAGATATAAGACCTATAAATTAAATATTACAAATTATTGCTAAAAGTAAAAAAGACCTACATAAACATAAAGAAATATATTTTTCACTGATCAGAAGACTCACTATCATTACATAGTTGATTCTATACAAATTATTCTGAAGATCAAACAAAGTGATTCCTATATGTTCCCAAAGAAAATCCCAGAAAGTTTTCTTAAAGAAATTGATAAGTTCGGGGCTAGGGATTTAGCCGCACAGCGCCTGCCTGGCAAGCACGAAGTCCTGAGTTCAATTCCCGGTACCAGAAAAAAACCAAAGAAATTGATAAGTTCATTCTAAAAGTCTCATACAATATCCACAAGTTCTAGAATAGCCAATAACAATTTAGAGAAAAAATTACAAAGTTTCATATATAAACTTAATTTTATTTCAAGCCTTTTCATGAAGCTACAACAATTTTTAAAAATTCAGTACTGGCACCAAAAAAAAAAAAAAAGAGAGAAATAGACCAATCAAGAGAATATAAAGTTTAGTAATGGACCCACAGGTATATGAAAACTGATTTTTCACGGTCACAAAAAAAGATATTCAGTGGAGAAAGTATTATGTTTTCTTTTTTTTAATTTTATGTGAAAATAAAACTTCATGAGCAAATAATAAGAAAATACAAATATCATTATGTTCAAGTAAAAGGAACTAGAACAATTGGAAATTCACATGGAAAATTAGATCTTCAGTTTGCATCTACACTGCATCCTAATACTAACTTACAAGTGATCACAAACCTAAATACAAGCCCTAAAAGTGGTGACCCTGGGTTAGACAATTATTGTACAAATATAGCACCACAACACTAATCCATAGAACAACTTGGGTAGACCTGATTTAAAATGAAAGAAGCGTATCTCTGAAAGGACAGTTTTTTAGGAAGGGTTAAACACAAATTAGGGGAAACACCTGAAAAGCATATACTGCTAAAGAACTTGAATCTAATGTATATAAAACTCTTAAGACTCAAGAATAAGAAAACAAATAAAATATGGGCAAGAGGGGCTGGAGATATAGCTCAGCAGATGAAGAATTTCCCAGCATGCACCAGGCCTTGGTTTTGATCCCCAGCAAAATAAATATATATAGACATTTCACTAAAGAAGACAAGGAGATGGCAAATATGAATAAGCACATGCAAATATTCTCAATATTATTATCCATTGGGTAACTGCATTGAAATCACAGTGAGATATAAATACATATTAATTAAAAGACTGAAATTAAAGGGACCAACACCACCAAACAGTGACCAGAATGTGTAGACAGTGGCCTACTATGTCACTGGTAGGAAACAGTGGCAGTTTCTTAAAAAGTTGGACATATATCTACCATATGATCCAATCATTCCACCCTCAGGTATTCACCAAGGAGATATGAAGGAAAATGGTTCTAAAAAACATGCTAACAAATGTTCATAACTGTTGTTTCCCAACAGAAATATTTCAGATATCTATCAACAAATGAACAATACTGCATTTATGTATACAGATGAATATTACTGAACAGTGAGAAATGTATTGTTGATATTCACAAATGACATGAATAAATCAAAATAAGATTAGAAATTTAACCCCCAAAGCCTTTGTTGAAGAAATGTCTACAATCACATTTGTGTAAAATTTTGTATATATTTAAACTCACAGAAAACAGGAACAAGAGACAGCTTTCGGAGGAGAGACGTATTTCATTCTTTTTACTGTTCTGACTTTTGGATTGAGACATACTATTCAAATTATGTGCTTCAAGTACATGCAGTTTATTTTGTATCACTTCTACCCCAATTGTTATAAACATATTACGCAGTACGTGTGTATGTTGATTGTTTTCCTTTAATAAAATGTATGCATCTTGCAAGCATGTATTTTTATCTATTTATTCTTCGGTTGTATTCCTAATGCCTAGAAAAATGCCTGGCTGATAGTAGATGCTGAAAAGGTGTTTGTGTGATGAGTCTAGAATGATTTGTAGTCTCTGATTCAGCCAACGGCACAACTAGTGAATTCATTCATAAAAAATACGAAAGGATGTGTTTTAGTTGGACCAGTAAAATAATATCAAATTGGAAATGTGAAATTTAACTGTTTGTGCTCACTTCAAATGATGATGCTGAATAAGCAGTTGAAATAGATGATTTTAAGGGATGAAGATAAATATTTGATGACTGTCAGAATTTAGGTATCGTTGATTTGAATGGAATTACTGAAAGGAAGCTGATAAAATGGTAGGTAAAAGACCAAGAATCTACAACATAATCATCATTCAGGAAGGTTAGAGGAGGAAGCTGTGATAAAGAGGATCAGCTTCTAAAGTAGCTCGAAAAATGGAGGAAAAACTAATCTAACATCTCAAGATCTAATAAAACATTGTAAGAAAACATAATCAGCAACTCACATGCAGCACTAGGTTAAATAAGGGGTGAATCACATCTCCTGGACATAGTTGATGAGAAGATCTGAGTTCAACTTTAAGCAGCATTCTTGCATAGATGGTGGCAAAGGTAAGGTCTCCGTGAAAAGAAAGAGTGTAAAAAAAAAAAGATCAATAAGACAAGGACTTTGTGTAGGACAACACAGAAGAAGCATAACGGATGAATTTAAACTCAGAATTACGAAAGATGATCACTTGAAAAACAATGTGTTGGGCATGAAGAGGGTCTGTATAAAAATGATATCCATGATTCCAAAGAAAAACACTGAATAACATAGCAGAGGGAAAATCTGTATGCTTAGCCGGGCATGGTGATGCATACCTAAAATCCCAGCACTCAGGAGGCTGAGGCAAGCGAAGCACTGCAAGTTCAAGACCAGCCTGGGCTACAAAGTGAGCGCAAGGCCAGCCTGAACTGCATAGTGAGACCCTGTCTCAAAAACACACACAAAAAAATCTGTATGATTAATGCATCAGGTTTAAGTGTCAAAGGAGTTCAAGAGATTTCATGTTTAAAGTCAGGACAGACTGGGAAAACAGATATTAAATAGCAATGAGAAAATTCAGAATGAGATCTGATCAGAGGAGGCTAGAAGATTTTAATTTATCAATTACTTTTCTTGTCTTCACTTAGTTTCCTTGTCCAGAGTTTTACATAGCTGCAAAAGGCACGGAAGGAATGGATATTTCATTAAAAGAACAATCCTACAGTCACTGGAATTTTTATAAAAAGTAGGTACATCATTTTAATGAGGTATTGGTGACCTCACAGCCATAGTTGCAATTATAACCGAGGAAAAGTTCCCTCTGATATTATTTGATGAAACTTTAAATATTTGATGGCAGTGGTGATGATGATGATGTGAATGCTGTTTTTTTAAGGAAAACCTTGATGTGACAGCAGTGTCCTGAAGGCATCATAGTGTTGCTTCACATCTGAAAGGCAACTTCTTCCTAAACAAGTCAAACAGGAAAATGAACACGATGTACTCTCCATCTACTGCTATGCCCTCAAGCTTGGAATAGAAGTCGAAAAGACAAGTTCTCCTTGAAGTTCTTTTTAATTAGGACTGCAGAGAACTGGTGTACAGACAATTTCTTTCTTGGAAGAATGTTTTTCATGAAATTTGAAGTGAGAAGTAAAACAGTGAGCTTACTGTCTCCCAATACCACGTATAGAAAATCATACTTATTCTATCACAATATTGCTTGATACATATCCCCCAACACCTTATTTCTAATCGTAAACAGCTTCCAAGAAACTAGAAAATATCTCATTGAAATCATTAAAAATATTCAAATGTTTAACACCTTTAGTATCCTTTTATCACAGAAAGCCTTCCAACCAATTTGTTTTCCAACATAGAGGTACTTCCGCTCCTGTAGAAATCTTATCTTGAATCTTTGTGAATTTCTTCAGGCTTTCATTAATATACTATATGTAGTAATAAAAAGGTAAGTTGACATATATCTTAGGTAAAGCTAGCATTTTTGAGGGTTCAAAGATTAGTTATTCATTCATTAAAAGTATATTAGAACATTTCATGTTATTGATTAAAGATGTCTTTGGTCTAGGTTTTACCAATCCAGCACACTTTCACATACATTTTATGAGTTTTTATCTGGCAGATTTTAACTTCCTTGAGCAAAAGTTCTGTCGCAGCCTCCTGGAAAGATATCTACAAAAAGCGAGTTCTGTGTGAGTCATGCATCTTGACCCACTTTCCTTGCATCTGACCTGCTGGTCCTATCTTTGCCCTGGACTTCCTCGCTGTGAATGGAGACACTTTGTATTTGTACATATCTGGCAGGTTTGAAATTTAAAAAAAAAGCAGAATCTCACCTTTAAAACATCTTTTTAAAAAGGCTATCTGCAAACGTAAGTTAACACGCTTGTCTACCAAAACAAATACATTCTGTTTATGTTCTTTTCTCTGTAGTTCTTTTCTTTACATCATTTTAAATTTTAAAAAAAGTTTCTAAACATCTGAATGTAGTGGAATAAATGCCAGAAGATGGGACAGCGTTGCGTTATTTGATTAGACCTTGCTAAAGAATTGAACAAAAAACGTAGAATGACGGTGCTTTAGCGCGGTTCAGCTTTGGTATAGGAAAAAAAAAAGAACTGTAATCATATCTAATTAGTGTTAAAATAATGTTTCTCTTTGAAATGCTTAATTAGCTCTCTTTTAGTATATAAACATTCCTGATGTGGAGCAGGCTGTGGGGCTGGAAGTCTGGTGAGTTAAACAGTGCGATGCTTTGTGCTCGGGAGGGGCAGACCTGACTAGGAGGGGCAGTTGTTAGCAGATGCCTGGACCTTTGGTGGGACTGGGATCTTGCTCTAAACAGCAGGCCATCATTTCAACCTTTGCTGCTTCCACCAAACCACCCATTGTGCTTTCACTGCAACAGCATCGCAAGCAGACAAGGAATTTTCTTACCATTTGCCCTTCAGTTGAGAAACGAATCCTATTTAAACTTGTCTAACCTCTCAAAGCATATTAGCTATTGTTGCCAGCCTGTGTGTGCCCCTTGGCAATGAGCTACCCATTCTCAGAGGAGGGAGCACCTTTCATTTTGATAAAACACAAGCAGATTTACTGGCACACTTACAAGATACTTGTCTCAAGAATGCAGCAAATTTAATTAACCTTATTACAAATATGGTTTTCTTGATGATTACCTCACAATTTGGTACTGCTTTGCCTACTGCTGTTTCAAAGTAATCTGTCCTTTCTAAAAGAATTTTCTAGAAAAGCCCACAACATTGGAATAAGTGAACCTACCTTGGCCAAACCTATCCTATCAATGCTCTTGTTTCTAACATTTTCTTTCCTTCTCTGTGTTCTTAGACATTTCACTGAAACAAGGGCAGGAAGGAATGTAGCATTAAATACAAAGTATATCTCAGACAGTGGCAATCTCCACTCTCTCCAAGAACAACTCTCATGGTTTCTCCTGATTTCAAAGTATGTAGCGTCCTACTATTCACATGTGCAATCATTCCATGGAAATGTCTGTAAAGACATGTACAAGCCCTTTAGGGCTACTTGACTATAGGTGGTGGTCAGAGACACAAGGTATAACCAGCCCTATAGCCTATTCTTTTTTTAAATTTTATTTTTAAACATAAAAGAACCAAAACGTATGAACAAACACACAGACATAAACAAAACAACAGAAAAACTTAGCCTATTCTTTACAGTGGTATTCTAGATAGATGGCTTTGATTCCCAGGAAGAGAACATATGAATACTGTAACAACACACTGAACAACAAAGGAAGAGCCAGGTATGATATGGAACATTTGTAATCCCAGTACTCTAGAAGGTGAAGCAGGAGATTGGGCCTGGCCTGGGCAATTTAGTGACTTAGTGAGGCCCTGTCTCAAAATAAAATATTAAAAAAGGGCTGGGGATATAGCTCAGTGTGAAGACCTTGGTTCAGTTCTTCAGTATCTGTCTGTCTGTCTGTCTGTCTGTCTGTCTCTCTCTCTCTCTCTCTCTCACACACACACACACACACCAAAACCCAAAAACAGTTGAAAGGAAGAAAAAAAAACCCAAAGACTGTGAAGTGTTAATCCACCTTTCACCATTATATGGAACTGTTCAGTCACTGGAAGTATGGCTTATTCACTTTTGAAAGGGGTAAAAGAGAAAGACTTCTAACAATTTAGGTGTCCAGCAACCATGGAATTGTTAACCTTATATCTCATTCTGGGGAATGTAATGTTTTGGAGGCACTAAAAAAAAAATTAGGAAGAGATTGTAACACCAGACAAATGCTCAGATTTATTTTTGAGTGAAATGGTGAGATACGAAAATGTACATATAACATACAAAGATTAAAATAGTTGTACAGAAAAGTGAACTTAAAGTGGTGGAGGCATATTTTTGTCTCTGTCCTTTCTTCTACCCTTTCCTCATAATCAGTCTAGTATATTACATATTTTATGATAAAAAATAATAATTATACATTGTTTTATTGAAAATTGGCTATAGGCTTCATTTTGACAATAAGAAAGAAATCTAAAATTTATCAGGAGATTGTTGTAGAAGTAAAATATACTTATAAGCAGAAATAGAATCAAAACACAATCTTCGATAAACGCTCTAACAATCCTTCCTTTATTATTTTAATTTGGCCCTCTAGTCTTGTTTGAGAACTTGAATCTGAGTATAAGTTAATGTTTCTCCATTGAGAATAGGTACTGCTTTGCACTTAGTACTCCTTGGAGTCGGGTAGGGGGGCTCCTCACAGTGAAGGTCTTTTCTAAATATTTAAATAAATAAATGGACACTCCCAATGTGTATCAATTTCAGAGAATCCTTACCAACAAACTGCATGCATGTCAGCCTATGTAGGAGATGAGAATTTAGCCAGATATACCCCACTGCGAGTAGGGGAAATAGAAAAAAATATGTTCATGATTTCCAAGACAGATGAAAAATGTTTTCATTTAATTTTTTTCTTCACATCACTCATTTGGTAAAGCATTTTAAGTATTTTGAAAATGCTCCAAACTTCATTATAAAATCTGTTTTGTTTTATTTTGTTTTGTTTTTGGACATTGTTTCCCTGATGTTGCTACCAGGAAATGAGTTACTTGAAAAAGAACAACACATCCCTCCCCCAAAAAAATGTTATAGCTCTGAAAAATCTTTTAGGTTCAAAGAGTACCAACTTCAGGCCCATCTCTGCCTAGGTGGTGGCTGCCATCTTGGAAATCTTCCTCTCTTATATCCATGTCAAGTTCTTTAAATTTAAACTGCTGAAAATATTCAGAATATTATGCTTGCCTACATTACAAAAAAAAAAAAAAAAAACAACAATGATATGACTGAATTCAAGCATGACATTTTCCTTTTTATTTCCAAGTTTTCATCTTTAGTGTTTCCTTTCCATTTTCACTGTAGGTGAGTTTTACTGCAGCTTTGTAATCTATTTGATCTCTATTTTTGTTTCATTAGCATTTCTATAGTATCTTAGCACTCTTACACTAGATAAGCATTTTTACACTTCTTAAAATGTATAAATATTTGATTAAGTAAATATAAATGCAAATATTAAGATTTTTCATTGAACTAAACTATTGTTAAGAACTGCATATAATTATTCTAACACATTTAAATACAGCACTAAGTTCAAAATAGGTGAAATATATTTAACATTATACTCTGTAGAAACTATGCATGTAATTAAGACAATAATTAAACAAATACATAGAAACAAATACAACTTTCAGAGCCATAACTTGCTTCTTACATTTCCATATCAACAGGTATAACTCAGTAAGCACATTTTCTTTCTTGAATTTTCAAACATCTTGTGCACTAGGGCAACATAAGTAGAAATTTTAAATATATATGTATATGACATTTTGTTGGAAAGATTGCAGATCCAGTTCCTAATAGCTATCCTATGAGCAAATGTATTTTGTGTTTCAAACAATTGACAAAAGAATTCTCACTAGACAATCTGCCCTTCTAACAGAAACTCCTCTAGTCATTACCTTTATATTTTGTACATAAATAAATTAGTTGGCTGAGTAATTCCCGGTGAGCTCCATCTGTCCTAGTAAGTGAAGCACCAATGTTTACTGCATTAAAATACATACATAACCCAAGAACAATAGAGAAGACAGCAATACTGCAAGGTACATGGGCTTCTGTATCTATGAAGGAGTTTGGTTTTACTCTTCTATTTGTCTTGATTTTATTCTATTTAATAATCCTAATATATTCCAAAATAAAATAGTACTGTATATATTTTAGTGTTTATTAATTCAAAATACATTATTTATTGTACTTTTGTTCCTTGAAAAGGAGAGTTTTTCAGACAGGTTAGAGGTGAACTAGTTATTAAAGTAAAGGCAGTTTCTACCAAGGTCAGTCTTTTCAAGAGAAAAGCCAACACATTTAGAAAACCAAAACCTTTCAAATGATTTTGCTAAATTACTTAGCATCTAGGTCATGTTAAAACTCCCATTAAAGGGGGCAATATGGTAGAAAAAACAGCATATCATTTCATTGCTTTACACCACAATAGCTAATGCAATAAAAATATTTAATGAAACAAAAATCCTTGATCCTCCTGGCACTGAAAAACCATTAGTACTACATTTTTAAAATTTCAGAATTTCATTCCGTCCAGAGAAATACCTTATAGAGTAAATAAGACTGAATTACTGTTTCTCAAGAGGTCCCAGGAATAATTCATATTTACCTAGAATGAACATATGTGGGGAAAAAAAGTATTGATTTTATACAACACCAATACTTATTTGTATTTTGGTAGATCTAGTCATATTTATCTTTATGCGATTAAATGCAGTTCAGTGTGGATAATAAAAAGATTGTTTTTGAATATATACCATTTTTTTTTTTACATTTAAGATGGTCTCCTTGGAAAAAAACAACAAACTTACTATAATAAATCCATTATTTCAACTATCTTTGAAATTGTCACTCACAAACCTCACATATTGTTTGGATCTATCTCAATAAGCCAAACTTCTCTGAAATCACAAGAACTTTTAGAGAATCCAAAGTCACTTCAAGCTCATCCTTTATTTATTAAAGTAGCTGTGTATAGTGGGTAATATATTTAAAATTTTCAGATTTTATACCAAATAATGATGCATTGAAGCTGTTTTCTTATGTAGCTTTAAAACTGTTTTGAAATTAAACACAAAATAATACTTTTAAAATTGCTTTGAACAGTAGCCTTCAAGGACTGAAGCAATAATTTTGAAAAATGACCTTTATTTGTCATGATATGGTGTATTTTGGCATGAAATCATTCACGGGCATGACATACACACACGAATTGGGTACACCGTTGTTTGCTTTCACCATGTGAGATACCCTGACTTCTTGGCAAATATTCATTTCATGCTTTCAGTCATCCAACTATTCATCCATAAAGGCATACATTTAACTATTCACTCACTTATGAATGCAATATTTTCCAGACTGTTGCAATGTACCAGACTAAATTCAAGACCACAAGATAAGGAAGACATGGTCCATGTTTCTCTTTTGTATTCTTGGATTTTTCCCATAAATGTGGTAAGTTCAATTCTCCATTTAAAATAGGAAAATGATTAAAAGAATTTAAATCTTTTCTTTTTTTTTTTTTTTTTTTGGTACCAGGAATTGAACTCAGGACTTTGTACTTGCCAGGCAGGCGCTGTGCCACTGAGCTATACCCCAAGCCCAAATAATATGAACATTGAAGAAAAATTTATTTTGTAACAAACTCTTTTCTAAGAGCAAATATTTAATAAATCTACTGACTTTGGCTTCATGGATTATGTTTTCTCTGTTACTATAGACAACTAGAGTAACCCATCACTTGGTTCAGAAACTCAGTTAAATTTTCCTCCCCCTGCACTCAGGACCCATCAATTAGGCCTAGAAATAACTTCACCATCCAGTATCTCATTAACTGATGTCTTCACCGTATATTTTACTTTTAACTTTAGATGATAAGATGTGACAAAATAAATTCCTGTTATCTGCTAATTGTAAGGACTAAGCTTCAGAGAATACTCTGAGATCAGTATTATTTGACCTAACACTGTATTTGCTCAACATTCATATCCAAGTAATTGACAAGGTGAATAATTACACCAAAACATGAAGCTTGCAGACTGCAAACACCGGGAATTCTTATGGATGTAACAACATCCAGAATAATATGCTTGTAAAAAAAAATATTCTCCCCAATGTGTTCAACAAGACAATAGGAAAAATATGTCTAACCAGGATATGCCTTCAGGCAAAGCTTCCTACCCCCATATCTGATAATCAAATAACAATCACACTTAGGAAAGCACAAAGAAAATCTACTAATTATTATCATCTATGTAAAGAGACAAAAGCACCTCGGCCTCAATCAAGGGATAGAAACATTTAGCCCTCAGCTCTACATGCCATGATACTTTCTAATATGAAGATTATGAACGATAAAACATTAAAGATAAACTTAACAAAGTAAAGGTTAAATTTTAGTGATAAAAAAGAACACACTAAAATTATTTGAACATAGTTGGGCATGTAAACTTTTACAATATTCTGGAAGTTTTAATGATTAGAACATGTGGAGTAGGGAAAATAGAAAAGAAAAAGAATTATCATCAGTTATGATATTTCTTGAACTCTGAACATGACATAGGCGATAAAGAGAGAAAACACAAGTGACCAGGACAGCAGAGGTGAGACAAGCTCTATCATCTATGTTAGAGTATTTGGACTGAAACATTAGCAATGTTGGACTGCTAAATGCTACAGTCCATAAAGAGAGAAGAACAGCTTTCAGCCAGTAGAAAGATCACGCCATAGGCAAGGTGGAAGAGTGACACAAGGGAAGAGGCTTGACAATACAAGAGTAGCTAAAGTCTGCAAGATGCTACCGGCCATTATTAAAATCTTATTTACACAGCATGAGGCAAGGTTGGACACAGGAAACACATCTCAAAAATGTGCTTCAGTTCCCTGCATAACAATGTTTTATTCTGAAGTCTTTTGTCTTCTATATTTTATGGCTACACTGAGCTGGCCAAATGTCAGTATCAGTGAGAATAGCTTAGTACAAAAAATTCAAATTTTTTTGTATAGCCAGTGATGATGTGCTATATCAATATTATGTTTCAATAAACACATAAATATACACACACACATACACCACCCTCACCCATAGAACTTTAAAATTTATGAAAATATCATCATATTCATTACTCATTGATCACAATCACAGCAACCTTGTTGAAAGGGGTATCACAAGCTGCATTTTGCACTGGGTTTACTGAACAGAAATGATAGTATTTCTGGGGCTGTTCCACTAGAAATGAAGCTGTAGTCTTAACTCCATATGTTTCCATTCTTAAGTGTGGCTTCCAAACATCTTGTTTCAGTCCTTCCAGAAAGAAAGTGGTGGATTTCTAGACAATAACCAAAGGTCCTTTGCTAGAGAGTCTTTTTTTTTTTTTTGGTACTGGAAATCAAACTAAGGACCTCACGCTTCCCAGGCAGGCGTTGTGAGGCTGAGCTACACCCTTTCCAGAGAGTCTTGGGTCGAATATTTACTAAAGATATAACCTGGGCCAAGCAAATTACTTCTGAATAAATCTTAGCTGATAAGACAAAAAAGAGAATCATGTAAATGGCCTTCTACATTGCCCAGGACTCTTAAAGATACCACTCCTGATCAAATATTTGACGATATCTACTGTATCACACACACTAAGTTTCACAGGTCAGGTATGAAGTACACAGAGGTAAACCTTGAATACACTCACAGGATTTGTTTACTAGGGCAGAAGTTAAAAATACAGAGAGGGAACAAAAGCCAGAATATTCACTACTGATTAACTTTAGCAATTAAGACCAAACAAGAGTAGTAGGATAAAAAATAAATTAAGAATGGCATTATAAAAAGTCAGAGGTTGAGAATTTTAAGAGGTTGTGTATACCCAGTAGAATCGGATTTTGCACAAAGGAAAAGAGGAGTGATTACTAATAACGCTTTATTAAATTTGACAATGTTAAAGGTCATCTCTCATCATTTAAATCATCACTCATAAAAGTGGCAAAGATTTAGAAATTTAACAGTTGTCCCTGAGAGTTCAGGTAAAAAGGAAATTTATACATGGCTTTTCAGAATGCCAATATAAGCCATAGATAACAAAAGCCTCAAAATATGTACACGCTCTTTGTTAACAATTTCAAATCTAAGACATTTTCCCATTGAAGAAAAAAGTTAAACTCCATAAAGAATACAAATACCTGGTTTTAAAGAAAAAATTATGACTTACTTAAACTTTTGTAGGTATCATTGATGAGGAAACTGCTGACCAATGCTAAAGGCACTTAATTCCTTCAAAAGTACTGTCAGGAAATCAAAGGAAAAAGTTAAATAAAGGAGACTGAGGAAAATCCTGCACCTGGGGTTGCTCACCACCATTTTTCCATAGTAGTTAAACTGATAAAAATCCTACTAGAATTTGAGAACTTTTAACATGTTTTCTCCAATGTGTTTTTACTGAAATACACTGTGATAGACCAAACTTACTTTACCAAACAGCCCAGCTACTCCAAAATCTCTAGTCAACTCAAGAATATACAAAAGGTTGAAGATGATTTTGGATTCATAGAACTAGTGCGTATGATTTAGGCACATTTACCTAGGCTTGCCAAAAGTCAACATAACTGAACTAAAGTAATGTCTTCTTAATGAGTTGGATATAAAAATGCCAGGTCTCCGCCCATCTGTCACCATCACTATGGGTATAGTAATCTAAATATCATATATCCACTACGATAGCCAGAATATTCTAAAATAATAGGGATGGAAAGTAATGAAGAAAGCCATCAGCCTGTTGTTTTTTCAAAGTAAAAACCCTCACATTCTGCAGTTCTAAAGAGTGTAAAACTGTAGCTGAGAATCCCATAGAGCAGAGTGATGACCGAGTGACTATTATCTCTTATCCTCTTGGGGAAAAATCCTGTGCTAACTAGATTTATGTAAAGAGCGTCTCTTGTTTTAGAACAGAATGCTTTCCCCAGTTCCCCTTTTCTCTGGAGGTTATGGGTTACCTACTTTGCCCTGTGGAATCTTTAACAACAAAGCTACTTGAAGACCCATTTCCAACAGGTCTCTTTCAGCTTCAAAGGGATAAGGAGTCACTGCCTGGGGGGGTCATCCACTTCCAACAGAGAAGGTGACCCAGATGATGGGCACTGGTGCCCTCAGCCTTCTCCACTTCAGTAGGATTCGTCTGGCCTTTTTTTTTTTTTTTGGTTTGTTTCCAATGTAGGTAAATGAGCTCTGCAAATATTAACTGGTGTCAGGCATGCTGTGAGCCTCTTCCTAATGAGGCCCTAAGGATGTAAGCTGGAGGAGCTATTTCAGCTGGTCTAAAGGCAATCCCTAACAGTCAGACTTTTAATTTCTCTTAAGTGCAAACCAGAGAAAGATAGCTCTGGAAAGCTCTTTAAATATGAAGAAATAAACTCATATCATAGCATAACCTAGTTAATAACACAATAGGGCTTTTAGAAATGACCTAAGGCAAATGATAACATGACTGAGAAAAAAAACAAGGAAAATCCCAAACTAGTCACACAGCACTGAGAAGGTCTGCTACTTAGGGAGGACTCCTTCACAGAGATATCCGCATTTATCTCAATAAGCAGTAGCCCCTCTGATCCAGATTCTCAGAGGCGGCCATATGCCAGTGGACCTATTTGCGGACACTGCCTTAGAGAAAACAGACCAAACTTCAGCCATGTTCCTTGTGTCAACTTCACACTCCTGCATCTGGTCTTCTTCTAAATTTTAATTCCCTCTTGTTGATACTCATTCTGAGTTTTTGTCTACATGATCTGCTTTGTTGACCTGTGTCTGTGTTATCTAGTTTAACACCTGGCAGATAAGACAGTCTATCAGTCTAACAAATATACTTAACTGGTGGAAGATGAGAAGACCCTGATCAATGGGTACAAAGTTACAGACAGATTGGAGTGTTCAAATGTAAACTAAATAAAGGGACAATGGTTTAACCATAATGTATTACATAGTTAAAAACAGAAGACAAGATTTTTAATGTTCTCACACAAAATATAATAAATGCTTAACATGATGGTATTGGCATTGTCCTGACTTGATCACTGCATAATGTATATTTGTATGGAAACCTAACATAAATACCATATGTAATTATTATATATCAATTAAAACTAAAAATTTAAACAGAGAAATGAAAAGTGAAAGTAACATGGATGCTTAAACTATTTTTCTGGTAATAATACTGACTTCCTTCTGAAAAGTTAGTGGCAGCCAATGGAAAGATGGAGACAACTATTGTCTCTTAGTCTCTTGTTCTATAACATGCACTCATCTTTTGTGTCTTGCTTTTAAAAATATTTTTGTCAGTCTCTCTCTGTCTGTCTCCTCTCTCTCAGAGTAACAGAATGTCTGGATTCTGCAATTTGTGAAACAAATTCTGCAATTTGTAAGATTATTTCAATACAAGAGATATAATATAGGAGAAATTAAATTGTATAGTTTGCATTACAGGTTCTTTGTGTGGTTTATTACAAAATTAGGCATAGATGTTTGGGTGTGGGGCAACTAATCCTTCTCTACTTATAGGTTCAGAGGAGGATATCTAGAGAGGAAATATTCTATAAGTTTGTACTTTTCAATCCATCTTTTTCACTATGTCCCCTGATACACAGTAATACTGTATTCTATAACACAGAGCACATGTATTGTTACGAGAGAGAAGGAACACCCATCAGTGAGACTGTAGTTGATGTTTTATTGTTCAAACACTCGCCCTTTAGAAGAAACTTAAAGCTTTCTTCCTTACATTACTGTCAAATCTCAACATTACAATAATATATGCTGTCCTTTTTAGTTAAAAAGGCTCTAATATACATATATTTTTTATCTAATTTCTCACTCCTAGGCATATAATATTCACTTTTGAAATCAAAATGAACATTTCATTTATTCACCAAGGAGACAAGTGGTAATGTTATCTATTTAAAAATATGCCCTATGAAATTCTGTTAAAGACAGAAAAGAGTGAATTAGATTTACTTGTCCCCACTGCTAATTATTCTGGCGGTCCCTGAATGTAGCCAAGTATTTAATTCATACCAAATCGCTATCAGTGTGCTAGTTAGCAGACCACTACCTCTTAGGGGACTCTATAAATATTTAGGACAAGAAAGTTAAAACAGGGAAGTAAACAAGTGAATATTAAAGTTACTTTTCAACTACATTGCCTGAATGTTTTCTAATTCATAATATTACTGCACTATTCCCTTTGCTGTTATAATGTAGAAGGAATTGTTTAGAAAAGTTAATGTGTTATCTTGTTCAATCATCTTCTAAAAAAAAATTATTTTCTAAAGCACTATAATTTTAATGTTAATATTGAAGACCATCAATGACAATTTCTTCTAACTATTTTATAAGTTAAGTTTTTGGAAGTCACATTTTTAAAAATCTAGAATGTAATCATACAGTATGAAGGTTTTCGTGTTGTTAATTTTAAACAGATCATCTTTTCGGACAGAAACTAAATATGTATCTGGATATCTTGTAAATACACATTCCTTTCACCATTTATTTACAATAAATACATAAACATACTAATATTCATACTTCAACTCATTATTTCAAAAACCTTTCTGTGAATACCGTGCAACATTTGAATTACTTCTGAGATAAGGTAGTATATATTATTAAATATTACTCACAGGTTTTCATAAGTTAACATAAGCTTTTCTTCAATATAGCAAAGACTTGTTGAGTGCTAGCACATGTAATACATGGAAATATAAGCTCACAAGATGAACATACATAGCTTTGGCATTAAAGACATTTAAAATAGATCATTTTCACTTATAGATACCACAGATAACTTATAAACCATAAAATTACTACATCATTTTATAAATTACAGTCCGTATCATAAAGTAGTCTAGATTATTTAGATGTACCAATCAATGAATTCTATACTGCTTTTAGAGATTTAATGTTCTCCTTTTCACTGTTTTTATATGAATGGATCAAAGCACAGTAAATAAAAATGTATATGGAATTTCCACTGATAGCTTTTAATGTATGAAGCACCACAAAGAAACTGTATTAAAGTCCTAAAATGTGGAGGCATATGGATATTACCGCTACATTCAGGCTTATACAGTGTATTTCTAGCAGACAGGAACACCTAGGAAAAGATGTGTGTAAGTAGCGTGGCTGGAGTCTGGGTGAGCCAATGGCAGAAGAAGGCAGGAGGTAAAAGAAAAGGAAGAGATGACTAGAGATCGTAGCTAAAGGGGTAGGCAGCATTTAACTAGTGATGCCTTGTGAAGCTATGCTGAAGAATTTAGAGTTAAACTAGAATTAAGGAAAACCATCAGAAGTTGTTATAGAAGCAGATATAATCATGACCGGAGGTCAGGAAGATCTGACAAACACGTGGAAGATGATCTGAAGACTCAAAGTAGAGGATGGAAGATGTTTAAAGATTTATTACAATAACACAGGGAAATTTAGTAGGTAAGTAGAGTAAGAATGGTACACAGACACAGAGGAAAGACTGGGTTGAAACAAACGCAGGAGAAAGAATGGATAAGATCTGATGACACCGGATGTGAGGGCAGGTGATGAATTGGAAGTGACACCCAGGTTTTAGTTTGAGTGTCCTTTGTAAGAGTTGGTAGAGGGGTAACAAGAATAAATGTTGATCTCCTTTTTTGTGGATGAGGAAACAGTAGTATGAAATAATGAACTGTATGGGACATGTCACAGTTTTGAGCTGTCTATGAGCTACCCCATATGATGTTCTGATTCCCAGTCGGTACACAGACTTGCTAGAGTATGAGGTGGAAAAATAAATGTGTGTGCCATTAGCAGATAAGTGGTTGACAAATAAAATCTGAATAAGGGATTTGCAGGAGGCATAGGCAAACACCAACAGAAGAGAAGAACATTAAAACAATTGTGGCTTTTCTAGTTTCTTAAGACCTATACTAATTATGACCAATGAACTGCTCTTCCTCATTACTACTTTGCAATAGTTGAAAGAACTCAATCATATTTTTGATATTAAAAATTTTGCCCCACTTATTTTCATTCCACATTTTTTTAAATAAATGCATGCTATCACACAAGAAGTCATTCATTTTTAATATGCATGGGCCTAGTGCATGAACAATTGTTTAATTACCCATCCTTTAGTAAAACATAACTTTTTTAGCTAGTAAACACAGTGTTGCAATGAATGTCCTGTAATACACTCTGAACCAAGTGTTTTATTAGTAGTTATTATTAAAACTTAGGTATGCCTAGCCTTAGAGTCTCAGGAGATACGAAGTGAAGTGGAGGGTTAGTGAGTGAGTTGGAGAAAAAAAAAGTAACTGAAGAAAATCACATCTGTGAAAACGTATTTAAGCTGTAAAGTGTCATTAGGTTGATAGCTATTATTAACATTTTTTCCTCTTTCTAAGTCAGCTTTATTTGATTTATTCAATTCTTCTCTGTGTAAAATAGCAAGGACCAAAAAACCTAAATCATTATTTCCCAGATGATAGTCTCTTTAGAAAGATAACAAGAATTGTATGATTTTTAAAAAAAAAAACAAAATCTTGATCAAATCAATATGAACATGATGCATACATAATATGCACATTATTTGGCAGAATCAAAATGCACATTAAAAGCTGTTAGTGTTGATATTTAAGCTTGTTTAACCCAGAATCTCACTAACTTCCTTAAGAGCCTCTTCCAAACACACCTATTAAAAATTTTTAGACCAGTGGCCTGTGGAGCAGGTTGAAAATAAGCTTAACTCAGTACAGTACTTACAGTTCGGTGGATAAGACCTTTAGAGGCAGTACTTTGATTTCTGTGGCCCCTTCTGGACTTCTCCCTCGTAATAAGATGCTGGTATTTCTCCTTCCACTCTTCCTGGAGACCTCCAAGTGCTGCGCTCTCAGTCTTTTACTTGAGATGAGAGGGCAAAGGAAAATGCTTTCTGTCTCTTGATGCAAAATGGATCTATAAATGGTACTTGTTCTCTGTTTTACTAAAAACAACTTGTTATTCTACACGATATTTCTTTCTGATGACTCTAGTTAAGGAGATCTTTATTGTATCTAGCAAGCAGGGTAGTGCTAACGATGCTTCTTATATGTCAGGGACTATGTAAGTGCTTTGGGGACAATTCCTTAACCCTCTTAGAAGGTAATCCCCAGTTTACAGAAGGACAAGTTGAGACAAGAAGCGCTAAAAGGACACACCACAACCCGGAAGTAAACTCGGGCAGTTGCCGGCTCCTTTAAGTCCTCCACCACTGCTTCTGCCCCCTACAGGCCAAGAGCACAAGTGCTATCTTCGGAGGAACAGGATAGTCTGTCTTTGAAAACAGTTACTTGTACATATAGCTACACATACACATGCACATATACAGTTTTAATATATTTATCTATATAATTATTTAAAGGAATATAATGACATCAAAAAACAGAAATACAGTGATGTCACTAGAAATCTCTTCTAAGAGAAAGCAGTCACGTACTATATAGATATTATATTTATATACAAATGTATAAACACACATATATACATATAATTTTGTGGAAAAGTAGTTGATCTTACAGAAATAATTTAGACTAAACGTATAGAATTAAACTGGCCCTCCATGGTGAAATTACAGATTGATTCAGAATTCTGTTAATCTAGTCACTGGTAAACTTTATTTTCTATTGTAGCAAATAAAAACAAAGCTAGATTTTATTATACTTTTCTCCTAGTAAATGCGTGCTATAGCCATTTACAAATCCATTTGGTGCTATTCTTATCCTTGAGCTTTGTTTATTTGCTTTTTAAAATATATTGCATTGTCTTACTTAAAAATAATCTTCAATAAAAATAATTGCAAGGAAGTAGGAAAAAGATCAATGACCTGTAATTTATATTTCAATAGAGATGCTAAAATAAGCTGCTTTTATTTTTGATTTATTTTAAAGGATGGTTTTAAAGCCTTCTTTTGACAGCTACTACCACCCTATACTAAAGCAGAAATTCCTTAGGAAAAAAATCTCACTCTCCCAAAATATCAATAAAATGTGCAAGAAAAATTAGCTTCACAGCAGGCCACTTTAATGAGACACAGAAGGAAATTGGACAAGGCAGATAATACAATGACTTCTGGAATATAATAGAGAATAGAATTAGTAAGTATAAAAAGAAGTCCTATCATTGTATAAATCAAACTTCCAGGGTGGGAGGAAAATCTTACATGTCTATAAAAAGATGGGCAGGTGAGCATATGCCTATAGGTACTGACTATACTTTCTTGAGTATGTATTTATGTAAATGTATATAAATGTGCCCATAGAGATTAGTGATGCAGAGCCTAGTATACTTGCTATCACTATTAAAACAGCAAATAAACATTATTCCTACAACCTGAATTTCCATGAAGAAAAAAGATGGTGTACATGTAAGTCTTGAATATAGTGTAACATTTCCCAAGCAGACAAATCTAATTTTTTTAAAAAAAGTGAAATTAGATTATGAAGACTAGAGAGGTGATTCTTATACTGAATCATAACAGCCACATAAAAATTAAGGCTCTTTCAGGATTAAAAGGCCCCTTTCAGTAAATAAATGTCATTTTTAATATGGAAGATATAAAGGTCACCAAACTTTGGCTATCTATATTCTCACCTGATGAAAATGAGGTGCTCAGTTAGAAATTATTACATAAAATTTTATGCAACTAGGAGACACCTTTTAGAAAATACCAGAGACATTTTCTAAATCTCCAAAAAAAAACAAAAGCAACTCATTTTAGTAAGTATTGTCAGAATTCATTGTCAATATAAGGCAGGACATAAAACTTTGAGTTTTGTCTTTTAAAATCTAAGCTGTTATAATACATTCTCAGTTCCTCAGGGGTTTTTCAAATAAATTATACTTCAAAAGAAACCATTATACACAATAATTTTGCTTGTGAATTGTCTTTAGAGTATTTACACTGCATTATAATCTTGCCATATGATGCCTTTCCTACTGATATAAACATAGTTTTCATTTCTGTCCTCAGTGATTCATTCATTCAACATTTCTTTCTTTCACAATTACTACTACATGCCTAGCACTAGGCTAGAGATAGAAAGTTAGACAAGAAATGAGAAGTAATAAAAATGTAGTGGTTCTGGGTTAGAACAACCAAGACCAGGAGTCCAAATGTGATGCTGCATTAACCACAGCTTGGGGCAAATTTTTATCTACAAGGACTTGGAGGATCTTCTAGCCATTTATAAATTTCACTATAGATGTAAAAGAGGCCATAGATCTGACTGATCTAAGCTGTTGTGCCATTGTCCCAGGCTGCCAAGGCTCATGCAAATCAAGGTGTTTGAAGAGCTGGCAAAATGAGCTGATGAGGTGGGTTTGCCATAACCACAAAAGCATCCCAGGAGGAAATGATAACACAAGCTCATAAACTAAGACTAAGAACAGTGAATTTTTCAGAGGAGACCGGCACATTTAAGTACTACAGGTGATACAGCTGGAGATTGTTTCCTGACCCTCAATTTCTCTCAGGGGCTTGTGCCAGAGAGTACTGGAGAAAGAAAAAGAGAAAAATGTAGTAAAAGGGCTGGCTCACAAAATTCGTGGGAAACAGTAAAAACACAAGGCAGTTCTTTGCAATCCACAAAAGAGCAGGGAGCAGTAGGACAAAGATAGGGAACTTGTGCCACATGTGAAAGGCCAGACAGGGTAGCGGATGACATTTCTGCACTAGTCAGCAAAAGAGAAACGTGGCAAATGTCACAGGACAAGCCAGGCACCATGTTTATGAGCACAAGTGAGGTCCCCTTTCGGGGAACAAGCCGAAGACTGTGGGAGGCACTGTTTTTCAAGTTAATGAAAACCTTATCGTATCTTCAGCCAGCACAACAATGGCAGAAGTAGACTTAAGATGTGCTTTTTGGACCTTTGTTACTTGAGGTTTTCTCTGTTCTCATTCTCAACCCAACACAAACCTCATTTCTCATACATACACACATTTGAATTTGAGATATAAAACTTAAAAGCTAACAAAGATATACACACACACACACACACACACACACATATACACACACGCATACACACCAGATCAGGGATTGAATCCAGGACCTTCATACTGAGCTACATCCCCAGCCATTTTTTTTTGAGACAGGATCTTGCTAAGTCACAAAATTGGCCAGGCTCGCTTGAACTTGTCATTTTCCCACCTCAGTCTCCCAGAGTGCTGGTAATACAGGCCTGCACCATTGTGCCAGGCAACCAATGAAGACTCATACTGCTTAGTTTGCATTAAAGCAAAATATCCTCATAGTTGTTCAATACATAAATTACCGAATGCATTTTGAATAAATGCGGTACAAACCACTCTTTCCAATTATCACAAATAATGGAATTTGGCTTTCGGTTGTGAAGTTAGCTTATGAGCCAAAGTGGTGCTCTGAATCCAGAGGACACAGCACTAATACCACTAATGAGAAGCCTTTGCTGAGTCACGGCACCCACACTCCCTCATCTGCCATCTTGCTATAGTTTGGATTCTGAATGCCCCCACAGGTCCATGTGTTCAAGGTCTGCTCTCCAGTGCTGCCGCTTGGAGGTGGTAGAGGCATTAGGCAGTGGGACTTTGTGGGGTGGGAGGCCTTGTGTCATTGGTAGCATGCTCTCGAAGAGGACTATGGGACCTCAGAAGCTTTTTCTGTTTGGGGATTTATTTTGTTTGTTTGTTTCTTTGTTTACCAAGAAATGACTGTATTTCTTCCACCAGGAACTTTCACCATGATGCCATAAGCCCAAAGCTCAGGGCCAGCTGATCATGGACTGGAAATTACAACTAAGATTTTCCCTCCAAATAAGCCTTCCTCTCTGATTATTTCAGGTATTTCATTATAGTGACGGGAAGGTGACACACACAATCATCACAATGAATTTATGTGGTATTTGGAGGGAACTGCCCCTTTCTCCCAACCACCACACCCCAGGAAAGTGCCTGGGCAAATAGCCAGCTCACTGAAGTACTATTCCCAGCTCTCCTTGGTCTAATAGGGTTCCACAATACCGTGGCCCTAGGGAAGCTTTGTTATTAAGTGAGTATTCCCTAGAAACAAGGCATAACTGAAACTGGGTAGTTTATCCTCCACATAATTTACTGTTCAGTTTTTCCCTCTGCCCTCAAAACATATTTTTAGGCAAACCTCTAATATTGATTTTTTAATTTACTTAATCAACCAATAGATAGTTTCTTAAAGCTTTGAATTTGGAATTATGATTTGCTCAGCAATTTATGAGGCAGTGGGGGAAAACTAGCAATAACAGAAGCGGCTTTCAAATGCAGGGTCTGGTGGAGATAATGTCATGCAAGTATAGCAGTTGCTGCTCAGCAGTGGAGTATGTTGTGCATAGTCTCATAAAACAATATAAAGGAAGGACCTCTGCCCCACTCTTCTTGAGGAGGAAATTTGTAATTATTATTTGAAAACTATGTTTGAGTCTTGAATTTAGGGTTAAAGTTTTCTGAGGTCTTCTAGGAAGAAACAGAAAAGCTAAACAAAACAGAGAATGTTCACGGATGTGAGAAAATATGGGGATAGTATTTCAAGGACTGAGGGATAATGCATTATGGCTATTGAACCGTGTGTGTGTGTGTGTATACTAGCATGTGTACAATAAGCACACTTACTGGGAGTAGGAACAAATTTGAGACCCCTAATATACCTTGAATGTTGTACTAAATCTGGATTTAAAAAGCCCTAGAGAGCCCAGACAGCATTTCAGACAGAGAAGTAACATTGCAGTATTTCCTTTTATAAAGTTTCCATTTAGATGGGATTCAGTGAACGGGGGAAAACCAATAAGGAGCCTAGTTCACAGCAGGAAAAGGGTCCTCTCCTAGGAGGAAACAGAAAAACAGGGGAAAAGCAAGAAAACACGGGTGATTACTATCCCTACTTGGAGACAATGTAAGACTTTAAACATCAGAAATTCCAATTCAAATCAGTTAAAAAGATGCAGATAGGTCCAATAAAATATTTAATTATGCTATGAAAGTATACCTTTCTCAAGAGAATAAGAAATAGCATCAATTCCTGGGAAACAAGGATTCGAAATCTTTATTAACATCCCCTTTATAAGGCTCTATTATAAGCACCCTAGGAATCTTTTAATAAAAATTAGAGGCTTTCATTTGAAGTCTCACTTTCTATTTTCATGTTCCCTAGCAGACATTTTCCAAGCTAAAGAAAGTTAACGGAGATGAAAGGGAGGATGAAACTAGAGAGAAGAGAGTGAGAGATTGTGAAGTGGAATCCCGAAAGGCCAGTTTGCGGCTTTCACAGCGCAACATAAATGCTGTCTCTCCCCCACTCACCTCACCTAACCCGCCGAGCCATCCCACCCTCTCACATATGTGTACACTTGAGTTTTGAGCCATAAATCTTGCAAAGTCTGTCAACTGACAGCATAATAACATGAAAGGAGTGTCTGCAAGCAAGATGGTCTCGAGCCATTGCTCATGACCCCGAACAAATCAGGGCCGGGTTCCCCTTGCAGTGTAGAGTCTTCCCTTTAATCACTTAACTGGATAGATTGATGTGACACTTACAAAATAAAATAAGAGGTCTCTATTTTCCAGCTCTCCACTGGTCTCATTTACTCTTTCCCTAACAATTAAGTTGGGCTTCTCATATTTGGAGACCTAATCAATGCATAAATGAGCAGCGTTTGATAATGCAGCCTTTTCTGCTTGTGTTCGTTATTCCCAAGGAAGGCAACCCTTTCCAGCTCTCTACCTGGTAATCATTGAGGAGTATTCAAATGACAGCATGGAGAGGTTAAAGGCTAAGGCAGTGGTTATCAATCTTGGCTGTACAGAAAGAAAACATCAGCTTTGGAGTTCTTTTGTTGGTAGAAAGGAACACTGTAATAATTTAATAGAAACACTTGCACACTAAATCAAACTTTAAAAAAAAATGAGAATTTCTAAGTGTTTGGCCCAACCATGTTTATAAACATCCACTGTAAATACTGATGCTCAGTCATAATTAAAAGTAATTGGGTACAGGGGCACACACTTTAGTCTCAGCACTCTAGGAACCACCAAGCCCACTGAATCAGAAATGGGACCCAGGAACCTAAGTCTTGACAAGTTTTAGATGAATTTAGATTTACTGCTATTTATAAAAGTCTAAAAAGGAATACAGATGGCTGTTTTGTTTTCTTACTGTCAATTTTATATGATATAATCATTACATGGAGAATTGGAAGGAGCCTAGGGGATTCTCACTGAGACCATATCAATTACTATACTAGATATTCAGGAAGAAGGAGAATGAAAAAGGCCACAAAACAGTCACAAAGAGGAAATAAATTTCCTGTCTTATAAGAATATGCATCACTCCTTGCAGAAAATAATCATTAAACACTTCTGTTAGTCAGCTTCCCATTCCTTTAGCAAAATACCTGAGATAACACCTTATAAAGAGGAAAGGTTTATTTGGCTCACATTTTTGGAGGTTTCAGTGATGACTGATTAGCCCTGCTGCCTGTGGAGGCACAGTTCATCATGGTAGGAGCACTAGGTAGAGGACGGCCATTCACTTCGTGGTTAGGTACATAACAGAAGAAAAAGTGGCAGGGGTTCCAATATCCTTTTTGAAAACATGTACTCAATGAACTAAACACCTCCCACTATGCTTTATTTCTTAATGCTCCTATCACCACCCACCAGCACCACAAGCTGGAAGCCCAAGCTTTATCCCATGGACTTTTGGGTGACATTTATCAAACCATAACACCATGTTGTAAATGACTGCAGAGTAACACACACACACACACAAATGCCAAGGCACAAAGAGAAGGCATAGTCTCCAGTCCTCTTTACAAGTCCTACTTCTGGTGCCACTGATGCAGAGAATAAGAGCAACTTTAGGATTATGCAGCATTCCTTGACAAGAGCCTACTTAAAGGTCCAAAGGAGGATTCCATAGCTATGCAAACACTAACTGAAGCATGCAAATATTTTCAGCATGTATTAATTATATTTAGAATCATACTTTAAAAGCCTTTCATGGCAATTAAAGTTAAATCTTCCTGTCTTCATCTCACAGTTTGCCTGTTGACATCCTTCCTGCTCCGTTCCCTAACACTGTACACAGAACAGGTGTGTCTTTCCAGCAGTTTGCCACATATAATAATATTTCTAAATCAACTGAAAGTCCAATGGTGATTTGGAAGTAATAGCATTTCCTTGTAAGTGCACTTTGTTCTGCAAACTCTTATTTCTATACCAGTGGAGAAATGACAGCTTCCTGTACTGCAAGGAGAATATATGCACAGTGGGGACAAAGGCACACAGCGGTCTATACACAAACATGCATGCACACGATAATTACTACAGACCAGAGTGCAGTTATTAAATGGACTCTATCTGTCATATATGGTATACATGTTTTACATTTCTGTTTGAGTATATCCTGTTGTGTGTATATATATCACCTATGTATATTTGCTAGTCCTTGTTCACCACTAGAGAACTTTTCATGATGGCACAAGGTATGCAAAAGCAACACGAAAAGACCAGATTTCCATGGTCCACAGATAAAGTGCAGTATATGCCGAAAAACAAAGAATAGGTGTGGACATTCATATTATCTGCTCACCATAATAAAATAAAATTATTACACTACCAAGGGCTTCCTTGATGTCATAGACCTTGCTACTGGGACCCTGATTCCTCTTAAGGAGTTGATCTGGGCAATGACCACTCTGCCATGATTCTCTTTTAAAGGGAAGATCTGCTAGAATCCACTAAAAATATCCCAGTGAGACTCCTCAAATAAAAACAAAGCAGTATTTTAAATGTGCTTTTTAAAACGGAAGGGAGGTGATCAATTTACTTTTGGAAGTTGACAATATGAAACACTTAGAGACCACTGGAGAAAAGTTTACTAATAGTATGAGTTAAATATCATTTAAGAATGGTGTGATTTGTCTTAAGCTACATTATCTGCCAGGTAGTAGTGCTACTCACTGCTGTGGCTTAAGGAGCCACTAAAATGAGCAAGTCTTCTACTAAGCAAAGGGATTAGTAGGGCACATGTTTGCTTGTGGACTAAAGAGGGTTTGGGTTAAAGAAGGTCTCATGCTAAATCCAGGATCATGGCTACAGTGTAAAGTCCGTTCTTGGCTGTTAGCATACGTATTGCATTAAAAGGGGAGATGGGACGGAGAAGCAGAAGTCCAAGTTCATCATAAGCCTGGATGTATTCGGTTTCCCATATTTCTGACTCAGACTCATTTCAATACTCAGAAGGCTGCCAATTCTCTGGTACAAAAATTTGCAGTTTCAGGTTATAGACAACAGCTAATTGGTGATGATCATTTGTTAACTGACAGACCAGCACTGCCATTCTTGGGCATGGTAATTCATAGTACTTCACAGTCCATTGGAGCAGCCAAGACTTTTTCCCACTGACTTGGTTTAGATTTGGTGACTCAATGGAATAATCATAAAACACTTTTTTACCCAAACCTGGAGTTGTGTTCTAAAGTACATCCCAGACCCAGGTAAGTTACAATACTAACTGGTATATATTAGGTCTTTGTGTGGGCTAAGAGCTTATTACCACTATCTCATTTCTTCTTCTCAAGAATATGATTAGTGAGGCCCTGTAGTCAACCCCATTTTTCAGCTGAAGAAAGTAAGGTAAGCTAGAGGTGAAGCAACTTGCTTCGGATCCCATAGTCAGCTGATAAATGTCAGAATTTGAGTTCAGAATCAGGCAGTTTAATTCCAAAGAGCCCTTTTATCCCCTATAATGTGTGTCTCATTAAGGAAGGACAATCCAAAAAACAGAATAAAGACCCTAGAAAATGCAAATGTGATATTTGGTTAAATACAGTTATATTTTATTGTAGCTGCCCTTTAAACGGAAGATAGGTGGTCCTGAGTGTCAAAATAATCCAGACCCTAAAGTCCTTGTTTCCACAACTGCCTTTCTTGTATATCCTGGAATTAGAGTGATGCTTCTATTTCTATATTTGAGAGTTGTTCTGATATTAATGGTCTGGTTATGCTCAACTCTCTGGTATGTTCTACGGGGACTCTTTATATATTGTTCATGTAGATAATGGTGCACAATTTTAGCCTGAAAGCTAAACAATAGGTCCTAGATTCATTATTCTCTTGGGAGAATATAATTAATAACACTCTGCAGGGTCACTAGGTTCTTGTCAAACCACTCATTGAGTCTTTCCCATTCAAAAGATACACTGCTATAATTGACCCAGGCTATGTTTTAATTTGTGTGCCCCAATGAGATCCTTGCCAGAACATTAGATTAAAACCAATTTTAAGTAGCTTTGCCATTTGCTTCAAGGATGAACGTAGCATTTTAATTTTACAAATAGTGTATAGTTGCCACCACACTCGAAGGCAGTCCAAGAAGAGAGTAATAAAACTGAAAACACTACCTTGAAAATTTATAGTACTCAATGAACTGCACCAACCGAGCATCCATGTGGTTCGGAATTACAGTGACAGTGTGTGGAAGACTCAGTTTCAAATATTCAGAGCCATCCTTCAAACACAAGTCAGAGAAAGCATGATCACCTTCAAGTACCCAAACAAGAGCTTGACTCTATATTTATTTTAGATAGAAATAGGTGTTGCAGATATTTATTTTCATACAGATTTATTTGTTCTTCTCTGGTCAAACTCTTATGAAATGCAGAGTTGCTGAGAAGATGATCACACAGTGAAGTAATCCCAGGTGCAAGCACGTACAGAGGTCACTGAAACTACAGTAGACCATTTAGTAAGTGCTCTGTCTAAAGGGGCAGCCCACACTGAGCTTCTCCCCATTGTCTGTCCAGAAATGTGCCTGAATACGCACTTTTTTAAGAAGAGTGAGAAATACAGATTTTTGTGTGACAGTTACTGATGTTGAAAGTTGGCGATTACTTTAAAGATGATTTAAAAATCACTTGCAGGCCAGATTTGGCACTTTGGTAACTCTTGTGAAAAATATATAAAAAAAAATTTTTAAATGTTGTTTTCCTTAGAAAAATCTTATATGCAAAATAAAGCTAAGTTACTTTGCAACTATTTTTCAACAGTAATTGTCATATACAGCCCCCCCAAAAATTCACTCTTCCTATTAAAGAAAAGGAGACACAAAAAGTGAGATGAAGTAATATTCCTAAGATCTTTCAGCTAGTGTATATCATCTAAGGGTATCTATTTTCAAACCCCAGGGCTTATTCCCATGGGATCTATCTTTTAGAAGCTCCAAATAGACACAGAACACACAGTCATCAGACACAAAATTCAATAAAAATCTGTAAAATAGATAGGATTTACCATCTACAGGAAAGATGATGTGGAAAAATAGTTCGTTCACATATAAATGACATTAGAATGCTTCTAAATCTAGTTAAATATCTCAAATGTCATCAAGGAATGTAAAATATAAGTTAAACTATGAGCTAAATAAATATTGAACAATTTAGAACTCTCTTACAGAAATGAATGGTATCTTGAAAGCCAAAAAGTCAACAGGGAATAATCAGGTTCCTTTTAACACTTTTCAAGGAAAAGGTACCCTGGTAACTTTCCTTGGCCATCAGATGAATTTTCCGAGCTATGCAATAAGTTAATAAGTTAATGAGTTTACTCCTATAGGACAGAAGAGGGTATATTAGGCTTCATGGTCATACGACATTAGGTAAAACCATCTTCCTGCTTCCACTCTCTCTCACTCTCTCTGTGTTCACAAAAAAATCTTTAGAAACATATGAACAAGTGTACTAAGACAATCTGCCTTGAGGATAAAAACCCCTGAGAAGATTTCCAGTTATCTTGGTAATTCATCTGCCCCAACCAACATACCTGCCTCTTTCACTAATGCCATAGTTTTCATCTTAAATGTCCCAATAAAAGATCATGTGTTAAAGGCCTGGCTCCTGGGATGGTACTATTGGGGGGTGGTATAAGATTCAAAAGACTGGACCCAGTCAGAGGTCTTTAGGTCAATGGTGGTACACACTTAAAGAGGTCTGTAGCACTACAGTCTTTTCCTTTTCTCTCTTTTGCATCCTGGTCATAAGGTGAGTGCTTTCATCCTATCACTTGTGCCCACCATGAGGGACCTGGAACATTTAAATCTGGAACCTCAAATCTATATCATTCAATTGTCACACTAAGTCTATGAGGAAAGTCCTCAAATACATAGAAGAAAAGTGAGACACAAGAAGTTTAAATAACTTGCTCATGATACAGACTGAGTAGAGGTGGGTACATGAAAACAGTATGAATTGGTAAAAAGAATAGAATCCATTGCTGATGTTTTGGAAGTTATTAGTAAGCTATATTTTACTATTCAGTATCAATTAAAATATCTTCATTTTATCTTGGTCAACTTCAGCAAATGTAAATTGTAGCAGATCTCTAGTGCCTCTGATAGTCTGAGTATCTCATTTTAGGGCAATTCTAGCATTTAAAGAAAAGTACTTCGCATATTGTATGTCCCTGCTTCACACCTGAAGAGACAGTAGGATGTTCAGCTTCTGTAGAAAAAAAAACAGCTGTATCACATCCTACTGGGGAATGATGTATTGGTCTCATCTTACTGGGGGTTTCCAAGAAGAATTCCTATATTCACCTTGAAAACTGACTTTATGACCTAATCCTTCATTTGGGTTTGATGTATACTACTGAATGTATATATTGAATATATATACTGAATATATATGTGTAGATGTATATTGAATATATATATTGAATATATATAGAGAGGTTGGTATATATATATACAATTGAATATATATATATATATTCCATGCAACCTCTAAATAGTTAAAAAAAAACTTAACAAAATTGACAGAAGTGTGTTGGAGTTGGAGGGATTCATCCTTACACAAAAGTCCAAAACTAAATATTGGTTACCAATTTATGTTATGAAGACATCATGTTGGATCATGTTCTAGTCCTGTTTTAAGGAAATAAAAACCTTAAGTCTGTTAGTGTATTACCTTCCTCACTGTGTATTACCTTAATATTTCTTAACAATATGTGGTTAAGAAGAATAGATGGGAGGCAGCAGAGTGGCCTGGGGAAACTAGGGTCTTACTAAAGCTGGTCAAAGACCAGTGGACTAGACTAAGGACTGGAGACTCCCAGTAACTTCTCATTATCACACCATCTTCTTACATGGTGAAAAACATGCTACACTGAGTCTGGAACCAAAGTCTTGAGGAATGGTGTGTCTGTCAGGAGGAAGGCCAAGGAAGACTATAACCTCTTTAGGATCATCGCCAATTCTTCTGTAACGTCTTGGGTGGGATTTTTGGAAGTCTGAGGAGTGATCCTGTGTGGCTCTTAATCCCGATAAGTCAACTTCACTGGGTTAAGAAACACTCGGTAGATTCCTGAAACATGTTTCTGGATATGTCCTGTGGGTCTTGGAGGCGTGGCCTTGGACACTACGTATGGTCCCTCGCCCGTTCTCTGGCACTGTTCTGCAGTTCTCTTTTCCCATCTCTGTGATGTAAGCATCTTTACTCCACCATCCCCTTCCACCATGGTGCTTTAGCCTTGGAACCAACTGGCCGAGGACTGAACCCTCTGACACTGAGCCAAACAAAACCTCTTCTCCTTTAAAATGACTGTGTCAGGCACTGCATTTCAGAAACAGGAAAACTAATTAGTACAACCTGTGACCAGAATTGTAGATAATTTGAGCTTAAAGAACCTTAAATTTTTAAATAAGAATACCAAGACCAACTTAAAAAGTATCATGTTAATATTCACATTTATTTCCCTTAGAGTTTTCAAACCACTTTAACAGAAATTTTATCGACTGCTTCACGACACCGCTTTGTGAAGTGGATAGATCCATCACCTCATTTTTTAAATGAGGACTAAGGTTCATTTAAGTGACATACTTTGAAAATAGAGCTAGTTAAAGTGTGTATTCTAGCACCTGTACTTCAAATACATGGTCGTCATTAATTCAGTGCAGAATAATGGGTCCTGCAAAGACTTCCACTGCCAGATCCCTGGACCTGTAAGTGTTTTACCTTATATAGAAAAATAATTTTTGCATATACTTTTAAGGACACTGACCTTAAGATATACAGTGTTGCCATGGATTGTCTGGGAGGACCAACGTAATAATACAAGACTTTAAAGGCAAAGATTCTGATGTGGCTGGCTTAGAGAATGATTTGGTGACAGAAGGAGGATCAGGGAGGTGCAACTTTCCTAGCTTTGAAGATGAAGAAAGGACTCAGGGAACCAAGAATGCGGGTAATCGGCAAAAGCAAGGAGACAGATTCTTCCTAAAACATCTAAAACAGAACTCCTCCCGAACTT
>NW_004955413.1:19416066-19429952 GCF_000276665.1 Chinchilla lanigera
CCATATATATATATGATATATCTATCCATCTAGTCATCCATCCATCCAACTTTTCTTTCTTCTTTCTTTTCTGTTGTGTTACCAGATTTGTTGTCCATGCAGTGCCACCTATTTATAATTGAGTTAGAAGTCAGCTCATGGTTACAAAACAATTTGTCAAATAAACTTCCTTAAATATTATTGCCCAAATTGTAGAATTAATAGTAATTAATTCTACAGAAAGAGATTTTAGGTGATAACAAGTGAAGATGATATTGAATACTTGCCTAAAAGATAAAAAGCAATAGACCACAATAATGACAACTAAAAGGGTAAGGCATATAATTTCAAGGCAACTGTCTTTTTCAATTGCCCTGAATCAAGGAGGCCCATTTTCAAGCTTTGAGTTTATTTAATAACATTAAGCAAGAACACTTCACTATCCACAAGAAAGACCAACAGCATAAATCAGACATCAGTCAACATATTTCAAGATCAAAGCTATAAAGCAGAATGATTTGTGGGAGCAGCCTTCCAGCTCTAATATATTATAGCTCTTTTCTGAAAATATTGAAGGATATTAGCTATCCAAATTTGGATTTTGTTGTTGTTGATGGAGCCAAAAGGGAAAATATATGCTATTGAAATTTTTTTTTCCTCACCTACAGGATACTTTCAGTGAAAGCAAAACTTTCTCCAACATACCTTAATGATAGATTACTCACATAACTCTAATTCAATGGAAAACTATTCAATATATGGCTTATTAGAAAAAATCAAAATCTCCAAGCCATTCATTCTTACTGGTCATATTTCCTGGATAGTAACTTGCACCAAATTATGAGATTCTTTGCACAAAGAAACTAAAAACCAGATTCCAGTACCAAACATAAGACAACTCCACAAGCATTTGTTTTAGTACTTGTTTTCTAAGAGCCTACATATTCCTTTAGGGACATATTTAGTTTTTTGTTTTTTTTTTTTTTTAAGTTCCAATAAAAAGAAATGCTCCTTGTCTTAGTCATTTTGTTCATTTCTGGGACAAAATACCCAACACTGATAACATAAAAGAAGGGAGGTTTATTGGAGTTTACAGCTTTTCAAGAATTCAGTTCATAGTCAGCTGACTATAAAGCAGGAAGGGCACACAGAAAAGGTCTGGCAGAAGAAAGCTGCCCACATCATGGTAAACAAGGAACAGAGAACAAAGGGAGGAGCCAGGACCCAGAGAGGGAGATACACCCTTCCAGACCACCTCTACCTCTATTCAGATCTGTCTTGGTTACTTTTCTCTCATTGCTGAGACAAAAACCCAATGCCCAAAATTAATGAAGGAAAGGTTTATTTAGCTCACAGTCGGTGGAGGCTTCAGTCCACACTCAGCTGGCTCCGAGGCAGAGTGGCACATGGCAGAGGGCAACAGTTCCTGGCAGCAGAAGTTAGCAAAGGCAACGAGAGCAAAAGGAAGGAGAGGCTGCAAGCAGCCTCTTTCCCTCCCCTACACTGTATGCAAGCTATCTGCCCCAAGGCAGATGTAGCACTCACACGCAAAATTCCAACATTTGACAGTGAATCAATCATAACTCTAGAAGCCTGCTCCATGACTTCAAGAGGCTTTAGGGGGACACCCACATACAAACCGTAACAAGACCCCATCACCTAACAGTACATTCAGCTTCTAAACTCATTAGTAGATGAATCCCTTAATGAATGTAGCACTACATGATCCAATCACCTTCAAACAGTCATACCTCTGAGCACAGGAGAGTTTGGGAGAGACATTGAAAAATCTAAACCATAATTTTCCAACCCCAGCCCTAAAAGAGTCATGCACTTCTCATCTCTAAGAATCAGCAATATTTTAACAGTTCCAACATTGCTGAAAAGTGCACGTACAAAGTATTCTTTGAGAATCAAGGCAAACTCATAACCATGGGGTTGTGTAAAAATGAAAAGGAAAGCTAAATGCTGCCAACATGCAATGGCAAAAGGTAAAGGTGACATAGAAAAATAGAAACAAATGGGACAAAAGCAAGACCAAAACCCAGCAGGGCAAACATTAATCCTGTAAATCCATGTCCAGCACCCAGGGCAAGTTGTGGTGAGATGTGAGATTCAGAATGCTTGGTCTTCTGCAACTCTGTTACATTTCAGGTCACACCCCTCATGGTCTCTCTTTTTAGCTGGCTCAGCTTACTGCCTATAGCTTTTCTGAGTAGATATTCCACATTCCTAGCACCTTCAACTTCTTGGAGTTTCCACTACACTGTCAATTTCATGCTTACAAATTCATATACTGCACTCTCAAGGACACACAGCCTGGTTTCATAGACCTTCTTTCAAAATCTGAGGAAAACACTCCCTGACCCCACAACTCTTTCATTCTGCATTCCCATAACACGGCAATACATGAATGATGTCACGGTCTGCCACAATGTAAAGCAGTAGTGAGGCTTCCTTGGATCATGGTTGCAGGCTTGCAAGTGCTAGATTGCTGAATTCTGTGAATCAAATCCCAGGGAACCAATTCTCTAGGTGTCCCTTCCTGAGCAGAGTGTCTTGGTGATCTCTACTCAAAACAGAGTTTTCCAAAACAGTTTAACTTCACCTTTTCACACTCTTGAGCCATTTGAAAGGTGGGGTCTTGCTGATTCCTGAGATGCCCTCAAGCCATCCTTACTCTCATTCTGATGCAAAATACTTGGCTTCTTTTCAGTGTTAATCTTTTCAACATGTTCTCTGAAGCTCCAACTTTTCAGGTACTTCCTTTTTATTGAAAACATGCACTTTTCAAGCTGTACATCTCTAATATTTATTCATGAGTCTCAATACAAATCAAGCTAAAAGCAGCAAGCAGTACCCATGCCATACACTGAATTACTGGCATGATTTAAAATTTCCTCCACTCATCAGCTTTCTCTAGTGAGTCTGCCACCTTTAATCTCAGTTTCCCATGAAGTATTAGGACTTGAGAGAAATATTTAAAAATTTTATACCAGTACATAACACACACAGTTCTTAGTCCAAATGCCAAAGGAGTCTTTGTTCCCAAATGAATCCTCCTGAACCAAATCTTCCTATCTGCAGTTATCAGCATTCTGACCTTCTGAGCACTGACTAGAATCTCCCATAAAAATCCACTTACCCCATTCTAGGGTTTCTCTAGCTTCTATCAGCAAACCTTTTCTAAACTCTCCCTGCAAACCAGTTCCAATGGCTTCTAAACCACATGGTTAGCTATGGTCTTGGCAACAACCCTACTTCTTTACTGCCAAAATCTGTCTTAGTCATTTTCTTTGTTATTGGAAGAAAATACCTGACACCCACAACTTAAAGGAAGACCGGTTTGGTTTGCTTCACAATTTTCAGAGTATCCAGTCAGCTAACTCTAATGCAGGAATTGCATGGCCAAAGGGTCTGGCAAAGAAAAGCTTCTTACATCATGGTGGCCCAGAAATAAAGAGAGGGGAGATAAGCCTAAGACAGAGATATACCCTTCCAGGTCATGCCCCTAGCAACTTCACCCTAAACTGGCCCCATCTCTTAATAGCTGTCGTAGTTACTTTTTGCATTCCTGAGATAAAACACTCACCACCGACAGTGCATAGTCTTCTGGCTGCAAGGCAGGGTTTCATGGAAGAGGAGCATCACAGAGGAGAAGCAGCTGATGGTAGAGCAGCCAGAAGGCAGCAAGCAGCAAGTAGCAGCAGCAGCAGCAGCAGCAGTAAGCAATAATCAGCAAGTACCAACAGCAGAAGTAAGTCTCCCTTTATCTTCCACCCAGGCCACAAGTTTATTGATTGGTGCCCCCCATAGTCAGAGTGGAGCTTCCATTATCCATATCCTAATCCAGCTACCTTTGACATATCCCAGCTATGACCACATAAGGCTTTGTAGGTACATCTAGATACAAACCATAAACACAGTATTTTCAGCTGCTGAACTCACTAGTAATAGATTTACTAATGAGTGTAGGCTCACATGATGCAATCACTTTCCAAAAGCCCCACCTCTAAGCTCATGTGAGTTCTGGGGGACATACCGGATCTAAACCACAAAATCATTCTACTACTAGAAATATCCTTTGAAATCTCATTTTCCCTCAGTTTTGCTAACATTTGATATTGCTATATTTCTAAACATATTGAAAACAGTATGCATTTATGAAGATACCATAATCAGTGTGCAGTATATTTTGTCTCTCATCAATAACTGTAAAGTTTCCCCCATCTTTCTCAACAGCTAACATCATTGTTCATTTGCTATTGTGTTGTCACAATAAGCAACACAACTAAACTACTCAGGTATGTAGTTTGACTAAATCAGAGTTTTCTCAACTTTGCTAGTTCTGTTCCCACTGGAAAGTAGGTCCCCAGCAATTCATTTTAAATATATGGTTCATCTTTTTTTTTTAATTTGGAAGATGTTTTTGCAGCTACTAAATATATAGAATATAAGAAGAAATCCAAGTTAAATTTTTTCCAAACAATTCTTACTGAAAATACTCCACTGTTTCATTGTTTTGATTTTGTTTTTCCATAGCATACATGGTTTGCTCATAGAATCTTAAGCCATGTTATAAGAGTTTGACACCTACTATGGTTTACATTGATAATATCCCCTAAAATCTCAAGTTTAGAGCTTGGGCCTGATCAGGAGTAGATCACTAAAGGCATGACTTGAAAGGGTATATTCTCAACTCTGCTTCCTCCTTTCTCTCTCTGCTTCAATGAAAGAAGCACCTCTTCTCCTTCAGGCCCTTCTACCAAGTGGTTTCTGCCTTGGAGCCAGCACACCATGGACCCGGCCCTCTGAAACCATGAGCCAATGCAAACCTCTCCTTTAAATTGTGGGTTTCAAGCAAAGACTTTGTCCCACTGATGGGAAAGCTAATTAACCCAGTTCTTAACTCTACAACTGATAGAGTTTGGCTCAAGAACATCAAAGGACAATGTGTCAAAGCTTTATTCCCCAGAGTAGCACTATTGGAAAGCTGTGGAATCTTTAAGGAATGGGACATAGTAGAAGGTCTTCGGGTGACTGGCAGCATGTTATTGAGATATGGTAGAATATCAGGTCCTTTCTCTCATTTCTATCATAGCCAGGAGGTTCCCATTCACTCTCTGCCATGATATGCTACTTCTTCACAGTTCTAAAACAAATAGAACTAATCAGCCATGAACAGAGGCCTACAAAACACTGAGACAAAAGGAACATTTCTCTATGTAAGTTGACTTATCTAAGGTATTTGTCACAGTTATTAAAAAGCTGACTAGTAAGCAATTTCTAACTATATGAATGCAACAGGTGATTTAACCTGTTTGTCTAGTTTCTTTTTTAATTGTAGAATGTGGATAATGATGGTACCTACCTCGCCCTGTATGTGTATGTGTATGTAAATTAATTGAATTAATGAATGTAAAAACTCAGAAAAGTATCTGGCACAGAATAATGACTCTTCAGTTGTTATTATTTACTTTACCAACAATCTATAATTCCATACTAACTGCACTGCCTTTTTTCTAAAGGTATAATTAAACAAGAGAATAAGTATATGCCTTTGTTTTTGGGGGTTTTTTTTTGGCTATTCTTTGGAGCTTTTAAAATAAGATGAGAAATTACAAGATGGATAAATGTACAAGTAGGAAGATTTATAGTTAATCGAATGTTATCTGGCTAACCTAGTGTCAATCAGCAGGAAAATGAGTAAAACTAAGAACTTCAACTTTACCTATCTCATTTGACAGTGTTAACAACAAAACTAAAGATGTAAAAGAAAGTTTCCACAAATTTAGATGAGAAAGAAATTTTGGAGCAATAACTATTATACAAGATTATACAATCACTATCAATAAAGATTCTACCCAAAGTATTAAATTTAAATAATACTGATAAGTATAAACCTATGGAGATAAGTTCAACAATCCATGCCACAAGCATGAGATAAAAAAAGAAATGATTGCAAGCAGTTCTGATAAGGCAGACTGTGAACTGAACACAGGCAAACATATTAAGTACTTCCGAAAGAGTCAAGGTAATTTTGAGGTATGTTCATTAGGAAAGTCACTCTAAATAAAGACAGTCACAGCTTCATTATTTCTGAACTGGGTAGAATAAATGCAATTTTGGATTTTGATTAGAACAGGTAAAGAAAGAGTAGATCTACAACATGGGAACCTAGAAAGAAGAAGAGTCTGGATGATATATTACAGGGCTGAAGGATCTGGAACAGAAGTATTTCAATTAAATGATCTCAGTTATTTGAAGGATTATCCAAGAAGAGGATTTATACTTATTCTCATCAGGTCCAGAAGGCACAATTAAATAGAATTATAGGAAGTTAGATTCTTTGGCTCAAAATGAGAAAATATATCCTCTCATATAAAGCTATTTAATGGACTGCTTTGTGAAGCATGGAGTTCCTACTTTCTGGGAATCTTCAAGAAAATCTCAATAATGACTTATTAATTCACTCAGTCAATCAATAAGCAAGCATTTATTGTTTTGTTACTTTTGCAGAGAAATATAATAAATATGGTGAATAACACAGAGAATAAACTACATCAGCATTTATTAAATGCTCACTGCAAGCTTGAACCCATGCTAGATGCTTTCAAATAAAGTACAATATCTCAATTCCCCCATGTGGGTATTATATAACTATCTTTACTGTAAACTGTTCTCTGTGCTGCAGCAAGAGGGATCTTTACAAAACAAAAATGTGTTCATGAAATCCGTTCCTTAAAAATATTTAATCATTTCCCATTGCACCCTGAACAGCAAATACTTAACACAATCTACAGCTCTCTGGGTCCCACATATCTGGCCGCTCATCCCCACTCCAACAATGCAGCCAGTTCTCAGGCCCACCCATGAACTGTCTTCCCTCTGACCACAGAGCTTTCACACATGTGTTTTTTTTCAACTGGGAATGCTGTTTCTTTGTTTCTTTACCTGTTTCACTTTTATTTTTCCTCCAGATTTCAGCTCAAAATGCATATTGTTAGAAAGGAAATTTAGGAAATATAAACTAACCCCCCAAACTATTTAAAATCTATCATTGTTTCTTATAGTGCAAGATAACCTCTTCAAAGAACTTATATTGCAGTTTTATATTTGCTTGTGTTGCTATTTATTTAATATACAGCTCCCAAACTAATCTAAAAGTTGCAGAAAGGGCAGATTGTGCCTGATTTTGTCTTAGGAAAAAATACAGAATAATAACCACGAGAACATGTTTTAAATGATATTACCTGGGTTTGAATCCCCACTTTGTTCCTTATTCCCTGTGTGACTTCACAAGTATTGAACTTCTGGATACTATAATTTCCTTGGCCACAAAGAAGGTTAGTGATGAAATCTTTTGTGGTGATTAAATGTGATCAAACATAAAAAGCACTTGGATGATGATCTGACATACAGGCATTCCGTACTAAATATTATCCATTATTAGTTTTACTTGTTTGCCATTGTATCTCAGAGCTCCACGCATCTGGCACATAGATGGCACTCAGTAATATTTGCTGAAAGAATGATGGAACTTAGATGGAGAAGTTGTAAGAAACAGATTTTGGCTTCACATTCAAAATGGTCAGTGTCCAAAGATTATGCACTTCTTATTATATATAATTACATACTATATAATTATTCTTACTATATATTTTTACAACACACTCTCAACTAGATTACATAAGAAACACAGCAAGAAGATGTGAAGCACAGAAAGGGGTACAGTTAATTTGACCAGAGAATCTGGATGAATTTTACCTTATGTTTAACAATTACTGACATGGTACCTGATAGAAACAAAAATAGAAGGTGTTATTGACAAGGGAAACACACAGATACTAAGGTAGGAAAGTATTTTGGGAACCATGAATAGTAGTAGGTGAGTGAATGTAAGTTCAGTGTTTAAATCTAAAAGGTAGGTTATGACCAAAACATAGAAGAACCTACTAGCATGCTAATAAGTGTGACCTTTATTTGGGAAAAAAATTGAAAGTCATGAAAGCCATTTAGGAGAAAACTGAAAGTCATCGAAGCCATTTTTCAAGCCACAACCTTATGAAATTTGTTTGTTTGTCTTTGTTTTTAACTTATTTTGGAGCAGCTAGATGCTTCAATAGGCACAAGCAATCATTTGAACTAATATTGAAATAAACAGTCCAAGAAAGTTAGGATGACAGCCTGAACTCCAGAGGTGGCAGCAATAGAAAACAGAAAAGAGAAAGGAGAAAGAAATATCAATCCCCCAAAAAGAGATCAGATGTATTAACTTTGGCTCACATGAAATATAGAATACTATACTGTCATTAAAATGAGACATAAAGAATATTCAACTATGTAAAAACATGTTCTTGCCCTTAAACCAGAAATAGTCTCAGAAAACTTTATGCTATGAACTAGTTTTATTAAAAAACCCAAATTATTAATAAGTATTATATCTTGCTATCATACAATTTATTTTTTAATATCAATGATTATACGCCAAAACCTTATTAGTCATCTTCTTTAGTTGGCAGAAACAGAATTGTATTTTCATATTATTTTCTTCCTTTTTTTCTCAGCATTTTACCAGTGAACATGAGATGCTATTGTAGAAAAAGAAACATGAAAAAGCCTATTGGATAATAAAAAAGAAATCAAGCAAAAATGTCAAAGGAAATTCCGGGAAGTGAAATTATCAAAAATTGGAAACAGGTAAGACCTCTAGGAAAAGAAAGATGAAGAAGATTCCAGAACCATCTCAGCTTCAGCAAAAGGAAGCTATGTCATTAAGACTGGGAAAATGTAAGAGCACGTTAAATCCCATCCCAAATATAATGATGTGTGCATTTATTTTAAGTAGCTCAGAAAACTTTGCATAGGAGGTATGGTAGCTTTTTCTCACAGCTGGCTTTCAACGAAATATCTAGTAGCACCATATCTTATTACTGTAACTAATTCATCTAAGATTTCCAGCACATCACCTGGAAAAACAGCAGGAAAAGTTGCATCTAAACCAATTCACATCCTTCCGCCTTCTGAGTTACAAAAATGACATCTTTTTCCTCTGGGCTTTACATTTAATTCTTAACTACCTGCAAAACTAGTAAGTACTGAGAGCAAGAAAATTTATAGTAAACAACATAAAACATCACATCAACAAAACATATCAATTTGAAAAGACAGAGACAGAAATGCGTTTCTTTTCATATATACACCTGAATGTTTTTATGAAATTGGGCGCTGTGATTTTTTGTTACCCTTTATTTGTATATTAGTTTAAATTTACATCTCCATCCCTGATCTCTCACCCTTTCTTAAGTTTCATTTTTCTCACTGCCCACAGTACAATTACTTGGGCACTCTTTCTCTGAATCTATTATCGCCCCTTCCTGACACGTTCTTCGCCCATTCTCCTCATTACCACTTATCCTTGAGGCTGTCTGCTATTTGTTAATGGAGTCCAGCATTGTTTTTCTGACATGAGAAAAAAGAAATTAACTGTGTCTCAGTCATTTGTCCAAAACTCAATCTCACAGAATATGGGAAGCCGCTTCTTGCGCACGCAATCTTCCATAGCTTAAGAACAAGCCAAGTTGGACTTTAAAATGGCCCATTAATATATCTACTTAGCCACAGAGTTTTAATGTAAAATCTTTTAGAAAAATCTTTACTACAGCAAAAGGAATATGTAACTTGTGCTGTTCTTATGGATTTTAATGGATTTTTCATCTACCGATGGTAGGCTGTAAATTCAAGCTCAAAGGAAACACAAGTGCAACTCAATGGGAAGTTTTATTGGATTGCTTACTGAGAATTATAGTTATGATCAAAAGCTAGGAGTGAACAAGTGCTGAACGCCTCTCAACTCTTTTTAAGTGATTTGAATGCTTCATTTCTTCCTATGTACCTCCTGAGCTAGAATTTAAATGAACACGGCATAAAACTAGAGTCACCTAGCAGGACAATAAAGAAAAAGAAAAGTGTTGAAAAATCTTCAAGTGATAAAGGGCTCCATGAATAATCAATACTTCGTGATATTCATATCCCAGCATTAACACTTTATCCTACATATTTTTTACAATTGCAAATAATATCTCTACCACATTACACGTTGTATGGAAAAACAAGATTAATCAAGCAACATGTATATATTTAATGCTCAAAAGTGCAAAAAGAAAATATTATTTTCAAGATTTTAGGGTAACTCACAGTTCACATGTGGAAAAGTGAAAACTGGACAGTCACTGAGAAAGTTAAAAGGCATAAAAGGAAACAAACAGTAGAAAAATGCAAAATGTGGGTAACGAACAACAACATAGTAGACGTCAAGGACCTCCTAGTAATATCAAGGACAGATCCTAAATAAGTAGAGGTTAAATTTAAATTTCACTTGGCAGACGATTCAGGGAGAGAACTTCATTTCTGAACATGGGAGCATTAAGATCAGAGCTCTGATTTAGGAAGACTGACCATTTGCACCGTATTAAGGGATTAGGTAAAAAGGGCATAGAGGTCAGGAAAAGTTAACAAAATGCTACAGGTGAGAGATGACAATGATTCATACATTATGTTCTCATGAAGATACGTTATTATAGAAAATGGTTTCCAAAAACAGTTTGTTGCAAAATGAAATCCCATTACCTTGAGTGATCATATTTGACATATATTCCTCAGTGAAAGTTATCTACAAAGACAGAAATTATGACTTCAGTGCCCATCCTAAATCAGTTAACATACCCCATCTCATTTTTGCTAAAATAACTTTCCTTCACATATAAGTCAAAGCTTTCTCTTACTTATCAGCACTTATTGGAAACTTCCTCAGAATTCAGGGTTTTGGAAGGGCTGTTAGAATTGAATCCCTATGCTGGTATAGATTTCAGTCTTTCCCTGACTTCTCATTGCTGACATGTTTGACAAAAGCATCCCAGGAAGCTCTTTTACAAGTGGGAAGCCTAAAGGCTAGGAATACCTCCAGATTATATGAACCTTTGCGGGGTTTTTTTAAAATCACAATTTCAAAATTCTATGAAATAATTTGCCCTGTTAAGAGAGCTCTTTCCTATATTCAAGTAATACATTACAATCAGGTTGCACACTCTTTCTTCAGATGCTGTTGATAGGTGATTCCGGATACCATGCATGCAACATTCAATGTGGGGGTGGTTCTCAAGTCACATCTAAGGCATTTCCATCTAACATCTAAGTTTTGCATAACAAAAGTCTGACTCCTCCTTCCATAGGAGCTTTTTGCCACCTGGGAAAAGTATTACATGAAAGTCCACACTTCCATAGATACCTATTCTTTTTCATAGACTCCTCTTCTTACCCTTGGTCCCCTCATTTCATTCTTAGGGTAAAATTACACTGTACTTTCTTTCTCACTGGCCCTGCAGGCTCTTTTCATAATATAAAATTTTTTGTGTGAAGAATTTTATGTATGTATGCTTTAATAAAGTTGTGAAATCCGGAAATTGCCCTAATAAAAAGACACACTGAGAGAAGTTCCAATAGGAGACACAGCCCAAATTACCAAGTTTAACAACAACAGGTACCCTGCTCTTCTAATAGGGAAAGAAAGTCCTCAATTTCACTGAACAAAATGTATATTCATTCAAAAGAAGATACGTAGACAATGGTGTAACTACCTTACAAGTATCTGCTTCCTTTTAGGTAGGCAATGAGAAAAATAGTCAGTTTATTCACAGTACTGCTTTCCTCCAGTAGTTAATTATCAGCCCCTTGCTGTCCCAAGGAGAATGGGCCCAGACTCTAACAAGTATAGTTATACTCAGATATCCAAAGATGGGAAGGTAGGACTAAAGTCTTCCATTTGTTTATCTTACATACTACATATATGGTAAAAAGTTGAATTACAGAAAAGCAAAAACATTCTACATTAGAAAGAGAACATTTCAAAAGCTGTGACACCCAGGAGATCATCCCTCAATCATACAGAGCTCAGGATAGCTTTAATCTGAAGCCAAGATTCCTGGAAAGCTCAGAAGAGTCATTATTAATTGAGCATTATACATAAAATCAATCTGATTCAAGATGGATTATTAGTGAAAAAAGTACATACTTCTGGGTAGTTTACAGTTATGTTTAAAAGGTAAAAGGTTTTTTCCCTGTCATTTAGTTGAACTGTTCAGATGGATAGGTCAAATACATTAAAAATCATCAATGAAAAAACAGAGATAAGGAAGCTAAGCAACTCATCCACTTGGAAAGGACAGAGTCTGTAGGAGCCAAGATTAAACAACAGCTCCTCTGAATCACAGGCTTATGCTTCTACTCTATCAAACTGTTGTTTTTAAGTTAATGGATAAAATTTATGCTTGGATTAGGAATAAACACTTTTAATTTTATTTTATCATTTTGTTGAATAAATAAAATAACAAAAAAACTAAAACACTGCTCTCAAAACAGTTGGAATATAATAGAATAAATACTTGGTACAGTGTTTTGGGGGGACCAGATGAAGTATCTTCCAGAGCAATACACCAAACAGTTCTCTTAATATGGTTGGCATCCAATATATGTTGATTTGATAGATTTTTATCTTTCTGTAGATTACAAAAATGATCCTGAGTGAAATATATAACTCAAAACATGGCCATCAAAATTATGACATATCAAAATATTGCTCTTAAAATCAGAGATATATCCTTCTGCCTTATAAATCAAAATTTAAAGTGTTTATCATTGGGGAAAAAGATTGACATTTAACATGGAAACGAACCATGTCATTCTTGGGCTTACATGGAACTTCATCCATTTTTAATTGTAAATTAACTCACAGTCTGCATAGACTTCTGTAATCACTCCCCGAGCTCAGCAACTGTCTGTCATTCATCTTTTCTATTCTTCCAACCCTTCCTCAATGAAAAGGCACACAGCGGCACTGCAACCATATCCTATAAGTAGCCCATGTCTGCCAACCATATCTGCTGTACTTTCTGCCACTGTTTCTTTTCATTTATTCCTTTGTGAGTATCTCTTAAAAAACAACTAAAGTGAAACACAGGAACAGTATGGTACACAAATTATTAATGCAACCCAAGCTAATATGCACCTTACAAAACTCTTCAGTTCTATTCAAAGAGTAAAAGCACATCATAGCTTAAATCTAAAGAGGGGAGCCATGCTTTGGGCTGTGATGCAACAGCCATCCATCTGCAAGTTTCCACCAACTGCCTTAATGGCCCAAACATTGTTAATGGCTTCTGAGTCTGGTGGTGCACTCACATTGTCATCTTCCTGCACCCCTTGGTCATTTTACACCGAATAAGTTGCTTCCATAGTGATATGTAAATATCATGTCTCTCTCATACCCTTTGTGAGAGGCTCCAAGATGGCAGAGTGGTGAGCAGCACAGAAAGAGCTGTCTGAGTGTTGTGGTCCAAACACTGGAATATATCAAAGTGAGAAAGATAAGGAGGAGGAAAGTGGGTCCCCTGGATCCAGGAAGGGAGCAACTTCAATGAAGAGGAAGGAGGCAACTAGTGGTGCCTTCTTCCAAAACTGGAACTCATTGGTCAAGAGGAGTGATTCAGACCTGCGAACACACAGTAAGTGATGGTGACTCTAGAGGCTTCTAAATACAGACACAGCAGTGGAGGGGAGCATCAGATGTGAAGGACTGCACTAGCATGCAGTGATTGATGAGGGCTTAGTGGTCACATGGAAGGGAGTGACTGGCCAGGAGTCATCTTGGAGAAGGACTGACTGAGCTCAGTACTCAGAGTGGCTGTGGGTTCCACATAGTAGCTCCCAGTGGGACTCAGGCCCATGGACAGTGTGCTGATGGCAGCAGACCAAATGAGTGAGGTCTCAGCCAGAAGGTGCAGGCTTGCTGAGACTATCCGTGACCCCACCAAAAGCTATGGCTGGCTTGCTAGGATAGATGAGCATGGATC
>NW_004955413.1:19430177-19591627 GCF_000276665.1 Chinchilla lanigera
TCTCTCTCTCTCTCTCTCTCTCCTCTCTCTCTCTCTCTCTCTCTCTCTCCCTCATTTCTTTTCTGTTGTTAATTGTTTTATGTTTGTTCTTTCTTTTTCTTTTTTTTCCTTCATTGTTTGCTCTTGTTTTTATATGACTATGGAAGTGGTTCCTAGCCTCTTTGTGGTTGTGATTGTGTTCTGCTCTTTTCGTCTCTTCCTTCCGTGTTTCCCTCCAGTCTTCTTCACCAGTTTCTCAAAGTTATCATAATCTCTCTTTGTCCTCCAGCCTTATTTCTAATCTCTTCTTCTTCTTACACTTCTCTGTTTTCTCTCTAACCAATTTTAAATTTTAACCCCTGAGGGCAAAATTGACATATTGAGGACTTCTGTACTATATATAATTTTCTGGTTTGTTTTAGATTTTGTTACATAATCACAAACCAGGTTTGTATGGGTAAAGATGGCAAATTAATGGTTACCTCAGTCTGTCATTTTCTAGGCTGTGCTTGATTCTGTTGTCATTGTGGAAGGCACTACTACAGCCAAAAGTGGCATAATTGTTCTAAATACCTGTTCTTCCTGGTATTCCAAGATTAATATGGACTAAAGGTCACAGAAATATTGTGCCAGAATGCCACAGAATCAGGGTTTGGGCCAAATAGGCAGCAACTTCTTATCCCCAACAAATTAAGGAGGTAGGATCTTGCAACAGACACAAAACCCTAAAACCAGCTACAACAGGAAGAAATCTCAGAGAAGCAGTCATCTCCTAAAGGTTCTAAATACTAGCAGGAAAGCAACCAACTATAGGCAATTTACAAGCATCATTCAGGAATTAAACTGAAAATGAGAAGACATTTTAAAAAGGTGCAACCCCATATGTCTAGTTCACCAAAGGCAAACCCAGGGGGCCATGATGTGGAAGGATCTGAAAGCCACATACCTGGGCTTTCTGAATTGGTAACAACAAAGCCATTCAATGAGGCTCTAGAAAAACTCAAATCAGAAATAATTTCTCATCTAATTGCAGAAATGGTGACCACAATGAAAACCATGCTTTCTACCAGGGACAGCAGAGACAGACCTGGAAATGACTTTAGAACCAATATAGACAAAACAATAGAGGAGCTTAAGAAAATTACAGAAGCGATGAATGTTGAACATAGGAAAAAAATAGAATCCATAAGGCAGATTCAAGTAGATATCCAGGAGAATAAAAATTCCACTGAAAGCATCTGTAGCATATTAAGCCAATGTAAGGATAGGAGCTCAGATGTAGAAGACAGGCTTGTGGTTAGCGGTCAAGATAAGAAAGATCCCTTAAAAATAGGAAAGGATGATAGAAATCAATCCAGCAGCTGCTAGATGAGGCAAAGAAGAATAATAAGATGGACTGGAGTGCATGAAAAACAAAAAAACAGCACAAATGATACAGGCAAAAGTGTTCACAGATGTCATGGCAGAAAACTTCCCCAGCAGGGAAAAAGAATTTGACATATAGAAAAGTGAGGCACATAGAATTCCAATCAGCCGTGATCAGAAAACTCTAGAGCCAGGCATATCATGGTCAAGGTCCCAGAAATTCAACACAAGAACAGAATTGTAAAAGTTATTAGGAAAAAGAAACAAATCATCTATACAGGAAAGCCCACCAGAATCACAGATGACTCCTCAGGATAAACCCTCCAGTCAAGGAGAGCTTGGACTGAAGTATTTCAAGTTCTAAAGGAAAGCATACTTAAACCCAGATTGATGTACCCCACAAAATTATCTATCAAAACTGATGGGGAAAGAAGATACTTCCATGACAAAGTACATCTGAGGAAATTTATGACCACAAAACCAACATTCCAACATGTTTTGAAGGACATTCTAGAAAGAGATAACAAGAACAACAACTCCATGAACCCCAACAGAAAGAATTCACCAGGCAAGGCAAGCAATTAAATAGAGGGAGAGAAAAGACAGGGTATCCAACAAAAGGAAAATAATACGACAAGGGATAATTCAATACATATCAGTTATAAACATCAAAGTTAATGGTCTTACTTCACAAATCAAAAGACACAGACTGGCAGAATGGATCAAGAAGCATGATCCAACAATATACTGCATATAAGAAACATATTTAATTCTAAAAGAAATTCATAGACTGAAAGTTAAAGGAAAGAAAACAATAATGTGATAGGAACCAAGAGAAAACCAAGGATAGCTATTCTATTTGCAGACAAAGTGGATTTCAAGCCAAAACTGATTAAGTGAGATAAAAAGGTCACTACATCCTTGTAAAGAGGAAAAATACAAGAAGAGACCACAATCATAAATATATATGCGACAAATAGAAATGCACCAAACTACATAAAACAAACATTAATGGACATGAAAAATCAAGTAAGCAATACCACTATTGTATAGGGGTATATCTATGCCCAACTGTCACAAATAGACAAATCAAGTAGGCAAAATTCAGCAATGAAATATTAGAACTGAACCAAACTTTTGAGCAAATGACTTAGTAGATGTCTACAGAGTGTTATACTCCACAACATCAGAATACACATTCTTCTCAGTTGCACATGGGATGTTCTCCAAAATGGACCACATACTACCTCATAGAACAAGCTTAAGTAAATGCAAAGGAACTGAAATTATCCCATGCATGTTGTCAGACCATACTGCAATGAAACTGCAAATCAATCAAGAAAGAAACCGCAAGAACTTCATAAACACAGGGAAATTAAATAGACCCTATTGAACAAACAATGAGTCACACAGGAAATTCAAGAAGAAATTTTAAAGTTTCTAAGATTAAATGACAATGACAATACAACATACCAGAACTTATGGAGCACAATGAAAGCAGTCCTAAGAAGGAAATCTATAAACCTGAATACCCATATCAGGAAAGCAGAGCAAGCACAAATAAACAACTTAATGGTGAAAACTTATAGTAAACATATAAAAAAGAGCAGGCTATGCCAAAAGCTTGTACAAAGGAGGACATTATAAAGATCAGAGCAGACATTAACACACTGGACCATAAGAAAACAATACAAAGAATCAATCAATTAAAGAGTTGGTTCTTTGAAAGATCAAATAAAATCAACAAACCTTTACCTAACTTTATCAAAGAAAAGGAAAGAAAAGATCCAAACCTATGCAATTAGGAATGAAAAGGATGAAATCACAATGGACCCTGCAGAAATCCAGAAAATCATCTATACCTACTTTGAAAATTTGTGTTCTGACAAGACACAAAATTCAGAAGAAATGGACAGATTTCTTTTTTTTTTTTTTTTAACATGTCATGAAATTTACTATTCCTGGGTGCAGGCAGACAGAGAGTGAAAAGACCTTCTGCAGGGAACAAAGAGAAGTGTGTCTCTTTCGTAGGATGGACAGAAAGCAAGGGACATTAGGCAGGAAGATTTCAATAAACATCTGTGGTCAAAGCTTTCTGGCAGTCTTGAGGAGCACAGAGCAACTGAGAGGGACAAGGGCAGCACAGGTGGCCAGAACAAGTCCTGCCCACAGCAGGCGCCCCCGAATTTGTATTCTTCTTACAAAGGGCCTCAGTCTGTGCTTAACCAGGCTCCACCAGGGGTTTTTTTCCATGTGTTTTCTTTCTTTTGTTTTAGAACTTTAAAAAAAATCAGGCCTCGTTTTAGATCTTTTTTTTTTTTTTGGTCTTTTTGAGACAGGGTCTTGCTATGCAGTGTATGGTGACCTTGAGGTCACTTTGTAGCCCAGGCTGGCCTTGAATTTGCAATGATCCTCCTACCTCAGCCTCCCAAGTGCTGGGATTACAGGCATAGACCACCATGCCAGGCTTCGTTTTAGATTTATAGCATTGACTTTTGCTATAAATAAAAAAAAAAATCTTTTGAAGATTATTAAATCTTTTGTTTCTCCTTTCTCCAAGGGAAGAGGGTTGAATCAAGAAGATAGAAAAATCCTAAATAAACGAATATCACTTAATGAAATTAAAGATGTAACTAAAAACTTACCAACAAAGAAAAGTCCAGTCCCTGACAGCTTCACTGCTGAACTCTACAAGAAATTTAAATGAAAATCAACACCACTACTTCTCAAACTCTTGATGAAATTGCCAGTGAAGCAATACTCCCAAATTCATTCCTGGAAGCAAGCATTTCCCTAATACCAAAACTGCAGAAAGACACAACTTGGAGAACTACAACCCAGTTTCCCAAATGAATACAAATGCGAAAATTCTCTGGAAGATACTAATAAACAGAATACAGCAAATTATCAAGAAGATTATACACCATGACCAAGGGGAATTCATTCCAGAGATGTAGGGATGGTTCAAGATGTATATCAATAAATGTAACACAACACATTAACAGCAAAGGAAAAAAATCATATGATCGTCTCAATAGATGCAGAAAAAGCTTCTGATAAAGTCCAGCACACAATCATGATAAAAAAAACCTACAGAAAATTGGAATAGATGGTCTTTATCTCAATCTGATAAAAGCCATCTATGAAAAACCAACAGCTACTAAATGGACAAAGACCGGAAGCTTTCTCCATAAAATCCGGAATAAGACAAGGATGTCTACTCTCCACTCTTATTCAACATAGTTCTAGAAACTTTAGCCAGAGCAATTAGATAAGAGAAAGAAATAAAAGGAATAATAATAGGAAAGTAAAAAAGTTAAAGTATCATAATTTGCACATGACAGGCTACTCTATGCAAAAGACCCCAAAAACTCCACTAGAAAACTGCTGGATTTAATGAGCAAATTCAGGAGCACAGCTGGACACAAAGTCAACACTCAAAAATCAATAGCATTCCTGTATGCAAATAACAAACTCAGTGAGAGACAAATTAGGGAAACCACACCATTCCCAATAGCACCTGAAAAATACGAAATATCTAGGAATCAACCTAACAAAGGATGTGAAAGACCTCTACGTTGAAAACTAAAGTACACCACTGAAATAGGAGATTAAAGTGAATATGAGAAAATGGAAAGATATCCCTTGCTCTTGGGTAGGAAGAAATATTACAGTGAAAATGGTCATACTGTCAACACTGTTATACAAATTTAACACAATTCCAATCAAAAGTCCGATGGCATATCTCACAGAACCAGAGAAAACAATTCTAAAATTGGAACCAGAAGAGACCTAGAATAAAGAAGGTAATGCTGGGCAACACAGGCAAGGCAAGGTGCATCACAATCCTTGACTTGAAATTATATTCTAAAGCTACTATGATAAAATCAGTGTGGTACTGGAAAAAAAAAAAAAAGACCTCATTCAATAGAACAGACCAGAAGTTGTAAAAACAACTCCAACTCCAGACAAACTCAGCCACCTTCTCTTTGACAAGGTTACCAAACACATTCACTGGAAGAATGATAGCCTCTTTAACAAATAGTGCTGGAAAAACTGGCTCTGCACAGGCTGAAGATTAAAATTGGACCCATATCTTTCACCATGCACTAAACTAAATTTGAAATGGATCAAAGATCTAAATATTAAAACAGAAACATTAAATCTGCTGGAAGATAGAAGAGGTAAAACTCTTGAAGACATTGGTGTAAGGAAAGACTTTATGAACAAAACCCTTATAACACAAGAACAATCACAAAGAATCAACAACTGGGATTCTCATCATATTAAAAACATTTGCGTACCAAGTGAAACTACCAACACAATGAAGAGACAAACCACAATGTGAGAGAAAAGTTTGCCAGCTATTCCTCAGACAAAGGATTACTATCGAGAACATATGAAGAACTCGAAAATATCAGATCTCTCAAATTTAAATATCCCGTCCAAATATGGGCAACTGAGATGAATACACACTTCTCTGATGAAGAAATACAAACAGAAAAATAAATATATGAAAGAATCTTGTTCATTTGAGAGATGCAAATAAAAATAATTCTGTGATTCTATCTCACTCCAGAAAGAACGGCTATTATGAAGAAATTAACCAATAACAAAAGCTCAACAGGTTGTATGGAAAAAAGGAACCCTTCTCCACTGTTCATGGGAGTGCAGGCTGGTGCAACTAACATGAAAATCAGTGTGGGAACTCCCCAAAAATGTAGAGTCAGAGGTCCCATCTGACCTAGCTATTGCCCTGTTGGGTAGCTTCCCAGAAGAACTAAAAACATCACACCACAACAATTTATCTACACCCATGTTTATAGCAGCACAATTTGTAGCAGCTAAACTTTGGAAACAACTCTAATGCCCATTTACTGAGAAATGGATGAAAAAGATGTGGTCTTTTTATACAATGGAGTACTACTCAATCAAAAAGAAAGATAGACTGGAGACTTTTATAGGTAAATGCATGCAACTAGAGGCCATACCCATAAGTGAAATAAACCAGATGCATATATGCAAACATCATATTGTCTCCCTAGTGTAAGAAGCTGAAAGACTAAATAAAATCCAAAATGTACAATAGATATTGTAAAATAGGAAGAAACTGTTCAAGAGGAAAGAGGAACTGGGATAGGGAAAAGGAGAAAAGAAGGAAAGGAAAAGCAAAAAAAATATATATATATATATATATGTGTGTGTGTATATACACATACACATAAGATAGTTAATATAGTTACATTGCTAATTTCTCTTAGTTCATTGAAAAGAAAGTTTTATGCTAATATCGCTTGGACAATTAAATGCCTATACCTTGTACTCTGAGGAAGTAATTTAAAGAGAACAATACGCAGTTCATTAACCATTGTTACCCTCCTATTATCTTGTTTTGAAATTTTGGTTCTTTCTCTCTCTCTCTCTCTCTCTCTCTCTCTCTCTGTCTTTCTGTTTATATATCTATCTATCTATATACAAGATAGCTTAAATAATTGTACTACTAATTTCTATTAGTTCATTGAAAGGAACAGTTAGTGTTTATATTGTTTGATCAGTCTTACATGCCTATACCTGGTAATCTGAGCAACTACTTTGAAGATAACAATCTGCAATGTAATAACCATTGTTAATTGCTATCATCTTGTTTTGAAATTCTGTATCATTTTTATTGTTTTTCATTATCTTTAAAAAGACAAAAAGCTAAAGAAGGCTGCATACACACAAACCTACAGCTCCATATTCCAAGCAAGGACAATAACAACCCCAAACAAACAAATAAAAACAGAACCTGCAGGAAGACATTAGAAGGGAGAATGTAATTACTCGATTTGGAAACTGACCAGGACACTGTGGTTAAAATTCTTCTTGCTACAAAGGTTCTGAGGAATCTTTAATGACTACCAATGGTCAAGGCCTCGTGTCCACACCTCATCTGCAAGATGATGACAACCAGCAGTAAGTCCCGTCTGCCACTACCCAGGGACTAAGGTCAACCCTGACTCAGAGAATAAAGGACCACCTACAGAAACTGCAACATTTGCCATCTTTGCCTGCCTCTGTAATCTGGCCTAAATGAAGCAACTTATTTAATATACATCTTCAGTCTCACTGTCATATTTTGATAGAAATGTATAGTGATTTCATGCTGCACACCCATAAAAAATTACAATTAATGTTATACAATCTCCTCGGGTAAAAATTTTTCAATCCTAGTGTTTGGCAAATTTGAGTAATGAATATGCTGCTATCAGTGAGGCGTTAGAATGCTATTGTTTAATCCAAATATGATTACTATCACACTACTAACTTATTTTTGCCTTTGATATATTTTAAGAAACTGACTCAAGTACAGTAATTAAAATACATTACAGTAGTGCAAGTGAAATTTGGAAAACTGCCAACCTTTTCAAGAACTTATAATTTTCTTTTTCAGAGAAAAAAGTAGTTTTGACATTTTTGTGCAAAACAATCACTAAGAGTTACTTACAATTTCAGGGAAATCACTGTTTTAATCATGACCTTTCAGCTGTCCTTGATTGAAAAAAAATTGGCCACCTACAGAAATAATTCTGTTGGGCCCTCATCTCTCTACTGATTGATGGCCTCATGTGGCTCTACATGTTCACAATTATAAATAAAACTATATAAAAGTGGCAGAGCTTAGCTTCCATCGAACTCAATAAGAATAAAACAGTTCTCATTGACAATAGAAAGGATTTTCTTTAAGTGACATCTTTGCCACATACCTGCATCAAAATCAAATGGCACCTTTTTCTCTGATTAGATGTGAATTCTTTTGGTCACCATTCACCACAACCATTAATTTAGCGTTCATTGTGTAAAGGGCACTGTATTATACTCTGTTGGGGATGACAGAATGTGGATAAAACAGCTTCTGCATTTAGAGAACCTATTATCTGATGAAATACTCAACCAGCTAACATACAGTAAATATGGAGCCTGTATATACAGTGTAGAGATATGTTCATGTATATATACATATGCATAAAAACCAGGCTTATTTAAATATGTTGATATAAAAATGTATAATTTCACTTGGGAGATATACATATACATATTTTAATTTGTGTAAATATATGTATATTGTTACACTAGAAACCATTTTTTTGAAAATATTACAAGTCTTAACATGTTAGTCCATGAGGGTTTCAGTGGAAATGAAACAAAGCTTTATCTTGCTAGTTAAAGGTTTCCCACCTACTGTAGCAGCAACAAAAATAGAACTGGCATTCAGGACTCCATTAGAAGTTTATTGAAGCTCTGTGAGGTTGGAAAGCTTTTAAGAGTTCAGCATAAATCATTCAATGCACTCGAAAAAAAAGACTTAAAAAGATTTTCCCTTTGTATTCAATTTCTATGAGTGATCTCCAATTTGCAACCCTATGTTCAACCCAGAAATTGAATTAATCAATACAATTATCTTTTGGAAATCACTTTTCTCAACTAAGTAGTTCATGGATCAGAAAGAAATACTGAGATTCCTTGGATTGTAAACTGGGCAAGATTCAGCTATCCTGAAGGGCTAGCATTAGATATACACACGGTAGTGAAACTGATACTGTGCTTTGGAGGATTACAAAATTTAAGTAATCCCTTTCTATAAAACACCAAGAAGTGATCATTAGTTGTAATCTGAAGTAAATTATTTCATAGAAAACAACACTGTAAAAAAATTTATAGAATCAGATCACAAATACCAATGAAAAGCACTATGCAGTGGAATTCTATATTAAGTCAATCTTTTAAAATAAGTAAATTTGCATTCTAGAAATTATTAGATTGTCCATAACTACCAAATTGTAAAAGTCCAGTTCACTTTCTACTGCTGAAAAATAGTTATGTACTAAAACCACGATTTCAGCCCACAAACTTAGAGGGAACTGAGATAAGTATTCAGCTACTTTAGTCTCCAACAATACGTCAATATGAAACATTTAAGTAATTAGAGCAAAAATTTTTCTATCACTTATCTCAATCATGCATATTTCCTTTGTATATTTAATTATTCTGGTAAATTTAACATTCGAATGGAAAAAGAACTGACTATACTTGTCCAGCTACACTGTTACTGAATTGAAAAACGAAGTTTAGGTCTAAGTGACCCAAACTATCAGTCTCTATTCTACACCCACTAATTAATTGCCCAAATCATACAGAGCAAAGTCAAATTTGATTTAAAAAATATAATGAACTTTTCAAACTGAAAAGTCTATAAATTCTTTTTTTTTTTTTTTTTTTTGAGGCAGAATCTCACTATGTAGTGCAGACTGGCCTTGAACTCACTTATACGGCACAGGCTGGCCTTGAACTCTCAGGGATCCTCTTTCCTCAGTGTCCCAAGTGGTGGGATTATGTGCATGCACTACCACACCCAACATACTGGAAATTCTTGCTGAAAAAATAAAATCAATCAACACTGATGTTAAGGATTTACAAATTAATGCTCTCAGGAAATATTCCAGCTTGAATACAGTCTCCCTAATTTGGTACATATTCTCCTTATAGAAAGCCATTAATAAGTATTTATTTGGTTTATGGCAGGCTTTCTGCTGCCTGCTGTGAAGCACATGCTCCTCATATGGAAAGCCTACAGATCAATTTTTGATCCAAAGAATATTATATAGAAATCACATTCAAAATAGCATAATAAAATAATAACTGCATACAAAATGAAAAGAGCATTGAGTTAGCATTCAGTTAGGATTTCTGTGAATTGCCATTCTACTTCATGTATTTTACTGAAACACGTTTCGTGGAAAGCCTTGTGTGTATGTTACAGCATTTTCTAAAAGGAGATACTGGGTCAAGGAGAAGATAATCATAGAAGTTTTTGTTTAAAAGGGTCAGTCCAGTAAAGAACCCATATGCTTTATATTTTATTAATATCTTCAACCAGTTCTCCCTCCTTTATAGCTTAACTTTATCCTTCTCCTTTACAGTCAAACATTAAAATAAATGAATGAATAAGTTCATAAAATTTTAGCCTCTTAAAGTTGAAAACATACTGCTTCCTACACATAATATTCTGATGAGCAATTCTGGTTTATGTTTATGGCCTTCCTTTTCACCTGGATAATGATTTGTCAATTTGTTAACTAGATCTTTGGGATGTGATGTGTACAGTTTGAGTCTTAAATGTCCGCATGTGGGGGAGACTTGGTACCCAGTGTGGTGCTAGTGGGAGCTGGAGGAACCTTTCAGTGGTGGGGTGCAATGGGAGGTCTTCATTTCACTGAGGGGGTACCTATGAAAGGACAGTGTGATCCTACTCCCTTCCTTTTTCCTCCCTTTCACTTCTCAGCCGTGAGGTAAGTGGCTACACTCCATCACACCACTGTCACCATAGCACTCCCAGCAGTAGCCTGAAAGTGATAAGTCCACCTGATCACAAACTGGAAGGTCCAGCGCCATGAGCCAAAACAACCCTTTTTTCTTTTTATGCTTATCACCTGCAGTATGTGTCACAGCAATGGAACGCTAACATATACTTTAAAATCCCCTTCCACATAAAATTTAACCATATTCTACAACTGTTTCTCTGAATCTCTGTATTTGCTGGTTTGTTGTGTGCGTGCTTGGGTCTCTTGTTTTGAAGAATAACAAAAACTATTAATAAACTCTATGAACTCACAAGGGGCCCTATGAGGGGAGGGTCTCTGTTTTTTTATTTGCTACTGAGACCTCTACATGATGATACCTGACATAAACTGATATATTAATGTCCTCATTCCATATATAGTCTTTCTCATTGGGATCACAGCCAACCACAGGGGAGAAAATCCTGTGCTTTTACATATGGAAAGTCACTGTTAGTATGTAATCACAAAAGATTTTGACTGTTTGTGGCAGTTTTGATTTAGGGATAAGGATGATTCCCCAAAAGAAGAAATGTTGAATGTTAACATGAAGACCCTGTACCCTAATTCTCACAGGGCAAATCCAAAGTAGGGAAGTTAGGATGGGGTGGAAAATAGCAGAAAACCTTTATGTTCTTTCTGAACAAAAGAGAGGTCTTTTGACCCATTTCCTGTAATGAAGTCAGCCTTCAGCGCTCCAGATATCCATGGCAAACTGAAGGGAAGAGAAAAGAGTAAAGGCATGGCTGCATACAGAGTCAAGGTCAGGGACAAGGCACTGTCACCTCTTCATGAGGACTGGTTGTGGGAGGGCACTGATGGTCTGATTAGGTCTCACTGCGGGCTGCGCTAAGGGGGTACAGACAGAATCCACTGCATGGCCACTGTGACTGGACTCATGAAAGATGCCAGCAGGAACAGATGCTCATGATGAGGGACCCTGGTAGAATTGTGGCTCAATTCATCTGCTCTAGAAACAAGACAGGAGAGGACTGAAAAGTCGACAGCCTCTCACCTTTCTCTCTCAACCTCCAACAGTTAAACACATCCATATTCATGTCCCAGCACCAAAATGCTGGGGAATTACTTCCTGACCCACCATGAAAGCCCGCTGCAATTTTCAGTCCTAACAACCAATTCTCTCTGAGTCATACATTGAACCAATTAAACTCAGAATTTCTATGTCTGAACGGATGACTTCTAACGGAAAGGGTGAAAGCTTCTGCCCTCTATATCCAATCAGATCTTTGTTTGGTAAATCAGGGGAAGAAGTTCAACTGAATGGCTTGGAAAAGAGCCCATCCCAGCAGATTGTGCTGGGTAGAAATAACACTAGTCTGTCTAGGTAAGATCAGTGCCAATGGTTCCAACTAAAATTAGAAAAAAGGAGACAGTACCTTGGCTCACGCTTATGTTGGAGACAAGACTCTAGTTTCTGCTAAAGCCAAATGATGGCAATTCAATTTCTGCCTGCCAGTTGCAAATCCCTACACTACCACTGCAGTACTATCAGAAGACACTTGAAATCCAGTGCACCTAACAAGGAGGTGATTTCTTCGATTAGTCACTTAGTGAATTAGAACCGAAGTGCTTATAATTCAAAGGCATGTATGCATTTACTGCGAAGCAGAAAGGTAATTTCTTAACAATAGATGCATTATTGAAGAGAAAAAAATCAATAGAGCCTTATTAATTTGGGACAGACAGGGGATATAATTCATTTATTAATTTTGGACTATAAAACAAAAGCAACAATAAAACTCATGGATAGACTGACCTCAGTCCTTCCACAAAATATCATCAAGACCCCCAACATTTCCACAACACTTCCACTTCAACAAACATAATTTTGTTCTAATCTCGTAGGTCATGAGGCATCATGCCACAGCACCAAGAAAACTGGGCTAGCAATCAGGAAATCCGGGTACTTTTTCCTGGTTCTGTCACTTATTAGCTGTGTAAAATGATACAGAATGTAACCTCTCTGTGTTTCAGTTTCTTTTCCATAAAATAAGTGAGTTAGACAAGGATTATCTAGCTCTTACACTCAGTATTGCTTTCTCACTCAGGAGTGGTTAAACTTTAAATTTTATATGTAGATACACAGATAGATATAGATAGATTATAGATAGATATAGATATAGATGATATATAGATAGAGTCTCTGATAAATCCTGGGTTGAAAGTAATACAGACATGTCTGAGTGAAAGGAATGTTGGTTCTCTAATTCTAATGGTAAATATTTTTAAAATTATTATCCACCCTGCCATGCAAATACACACGATCAAAGCAAAGAGCAATATTTGGGTGTCTTTGCAGATGCTATAACCTTTTGGGCAAAGCCACGCATAGACAGACACCATGAAAACACTCTCCTAAAGAAAGAGTCTGATACCTCTAAGCAAAGAAGGCTCTCCTCCCACGCTTCGCCACTTTCCCAGAGTAATTCACCAAGCTGAAACTCTGGGAGCTGCATTTCATGTGATGAGCAACAAAACACACCAGAGTTCAGCCACAGCTTCTGCTCTATTGAGAAAAACATTTTCATTCTACACAGGTAAGTTAATTCCACTATTGTCCCTAACTCCACCTCAGGATTCTCAAGCAATCCACAATTTTATTCAAATCACCTTCAGGCTCAAAATGCTGATCAGCCTCTTATGGGAGCACCCCAACCTAGCTGTTTTTCCAAGCTCCCTTGGGTCTGACCTCCTTCAATGACACTTGGCCTCAGAACAAGACCTCCAGGCTCCCTGGTTAGCGCTGGACTATCAGAGACCTGTCTGCAGGAAAGACAATTCATTACACAATCAGCAAGATAACCACTTCCCTGATTGTTGGCCATTGGAGTTCTCGTTTTATTTCTGCCACTAACTCTTGTGATTCTGAGCAAGTCCTACAAAATCTGTTATATGCTACTGATTCTGACTCTTCCTGAGTATGTGTATTGTAAGAATTATATATTCTCAAATTTGACCAAAAAAAAAGTTTCCACTTCATATTGTGCCCTAGCATGGAAAATAAATTTATATTTTATCTTGTTTTAAGTTACAGATCCCTTTGAAAGTGTGACAGAATCAGTTAACATCTGCCTTTTCCTTAGAAAAAAAAGTACATCTGAAAAACCTTATTACAGAAATATCATGTCACTTTTGGGAATTCCCTGATGCTCTAAGATTTATCATCAACTGACCCCAAGGAAACATAGAGCTACCATACAAATCCTTTCTCTGTAACTTCCTAATTGTACAGTTGGGAAACTGGATCTGAGATTGCTTGTTTATAAAATATTGGTAAAATATAATTTGAGTTTCCTTATCTATGGAATATAAGGCAATGTCTTTGTATCTTATAATTAATTCAAATACGAATTTTCCACTCTGAGTATGACTTGTATATGAAAATAACAGAATCCTATGCAACTCAAAATTGCTATTGATCCTTTATCCTGGTTCTTTAGTGCTATCACAGAGTATTACTGAGTATTATTCTCACCACCAAGCTTTGGCAGGTGTGAGTCCAGATCTTCTTTCTAACTTAATCTGGCTTAAAGATGGACTGGCTACTCTGTGTACTGTGCCCGTCACTTCCTAGAAAGCTTTTGTTTGGTAATTGATTTCTTTACATATGTCAATAGAAGTTAATATATTACCTTTGCATTCTCTGTATGAAAATATTTTTAATTTGGAATTTTAACTCTCCTAGAATACACTGGGTCCTTTACTGGCATTACATCTTAAATTTCACATGACTACTTCTTAAAATTATTGATTTTTGGTTCCATATTCAACATCTCTGGTCTCCTCCACTGGTGTGAATAATTAGAAGCTATTTTGCTGAGATCATTATTTCTGTTTAGTGGCAAATAGACTAGCAAAATATGAAAGTATAGTAAGTACCCTAGATGCTTACATGGTGTGTAACAGAGCCAGTTAGCAGAATAAGACCCAGTTCACTATACTACCTAGCAGTCATGCTAGTACATTGTTTTCTTCTTACAATCTAGCGGTCTTCACTGAGAGCCCTCTCCTTTATAAAATAAGCAAGGACAGATACTACATGTATACATTGCATTGAAGGAATCCTTTTCATTATTTTCCTTTTCAGTTTGACATTTCATTTTGAAATAATTTCAGACAACAAAAATCATAATAACAGAAAGAAGAGACGCCATATATCTTTTATCCACCTTCCGACTACTAACACCTCACAGAATCACAGTAATATGAACAAAACCAAGCAATTTACACTGATGTAATATTTTCTGACCTATATCCTTGACTCAAATTTTAACAAATATTCCACTGATGTCCTTTCCTTGGACCACACGTAGTAGTCACATTTTCTCACTGTATTTCTATCTGTGACACTTTCTCAGGCTTTGCATTTTCCATGATCTATTGCTGTCTAAGAGAACTTCCAGCTATTTGTAGTATGTCCCTCAATTTGGGTTTTTGATATTTCCTCATAATTAAGTTTATATATTTTTAACAAGAACAAACAGGAACTACTTTTTAGGATTTTATCAGGGCAGTCTAAAAGAACATGATGCTGATAACTCTTTACTAGTGATATTAACTTTTCACATATTTAAACTTGTGTCTGCTAGCTTTTCCAGCACAAAATTACTATTTTCCATTTTGTAACTAATAAGTGTTTTGAGACTAGATATTTTGACACTACGCAAACATTATATTTATGATGGTATTTTCACCCAGTAATTTAGCATCCATTTGATGATCTTTGCCTGAAACAATTATTACTGTGATGCTACCAAATGATTATTTCTATTTCTACTATGCATTTCATTTATTAGGTGGTATTTTACTATTTAAAAAGAGCTTTCCTTTCTCCCTCATTTATTTATTCAAATATTTTTATAATATCATAAAATACATTAAGTATCATTATGATCATTATTTCCTTGTTCAAATGTCCCAGATTCAACAACCAGAAGCCACTTCAAGTTGGTCTCTATGTTCCTTCCATCCTCTTTTAGTCTTTTCTGACTTTCTCACCCTGTGAGAAATTCTAGACTCTCAAATGCTTAGAAGACACATTACTTACCTAACCTGATACCGCACAGAACACAGGGCTGGGCATGGAGTCTGGTTTGAACTGAGGACTGTGATTCCCAGAGGCATGCCACCTCACTTCCCCTGGGGGCTACAGGAAATGTTAGCCTTCCAAATACCCCTTGGCATAATGTTTACCCAGGTAACTTCTCAGGCTGCCTACAGTATGGCCGGAATGAATTCTATACCCAGGGTTTCATGCTAATGTGTCACTTCTAAGCAGGAAAGAAAAGGGGATCATTTCAATGGATCCCGAATAGACTTTTAAAAAGCTCTCTAAGCTTTTTACCTTTTGGCAAACAAAGCTTTGGCTCCTCTGATCCGTGCACACATTTACTATGCCCTTGTGACTGTGGTTTACATACAAGCACCCTATTAAAGAGCTTTTAAAAGACTGAAATATGATTTCCTTTCTGACAGCAAAGGAAAAATAAAAAGATGTTCCTTGCCCTCTTGTGCTAATCTGTGTGGAAGTCAAGTCTGCAATTCCCAGAACTCTATCACCAGCTTGTTACATTTCCATAAATCTGTCCAAGAATACCACACCGTTCACCCAAAAATGTAATATCAACTGTAAAACACATGCACATGATACCTGGATCCAATTTGCACTCATTTTCTATATAAGCAAAAATAAAGTGCTGCCTTAACTCTTAGAAATGACAATATCACGTTATTTAGATCAGAGCCACCAAATCATTATTGAAATTCTGACAGCATTTGCCTTACTGGTAAAAGAAAATTACCTGTAATGCATAGTTTAAATAATTACTTTTAAACAAAAGCTTCTTTTCTGCATTGCTTATTTATCTTTGGAGACCAGCTCAGCAGGGCTATGTATTTTATTAAAATTGCCTTCAGACTGCTTAATGGCAGGGCGTCTGTTAGCACAGGAAAAGTGATGGCAGTTTGACTCCTATTCCTAATATTGGGAGTTAGTCCAGACACTTAAGAGCCAGAACTCTGCTGTGCATTTGACTATGTTATCAACACTTTACTTGCTAATGATACTAGTGACAGCATTTCAATATGATGGGTCAGACTTAAATAGGAAAGCTTATAATTGTGCTCACAGAACCAAAGAAACCCTTCCTTTAACCCCCTCCCCAATCCCTTCTATGGGCCTATCAGTTGGTGTTAAGCTTCATGACGAGGAATTATTTAGTAAGCGTCTGCTCAGTGCTTTTTGTCCTCCTCTACCTTCCACCTTAAATGGGGGGCCTCCATGAGCACCTCATATCTACCCGTTCAGCAAATGACAACTGAAAGGTTTCCTGTGGTGTGACTGCGTGCCAACTCCCCGGCAGAAGGTCACACTGATGACTTCCCCGTAGCTTTTATTTTCCCCAGGGAAATCCACAACCAGGCTGACTGCCTGCCAAAGACGCTGAGTGCCACAAACCAGCAGCGCTGAGAAGCCCCATCCTTCTTGATGGGAAGCAGTCAGCCACTGTGCAGAACACCTGTGTCAGCTCTGCTTCCTGGGGACGCCTCAGGCACGCTCCCGTGCAGCGTGCAGGATAGGGCTCCCCTCGACTAACACACACTTCATTCCAGAAACTTCTCAGTAATCACACGATTAGAGTCGCATGTGGCGGAACACGGTAACATCAGGGTGTTTAACTGCTGTCGTAGAGGATGATTTAAGTCATTTGTGAACCAAATATTTCATTATAAGCACCTAAAGGACACCAGGGTTGGGAGTCTTTCCTGTTATGGTAAGAGGAAAGGCAACGTTTTCCATCACTTCCTTTAGCACTACACCAATCTAGGTGAGGAAGAGGAGGGTTAGTGTGAGACGGGGGTGGCATGATGCCATCATGAACAAGGTCTAAATTGGTCTTTTTTTCAAATAACTAATTGAGAATAAGATGCCAAATTGAACCAATAAAAAGGCTGCTCAAGAAATGCAATGGAGGAAAAGTCACATAATGTTAGAGTTCCTTAGGTTACCACTCAGTATGAATATAAGAATGAGTGAGGCCCCTAAAACTCCATACTCTAGACATGATCATATTCCAGTGAGCCAGGACGGCCTCCAGGTAGTGCTTATTGTATGCAGGGCTGCTCAAGGCAGGCCCTGTGAAGAAATGAAAAATGAATCAATGAACAGGTAAACCAAAGGATTCTATAAGGCCATGCCATTCATAGAGCAGCAGGACTACATTTGAAGCTTCAGAGTTATTTTTACTATTTCACATGATCTTCTTTACAATTCCAATAGCATTCAGATAACTCGCCTTTCAGATGAGTCCCCCAGTCTGCATAACCTCCCGCCACTGTAGGCAACTTTCTCCTTCAAGTTTAAATCCGCGTTGCTTCTTCCTCAATTGCAGTACCAGTCCCAGAATCTGTGGCATGGAATATTTCCTCAATATATTACCACTGGTACCTTAGATAGAGAGACTCTTAAAGCAATCCATCTTCCCTTGAATAAACCATTTTTTAAAACTACTTTTGCTGATTTCTTATGAATTTTATGGCCTTTGTCTCTGCTCCTCAAGGCTGCAGGTCGTCTCTTGTCACTCTTCAATGCCACCAAGGCCTAGTCAGTGCATCTCTGAATTTTTGTCTCTTCTGTCTCCGAGTGTTTGGCCTTCTTGCTTGATGACTGCTCTGGTCTCTCATCTTCCCTCCCATACCCTCTCCCCTTTCAGGAAACTTCATGATGAATACAGTAATATTCATCAATCAATCCCAGACATACATTTTCAATAGCTTTCCAAGTCTCATTGAATGAAGGCTACTTAAAATAAAGATTCAAAGTCCTCTACCGTCTAAAGCCCAGAGAGCATTGACAGTCACTGTGCCCCTTTTATATACCTTCACCTGCATCCAAGCTAACTCAGAGCCAACCCCAAGAGGACACTTGTGACAACAGAATCACCTGGCACAGTGATGCACACCTGTGATTCCAGCACTCTGGGAGGCTGAGGTGGGAATAACACCAGTTCATCAACCTGGACAACTTAGAGACTTAGTGAAACTCTGCCTCAAAAGAAAAGTAAAAGGGGGTCAGGGGCTGGGGATGTAACTCAGTGCAAAGGTCCTGTGTTCAATTCCCATTACAGGAAGGAAGGAAGGAGAGCAGAAGGAAGGAAGGAGAAAGGAAGGAAGGAAAGGAGAAGGAAGGAAGGAGGGGAGAAGGAAAGAAAGAAGGAAGGAAGGAAGGAAGCAAGGAAAGAAGAGCAAACAAATGACAGTAGAACCTTAAACATATACTTGGCAATCTTTCTAGTGTTCAGTGTCTCTGCTGAACAAACTCATGTACTACAGAAGACAGCACCTTATCTATACAGTTTTTCTCTCTTTTTTATGAACACTCAAAGAATGATATTTTGTAGAATTTTCATAGCCATTATGACATTCTATCTCCCACCAGGACAATCTGGTTATCATTCTTCATACCAAGTTTATTTGGCACATTCTACAAATGGACTCATTTTCAGTGAAAAGTACAAGGAAAAGTCTAACAAAACAAAACAGAGCTGGGTGGGATGGGGAGTTATTCATATGGTTGAATGAACCTAAGGACAAAACAAAATAATGACTGAAAGTACCTTTATGACATATGAGGGATGAACTGATATACTTAGCAAGACTAGGTCATGAAAGAAGAGGTCAGGAGGACTGAGAAATCAAAATGTGAAAAGAGAATGGAAATCACACTGGAGAAATTTGTATATGAAGGGAGTCATACCTGTAGGAAGAAGTAAAATTTCTATGACTAAAAAAGAAATAATTTAAAATAAATGAGAATTTTTAGGAAAATGATTCAAAATATTAATAGAGAGGTGTTATGTTTTTGTTGCATCATCAATGATAGAAATATAGGTTTTTGTAATCTAAATTACAGTTTTTAGTAGTGTCTAATAAATTGATTTTTTTAACTTGATAAAGTCATTTGGTAGTCACAAGACTGCTAGCAAAAGGCATGCTGAACTTCCACATTCCTTTTGTACTAGCTTTGCTTCATCACATGAGGGGAATAATAGAAATAACCCATTCTTCTAAGCATCAGTAGTACCTTCTCTACCATAATAACCTTTCTAAAAATTGTATACATTCTACCATCCATGAAACAACACCCTTATCTCTTTCATTTATACTATGATCAGCTACTCCTAACATAGATCACTCCATATTCAGCCAATTCATATTACTTACCTATGAACATGATGGCTTAAAACATATAAAATATTTTAAAAGCCTCCATCATTGGTATATTTGGTATGAAACACAGTTTAAGGACCTAGTACTGTATCACCCAACTGTAAGATACATTTTTACACATCTAAAGAAATCAGCAACAGAGTAAAAAGAAAACACACAAATTGGAAAAAATTTCAGCCGACTGTCTATGGGACAGAGGACTTCTATCTAGAACATATGAAGAATTAAAAAAAAAAATCAGGCCCCCCAAATTCAAAGACTCAATCCAAAAATGGGCATCTGACATAAATACATACTTCTCAGATAAAGAAATACAAATGACAAATAAATACATGAAAAAATGTTCAACATCATTAGTCATTCAAGAAATGCAAACTAAAACAACACTGAGATTCCATCTCACCCCAGAAAAAATGGCTATCATCAAGAAATCAACCCATAACAAATGCTGGAGGGGCCGCAGGAGAAAAAGGAACCCTTCTCCACTGTAGGTAGGAGTGTAGACTAGTGCAACCACTGTGGAAATCAGTCTGAAGAGTCCTCAGTAAAGTAGGAAAAGAGGTCCCATTCAACCAAGCTATTTCCCTTTTGCTTATTTTTCCAGAACTAAAAACATTATACCACAGCGATATATGTGCACCCATGTTTATACCAGCACCATTTGTCATAGCTAAATCATGGAAGCAACCCAAATGCCCATCAACTGAGGAATGGATAAAAAACATGTGGTATTTTTATATAATAGAATATTACTCGGCTCTAAAGAAAGATAAACTCGAGGCTTTTATAGGTACCATACTCATAAGTGAAATAAATCAGACTCATATGTGTAAACATTGTATTGTCTCCCGAGTGTAAGAACCCCAAAGAGTAAAAAAAATCTAAAATGTACAATAGATATTGTGAAAGGGAAAGATACTGCTCAGGGGATAGAACAACTGGGGTGAGAGAAAAGAGAAAAGAAAGAGAGAAAGAGAAAGAGAGAAAGAAAGAGAGAAAGAGAGAAAGAGAAAGAAAGAAAGAAAGAAAGAAAGAAAGAAAGAAAGAAAGAAAGAAAGAAAGAAAGAAAGAAAGAAAGAAAGGAAGAAAATAAAGAAAAGTTGTGTATATGCATACAGAAGATAGCTAAGATAATTGTACTACTAACTTCTATTGCTTTATTGAAAGGAACAATTAATGTTTAATTGTTTGATCGATCTTACATGCCTATATTTGTTTATCTGAGTAACTAATTAGAAGATAACAAAATGTAATAAAACAACCATTGTTAACTTCCCACCACCTTGTCTGAAATGCTCTATTGCTTTTATTGTTTTTATGTTGTTTTGTTTATGTCCATGTTTTTGTTAATATATTTTCATTCTTTTATCTTTAAAACAAAAAAATAAACAGTAAAAAAAGATTCATGTTTTCATGCTTTCTAGTAATTCCTACTAATTATTTTTAACAATGCCATCTTTCTTCCTTCCAAGTAGTCATATTGATCATGTGATAATCATAATAAAACCACAAAATGTTCAAACACCTTTCTTGCAAAAAGAAGAGATAATTCTACACTTATTTGTGCTGTTATATAAATGTATGCAGTTCTGCTTGAAATTATAAACACCAAATCCTGCATCCAGTTGTGTAAAGCAACAAATCAGCTACATACTGTAAGGGCTGGCAACTCTTGGCATATCATTTTAAGCAGAATAATTCTAGTCTTAGTGCAAGCCTCAAAATGAGTCTTGAGAAACATCCCGGAGGGGTCATAAAAAGTTAACTTTGCAGTCCTCACTTAGCCCTGGAATGCTTCTCCAAAGACAAAGAACACCCAGGCCCAGATAACTACCTATGACCTTGCCTGGGTTGTTTCATTCCTTCCCTGGCCCTAGATAAACATTGTAACCATAAAGGAAATGTATGGTTCTCTAAAGGGGGACATATAGAACAGAGTACAGAAAGTATGAGTCATTGTGGTTGAGCTTATGACCCGAGCCTGACTCGGTCACATGGCACAAGGAAAACAACATGTGACCAGGGCTACAACATTCTAATCTGTTACTATGGAAACCAAAAAAGTATATAAGGTGGGAACAAAGAAGGCCCTTTGCCCACTTTCCTGATTGGCAAATCGGGAGGAAGGGTGGCTAGCCTCAAATTAATAATAAACTCTGTTTTGTTCTCAATAGAGTCAGTCTCTTGTGGAATATAGCCCAAATTATGCTGGGAGATTTATGCTGTTACAGTACAATTTGTAAATATTATATATATCATTATCATTAAGAGTGTTCTTATGAAACAAGTTATTATACAAAGCCAGATAACATGATTCAAAGTCTAAAGAATTCCACAAATTAAGAACAGGAGAAATAAAAGGGAAAGCTATCCTATCCACCATTAGCTCCTTGAATACAATCATAAGTCAATAATTTGAACAGACAATGTTTGCCCAGTCATTATTAGCTTAAATCTATGTGTGGTTATAATTTATATTCTATCAATAAAGAGAAAATATGTAAACGCTGTCCATAACTCCAAAGTCAGAATAATGCTTTAAACCTGTGAGCCACACCATGACTCCTGCCTATTAAATTCTAGTTAGAAATCTTGCTTAGAATAACAGCATCCTACCATATCCTCAACCTCTGTGCAAAGGGAACATCATTGAGTCCAATCTTCTCATTTACTTGCCTGCTTCTTACTCTTCCTGCCACTGCTCTTCTTGCATTTCCTCAACAGTCCTCTCACATGCTTTTCCCTCTGAATGTACCTCTCCTCCTCCACATTATCTAAGTGGTTTCCTCTCTCACTCCCTTTATATGTCTGCTCCATTCTTTCCTCTTCAGAGAGGCCTCCTCCAGATTTTTCTATTGGAAATAGCACCCCATCATTCTATATTTATCCCGCTTTATTTTCTTTCTTAATATTTATCCCCGTTGACATATCTATTACAATCTTCACTTTATGTGGTCTTGTACTAGAATTAAATCTTCAGGGCAATGGAACTTTCCTTATAGGCATCAAGAAGGGAGTCAGTGAATGAATAATAATTTTTTCAATATTAGGAAACTTCTCCAGAGAAGCAACACTAGAAAAAAAAATCTTAAAAATCTCAGTACAATCCAGAGTAGAACTTTTACCTGACTAAACTAAGGACATTCTTGAGCATATGTACTGCATCAAAATATATTTGAAATTATCGTTCCATTAACTGGAGGTAATGTTCCCTAGAAGGTATGTGCCAATAAAGCTTTGTCTAATGCCTAATACTTATACTAGAAAATAACAAAATCCCTGAAGGATCTATGCAGAAGAGATTAACCTTGATTCTTATCTAAATGAGTCATTTTTCTGGAAGAGATCTAGGCACAGTGCAAGATAAAGTCAATGATCTCTCTGTGACAGAGTACCTGCAAACCTACCAGGTAACTGCTGTCTAGGAGATGTGATAAAGGGCTGCTAAAACAAACTCCAGAGAATTTGTAGAAGTGGGAACTTTTGCCTGTACCCCTGAGTCTTCTATGAATAGATAAGCCACAGTAGTAAAAGTTGTAACCTCCATTTAAGATAGCAGACAGGACCAGCAGATGAAAACAAAACCATCAGCCACGCTCCCAGCTGTAGTCAGGGTGAAGGCCAGGAGGGCTCCATCTTACAGAGCAGAGCGAACAACAGCAAATCCTCCACTGTGAGTTGCTCCTAGAAGACCCTTTAACTGCTGGGATCCTTCTATGTGCATAGAAATTGTCTCTCTTAATTAACCTTCATTTTATACATGGTGGTCAACATTCAGCAGTTAAAATTATTGTTAGCAAATAGATTGACTCTGAAAAGTGTCAAGAGATTTTAGAGGTAGACATGCACATAGAATACACAGCAGAGATGAAAAGAAACTTGACTTTTATGACCCAAGGGCTCTCCCATTACAATTGCATAATTATTAACATTTTACACGTATTAAGGATTTGCTTCTCAGAAAGTCATCAAAAAGTTCGTGTTTTAAAACATTATATATACATAAGGAATAGAAATCAGAGTATTTATGGACTACCTTATTAGTTAAAAATTTTCATCTACTTTGGAAAATTTGCTTAAATTGTTTTGCATCTTCACATCCTGAAAAGAAGATCCCCAAAGCCTGGGTTTCTGATCTAAAGACAAAATTTGTACATCTGAAAATATCCCCAAAAAGGCACATTTAGAAAATAAACAAGTTGCAGAAAACTTGAGAGCTACAAAATAAGCAGCAAAATGATGATCAGCAAAAGATAATGCAAATGTCCTGACCTGGTCAGCCTCCCAGTCCACTTTCTCCCACTCCTTGTGTCCTTGATGATGTCTACTTCTTGTAATGCTTTAAAAAATTTAGAAAGAAAATTATACAGCATGAAATCAAAGTAATTTCAGAATACTCAGGTGAAAAAAATTAGACATCACAAATAAAGTTAAAACACATTTCAAATATAAAACTTAATGAAGGAATGTCATGGACTTTCATTGGAATAATCATTTTAAAGACCAGATTCATAGGTATACAACAATGTCAGGGTCATATGACAATGTGACTCTGCCAGTTAATACTCAGTGAATGAGTCAGTGAACAACTAAAAAATGAAGTCGTATTAATGAGATTTCAGAATATAAAAACAGCTGAAATGTAAAAAGGTGAAGCACTTATTGTGGACCCACATCAATTAAATCACCTAAAATATTTATATTACAAATTCAGTCACACACACACACACACACACACACACACACACACACACACACACATACATACACAGCCATATGTATGTTCCCTATGGTGACCCTGGGCTGGGTTTTATTGGCAGAGACAATTATATAGTCCCTACATATTTGTATAACCCATCATGGTTAATTTAAAATATAATTGTAATGCAACATTATTATAGCTAAAGTACTTTTGAAGAAACATTCCAATAGGCACTAAAATTTATAAAATACTTATCTGCTAGCGCTTAGGAAAGTGTTACATTGTAAGGGATAGTATGTACTACACCGTTCAATGGCATTTAGTACAAGAAGTAATAGCTTATAAATTTATTTTTATAACTTCTAAGTTAGAAAGCAATAATAACAAAAAGAGCAAAATAAAAGCAGAAACACCCAAACATCAGTCATTTTATCATAGCCATATGCCACTGTCCTGAAGATAAATTTTATCAATGGACCTAGGACAGAAAGGCATGTGTCTCTGAAAATTTTTCTAACCACCTGAAGGATTTTTTCCCAAACTATAAAACACTTTTATAAGCTTGTCATAAATCAAAATATCTGAAATATTTTCAAAACAGGACTATTTTATCATTATTATATTATTTGTGAATATGCAATAATTATAAGGGGAGAGTTACCAATTATTCTTTATTTTTTAGTAAACCACCTTGAATGACTAAATTACATGATTTCAAGACATTAATGAATTAATGATATTTGAGGCTGTGTAACAGGTTTAAAAAATTTAGTAAATGAAAAACATACAAAAACTTTTTACCCTAAAATGACCCTATACTATCAACCAGATTATATGTTCAATATTTTTAAAATAGTACTTAAAAATGACACTTACAGGTTAAAGAATGTTACTCCTAGGAATCTTGTCTAGCAAAGTAGAAGTGTCAAGAAACTGAAAAAGTCTGCAACTTTTAATTATTGATTTTTATATCTCTTCATATTATATCTTTATATTATTTTATATCTCTTTATATTTAAAAGACTCTGTTTTGTGTGATTTCTGGAGTACCTAAACTCTTTCACAGTGCATAAAGTATAAGGAAATGATACACTATAGCCAACTGTGGTTCATTCTAGGGCTTCTTCATATCTAGACAGAAAATAATGCAACATCTCATTAGTAAAAGAAAGGCCACAATCATATGATATTGTAAAAAAAATTCTGAAAACCATCTAACAAAATTTAATATCCTTTCTTATTAAAAACACTCAACCAAGTAGCCAGCAAAGGTTACTTCCTCAATTTATTAAAAAGCATCTGTGAAAAATCCAAATGCAGTACTTCATTGTAAAGACTGCTTTACCCTAAGACTGAGAACAAAACAAGATACCTACCTACAACACTGTACTGAAGGTTATAGTCAGGCTTATTAGGAAAAAGGGAGAAATAAAAGGCACCCAGACTGGAAAGAAGTAAAATTACTTCTAATGGTAAAAACACCATTTCTGTTTACAAAATCTTAAGAAATTCAGTAAAATACTATATGAAATAATGACCACGTTCAATAATGTTGAGGGAACCTGATCGCCATACAAACAGCAGTTACACGTCTATACACTAACAATGATTCTAAAAATGAAAGCAAGAAAATAATTGCACTAAAACCAACATTATTTTAAGCATAATTTTAATAATGGGTGGAAGATCTGTATACTACAGACTAAAAACATCACTGAAAAAATGTAAAGAATATCTAAGAAAATGAAAAGATGTCCCATATACACAGATTCAAAAATTCATTTTTAAAAATGATAATTTTTCCCAGTTCATCTATATTCAATATAATTCGTTCATAAAGTGTTAGTTAGCTTTTCTGTAGAAATTCACAAACTGATTCCAAAACATTTATGGAAATGCAAGTGATTTAGGTACAACAATCCTGGAAAACAAGAGAAAGGTTAAAACTTACATCAGTACTACAATAATCAAAAGAGTGTGGTACTAAAACAAGGAAACACATGCTGCACCAACAGCACAGAAATGAGAGTACAGAAATAAACAAATATATTCACTGTCAATTGACTTTTACCAAAGATGCCAAGACAAATCAGTCGGATAAAGAATAGCTGTAGCATGATGTTTTTACAAATCTCACCTTTGTTTCTAGTTTCTGGTACAGAATTTCAAAATTCCTTAAAATCACCTGAGCCATAGTTATGTCTTGGTTATGTTGATCAGTGGCTCAGGTCTATGAGAACCCTAATAGCTTTAGCCCTAGGGACACTGCGGGGATCTGAGGGGAGGCACAACATGCTTTAGAGAGCAGACCTTCTAGTAGCCTCCCACCTAAGGTTTTATTAATTAAACTAATAAAATAATTATGGAATGAAAAAGCAGATGGTTAATAAACTTTGCGCCAAAGAAGTTCTGAATAAATGCAAGTAAAAGTTTACCCTCATGGGAAAAAAATATTTTTACTGTTAGTATTGTTGCTTAAGTTAATAAATAAAAATTATTTCCTCCATCAAGAATTGGTTAATTCTGGCTAATTCAGCTATAGCATGTATGTGTGACTACAGGAAAGTTTCTTTTTTCACATCTGTTAAATGGGTTTATAAAAATTCATGTCATATAGGATGCTTAATAGAATTACAGGTCATATAGGATATTTCATAGATTTAATGTATAGCAAGTAGAAGACTACATTGTAGATGCTCTGTCAATGTGAGATCATTTTATTACTCATATATTTTTGCACTTAAGGAACACAGCCAGGCATTTGAATGAACTTTTAGTTACCTTCCAATGGGAAAAGTGAAATGCCCTAAGGAAAGATATTTTCATATGTGTATTAGGAGATCTGGGGCTTTTTCTTTTGTATCACTCACAGCAGCTAGCACCATGAGGTTTTCTGCTTGGTCAGCATTATATCAGTGGCCATCAAGGTGGGCTAAGAATGAAGAAAAACTTCCCCCAAAGGACAAGTACTGAATTGCTTGCTGAAATTCAGGTTTTTAATTGACCTAAATTAAGGCAATATTAAAAGGAAGACATGATTTATATAAATTTGTAACTCTGCAATAAAAAGTCCTAAGCATGGAGGCAGACTCTTCTCTCACTTTCCACATATAATTGACCACTGAGAGGTGTGCATCCCATCTCTTGACTGTCCCCTCCTCACCATAGTGCTTGCCCTGCTCTATGCTCTTGTTCTTTTCACCTTCACCTGCAGTAAGACACCTCCCTTAGCTGGTCTCCCACTGCAAGCCTACACCCTAAAAATGAGACAACTTGAGAATGTTCTGGTTCTCTTCTCTGCCTACTCTTCTTCACGACTCAACTCAAAAATGCTACCTCCTCACTGAAGCCTCACTTAGGGATATTGAGGAACTTCTCCCCACTTCACAGGACCTACAATGGTTGCTTAACAAACAGATGGAGGCTTTCAAATGTAGATCACATCAAATTGTCATACGTTTTTATTAGATTATTGCATAGGAGAAAGGATGGTGAAGTGGACCCTCACAGACACGGCTGGTGGAAATTGAAAATAGTGCAAATCTTGTAAAATATATTTCACCATACATGCTGCCGTAGCAATTGTACACACGTTCATGTACACATGTAATTTCATTTTTGAGAATATATCCAGAGGAAATAATTCAAAAAACAAGAAGAGTCTATACAACAATGTGTTCTTCTCAAGTTATTGATAATATAAAAAAAGGAATGAGTCCAAATAACTAACAAGAGGTATTTGTGAAATAAAAAAAAAAAATCACCTTCCTATTAATATAATCTTCAGACATAGTTTAATAAGGAGTATAACACTTAGCAGAGTAGAGATTCAAATACATATTCTTGTCATTCCAGAGCCCAAAAGTTCCTAATAACCAATTTTTTCTCCAAATATTAAAGTTCCAAATTGTTAATAATGGCAAAAGACAGAGAATCTACAGTTCACATAACCAACAATGCATACTTACAAACATAGACAATACAAAAGTGATTTAAAACATAAATGTGCAAATGTTACATTAATTTTAGAATTATAGGAATTTGTTCCTTTGCTAATTTACATTTGATAAATGTTTTTCTAATAAATGGCATAACTTTCATGATAACAAGTCTGTAAAGTAGAATAACAAAATTCACATACAAAATTTATACTGCTATTTATGTGGGACAAAAATCAATGAAATTTTGCCAAGGTTTTGAGTTAGTACGTAGGACTGTCCAAAGAGCCCAGTCTCCTTCTGTAGCACACTAACCTCTACAGGGACACACCCTCTAGAGCTACTATCTGGATAGTAGACAAGAGTCTGCACATAAAATCAAGTAATAACTTCTGTGCTAGGTACTTTACCCACTGCCTTTTTACTTCCCAAAAATCCTATGATATATCTATTATTAATGTCATGAAACAAATGAAGATACTGAATTGCACACAGTTGCAGTATATTGTCACATAGTTAATAGGTGGTGGACATGGCATTTAAACCCAGAAGTGGGTTTAACCCATTATCTTTCCAGTGGATACTACTGATCTCTTCAAAATATGCCCATGTGTCATTTCTCCCATTTTGCGTTTTAGTGTTTGCTAATTTGTTAAATAAAGTAACTTGTACCAATATGAAAATTTGCAGGTCACTACAGAAAAAATAAGAGAACTGGAGGAGGTCCTTTATCCAATGACTCATTAGACTTTCTTCATTTTCTCTAATTTTCTATATAGCACTTGTCATCTCTCAAACTAGATGCTTTTATGACTTTCTCTATTTTGTCCACTGCTTTACCTCCAGTGCTTAAAACAAAGTCTGAATTAATATAGGAGTTCAATAAATATTTAGTAGATGAGCAAATGAATGTATTTGTGAGAACAAGTACAAATTCTTCTCTTGACTGGGATAGTCGGGAGCGTCTCTGAACGAATCTATTAGATTCTCAGCTTTACAATCTCTAGTTCTTTACTGCAAAACCACCTAAGGCTGTTAGAAATTTAAGTTCACTCATTACAAAAGCTACTTACTAAGTACCTAGTATATCTCAGATATCTTTCTACATAACATGATCATAGCAGAAGTAAAACAGACAAAAGTCTCCAAACTGGAAGTGAAGAAAAATAAGAATAAAACACAAAGCATCCAATAGTATTAAGTGCTTCAGAGACAAACTGCTTGTACACAGGAATCTGGGAGGAGGAGCTGTGGTTTTAAGTGGGGTGAGGTAGAGGTTAGATATATTAGAAAGGCATTCGGAAGTGAGGTGTGTAACTTGGGGAAAGAACTCTCCAGGCAGAAGAAATAGCATGGTGGCAGACTGTATTTTCAGCATGGTTGCCATACAGTGAGTAACCTGAGAATAACAAGAAATGAGATAAGGTAAGTAAGAAACACAGCCTCATGTTATGTCTTGCTTTATATACCATTGCTGACTTTTATTCTTAGGAAAATGGGAATTCATTTTCAGAGTTTGTGCAAAAGCTGGAAACCACAAGACAGGTTTTTAATAGGTTCAATATTTCTTAATAGGGTTGCTGTTGGCATTTTGGGTCAACAATGCTCCTTCCTCCCAACTGTTCCAGACAGTCATTTGATTATCTTGAGCCATAACAGCAGGAGTGACTTGAGAATATTGTATATGTTTTTGTGCAGAGGGGATTTGCTAATGGATTGAATAGGGGTATGAGTGACTGAAAGGTGTTTGGAATGAGCAAATAGAAGAATGGAGTTGCTATTCACAGATTGTGAAGACCAAATGTGAGTGAGGCAGAGGTGATAAAGAAGCAGGTATTCAGCCAATGCTTGTAAAAGACTACCATGCAGAGTCTAAGAGCACGGCTCATTGGTAATCCAGATTTAGGATGATTCAAAAGCTGGGCTCAATCCCCCAGTACCAAAAACAAACACCCTCTCATGGAAATGAAGATATATTGTTTTCAAGAACGTTGTGAAATGAGGTAATGTTGACTAGTTCTGAACTGAAGAATTTTTAGGAAAGAATCATGTTACCAGAAGTAAACATCAGGTAAATAAATAAATACATACTTATTTGTAAGAAATGATAATCTTTTAGCCCTTCTAAGCAATTAGATTATGTTAAGTTTTTTTTTCATCTAACCCAAATGAAAGAGTCTAATTGTGAGATTTCCAACAATAAATGGTGTGTGGGAGGCAGGCTTTCACATTGTTAAAATCACACCATGCCCACCGTGCTTCGAGTAGACATCCCACAGAGAGATCAGGCTCAGCTTGGAAAAACAGTGGGCGATACATATCCACTGGACCACATACCCACTAAGCACCACCACCTTTAACATGTGTCAATACACACAACTGTTTTCTACATCTGTGGTTAGTTTAAAGATTCAGATGAATAGCCACATCCAGATATTATTGTAGACATCCTTGCATGGGTAGCATTGATCATTCTTCCATGGATAAATAAATTATTGGAACCCAGACAATAAATTGATACAAACATACAATTTAGAGTTGCCAGGGAGGATGTGTCCAATTGCATCGCTGCTAGAACTTTTTCATCAGTTATAACATTCTGCCTGCTCTTGTAAATAGAAAAACCATAATTTGAAGAGCAAACCTCATCATGTGAGCATGAGGTCTCCTCCAGAATGAATTGAATCACCAAACTCATATAGTCAGAAAATCTTTACTACTTTTGGGTTTAGCTCGTATCTGTGAACATTTTATCTCAATATCTCCTATGGATATTTCCCCATGAGTAGAGATAGGTAAGACATTTGCATTCGAAAGGAAACCCTAGGACAAACACACACACACACACACACACACACACACAGACACACACACACACACACATAAATACATGCATGAACTTGCTTCTATTAGAAAATGGCCAGGGTGAACTGGCTCCATGTCAGAGAACCTCTTATATAACACTAGTAGCGGAGAACCAGAGGCAATTCCTCAGACTTGCAGTCCCAAATAACAGTTAACTGAAGAAGTTGGAAGGTTTATGCAAAGGTGACAGCTTGAACTGCAGTGGGAAGGAATGAGATAAAGAAATAACAGTGGTAGACAGATGCCCCACCGGCTTCCTATTGTTACTTTGCTTGAAGGACAGAGTGTGTCATAATGAATTACCATTAATTTGAGCCAGCGTTACTGTTACACTGAGCCCGGCAACCCAGGATGACAAACAGTGCCTGCAAGATCATCTAATGAGGGGACAAGACTGCGTCAGTCCTGCTGCTTCTCTCAGTGGACAAGGCTTTTAATGCCGCTCTGCACAAGTAAAGCAATTTTGATTACTTAGAGCTAAGTCTCCATTTAGAATGGTTCAGAAGCTGAAACAGTTTTTTTTTTCCTTTAAAATATAATTTATCTAGAGAGTATTTGAATGGCAATAAGCTATTTTAAAGCCAATCACATTATTCCTTATTTTGCTTAAGTAATATTGAAATATATTTTTAAAAGTTCAAATGATAGAATTTACTCTCGCAAATGAAATGTAAATAAGATAGCAAATGATTAAGGATATTCTGTGTGTGCGTGTGTGTGTGTGTGTGTGTGTGTGCAAGTGAGTGTATGCAGGCACTGTATGTGTATCTCTGTGCCAAAATTACAGTTGGTGAATTTCATTTCATCAGCCAACATTATCAGGAGGGTTGCATATTTATTCTATATATCCACATTTTTTAAAAATTCCAGATCTTTCATACTTTGGCTGGGAGCAGTTACACTTCATAGCTTTTGTATAAGGAACTGATGTCTCCACTTCATTTTTTCCCTACTATGTCACAGCATGAAGAACCAGTAAGTATAGCGGTCCACTCTAATATTATGATTATTGACTTAGCGCATAATTAAAATCTTACCCCCAAAGAGGCTATTCTTCCCTAATAAATTCATTTTAGTCCCATTAGAAGCACACAGAGTGCCCACTCTGTACTCAGCATTGTGTTACTCTAGTCACCTTATAGCTTTCTATCTATTTAGTGTGTTCAATTCTTTGGCTGTTCTGCCTGTGTGATATTTTTGCCTATTTAATTAAGCGATCATTGGATAAAAGGAATTTGTCAAAAATTAGACACACAGTGGGTGCCAATACATGTTGGTTACATTCAACACAAATTCTACACACACAAAGAAACATAGCCACTCCATTCTTCTTTTTCTTTCCTCAGGTGAAGGGTAAAGTTAGGATCAGAGGTTAAGAACAGGAATCCATACCTGCATCTTACTCACCATCGAAAATCACTCTCCTCTCAGTAATTTTTTTAAAATCTCATTACCTAAAGGAGGCCAAATACAAGCCAATTTTTCAGTGACACATACAATCACGTATTTATTTTATATATGACCTATAAGAACCTCACAGATATCCAGGTCAGAGGATAAAAAAATCTCTGAAATGTTCTTTAATACTTTTGAGCTAGTGGAAAACCCATTGGTGGGATAAATTAAAATTTTTCAAGGTTTTTTTTTTCCTTTCTGTAGTCATATTTTGTTGTTCTAAAATCATTTTAATAACAATGAAAAGGGTTAACTCCAAAAGCATGTTTCACTGTCAGAAAGCTGGTTACATATTAGTAGAAAATGGTACATTATTGACATTGTTGGTGTAGTAAATAAAAATTAAAAAGAGAAAATAATATGGCTCATTAGGAAGCAAGTAACATTCCCTACAATGTGTTCTGTTTTTAATAATTGTAATGACTTACAAATAGACACATAGTTTTACAGATTCTGTATTGCCTTCTCCCAAAAACAGAAGATAAGAAATTGCATCATTGACTCAAATTATGATTACAGAAGTAGAGAAAATGATTAACGGTTCCATTTATTCTCCTCTCTTGCCAACATAGGGGGAAAGGATTAATGTCAGTTGCAGGAATTGAAGAAATATAAAATTCAAGGAGTAAATTTGGTGGGATATTACCAGCAATATACACACTGTATAGGTATAAATCTTTTATTTTATTTTATTGGTGTATTTTAGACAGAGTGCTAACATTCATCACAGGGAATTTACACCTGTACCTGATATATCTTGCTTCTTATTTTAATCTTTTAATGCTTCCTCTACTGAATTTGTGTTCCTTAGTATTGGCCTGAAGTACTATCAACAATGATTATAACTTGGTTTTCCTTTCACATTGTTATCTAATGTCATGTCATATATATATGGGCATAGTCCAAAAGTCAAAACTACATAAGAACAAGATACCCTGAGCTGACTTCTCATTCTGTATATAACAATACATATATGTATCCATACATATGTATATAAGAATACATGTACATATATATGTACTGTATTATGTATATTTACAGCCACCGATTAGACACAATTATTTTCACTAATTCTAGCATGTCCTTTCTGCATTTCTTTTCGTAAAAACCACCAAACATATGTATATATTCTTACCTGCTCTTCTTTCTTATGCAAACAATAGCATTCTGTGCATACTCTTTAAGATTTTTTGTTCCACTTTTCAAAGCATCCTGGAAATGTCTCCATAATAGTCTATGGAGATCTACCTCATTATCTTTTATTACTACATGACATTCCAGTATATAGGCATTAATTTACTTAACAGGTTTGTTGTGGATGGAGATTTAGGTTATTTACAATTGCAAACAATGTTAAAATTAATAACCTGTAGGAATACTCTTCTTTATTTGTGGTACTAGGCACTAAAACCAGAGCCTCCTATGTGTTAGTCAAGCCTTCCACCACTGAGCTGCACCCTCAGCCCTGCATCAGTGTTTCTACAGCTTATCATATAATTCTTACAAAAATCACTGGTGGATGCAAAGTTGCTTTAGTCTGCTTGAGCTAGTCTTCTCTGATCTCTCATCAGCAGGGCTGAGAAACCTGAACTGTTTGATGCTTCCCTTAGACTTCACATTTGTTCTTAGCTTGAACAGAGATTTATGTGTACAGACAAATTTTGCCATAATCATAATTGAAGTGAGGGAAGGAAAATGCATTTTAAGACTTTTCTAAATTTTTCTTCATTTTATAAGACATATCAGAAACCCTGAATTAATCTAAACCCATAGAAAGTTTTAAACAATTAAGTGCCCCAAAGTATCCTATGTATAAATATCTTTGTATCAAAGAACAACCTTTAAATTCCTTCAAAGTTTTAACTCGTAAGAGGGAGTTGGAAATAGTGACTGATTGAATGAATGAATCATCTGGATCCAACAGAAAATCTGACACCAAAGACATAAGGAAACTTCACAGCCCAAATAAGTGAAAGTTAGAGTTCTGAAGGCAATCAGGTCTATACAGAAGTAGGTTTTTCCTACACTTTAAATGACATAGCTTGTAGATAATTACAAGACTATCTTTCTAGCAGTTTTTCTGGAAGGGCCAAGCATGAATCCCAATTTGGGCCACTGCATAAGCACTAACACATCCTTTTCTGTAGTTTTCATCTGCGTTAGTCTTTTTTATTGCTGTTAATACTGAGACCATCAACTTATAAAGAGAAAAGATTTATTTTGTCTCATAGTTTTGGAGGTGGCAGCCTATGACTGGTGTCTTCCATTGTTTTGTGGTCTGGGATGAGCTTGCACAACACAGTGACAACTCGGCAAATCTATTTATCTCATGGCTAGGACGTGAAAGAGAAAAGCAAGTGAACGAGCAAGACAAGAACCATCCCCCCTGCAAGGGCATGCATTCGTTAAGCTAAAAGTTATCCATAGGCCCAACCTCCTAAAATTTTTACCACCTTTTTAATATTGCTATTGTGAGTACCAAACCTTTAGCACACCGAGCTTGGGGTACACTCCAGATGTAAACCACAGCATAACCCTTACAAGAAGGACTAATGCCTTTGGCCCAAGACCAGAGGTGCACGAAAGCCCAGGAAATCACCAACACCAGGAGGGTGAATTCAGCAAGTGCCAATAAGACACAACACTCTTAGCCAAAGGGACCAGAAATTCCTAAAGGGAAAGAAGGAGGGGTGAAATAGAAAAGAACTGCTTCTGTAAGTGACTGCCAGGAATAACAGAAGTCTGAAAAGTCCCCAAGGAAGCCCCCACGGTAGGTAAAATTTACCCTTACTAAGACCATCATTGATTTTCTCTTTACGCTTAGAGGGGACTAAAACAGAGGTATTGCTTGGGAGAAAACCTGATATTCTAGTGAAGAATATGAAATATGTTAACGCTTCCATGCCAAGGGTCGATTGATTTTTAATACCAGGCTTAAAAATATATTTATGTCAATTGTAATACAAATATATGGCTCACCTATATTCCTTTGAGAGGGAAAAAACCTGAGGCATTGATGGCCTCCTAAGCAGCAACCTCATTGCTAATATAAGCATTTTGCTATATCATTATCTAATTATCACATGCAGGGCATTAATCGAAGCACCTCATTGAAGGTGGGAAAGAGCTTCGCTAAGGACAAATGATTCAGCGCAGAATATTCTGATGAGTACTGTCATTTCAAATCCTTTTCACAAGTGGGTAGAGTGTAAATGATAAGTAAAATGCAAGCACAGATTATGTTTATTAATAAGATACAAGTGCCATTACAATTTTTCTATAATCACAATCATCAATTTCCTCCTGAAACTGCCCTGTCACATAATACGCATAAATACCGCAAGCACTGCATGCTGAAAAGGCATCCCAGAGAGACAAGATGTGGATGGTGTGATGGTGGCTGTGGGGAACTGTGTGCTACAGATGCCTCCACTGACAAAGAGAAAGGCATATGGCTTCCTTCCTCCCTGGAGTGCCCAGGTCTCACAGAGAGCTCTAGATTTCCCTGTGATAAGCTTCTGCTTCGAGCTCCACTGAGAAGATATTTTGTATGCCACAGAAAACCAAGATGTTTGCGTTCCCACCAATCCAGGGATAAGGCATTTTCCTCATGCAGACACAAAACATACAGTATATGAATGTTTAATGGAGGCTAAAACTGGGAGAGGAACAGAAAACAAGAACAGAGCAGGTTAAAAAAATATCTGGTTTCTCTCTATCAAAATACTAATTAAAATTCATGTTCATGGGGATGATTATACATATGTTTTTGAACTAAAAGTCTAACCTGGCACTATTTTTTGGCCTTATTTTTGTGACAACATTTTTGTCCATATGGCATGAAGTGAATCATTTTACATCTTTTTTTAAGCTCTATGTGTTTTTCTTGTTGTCTATTCCCTCTTCTCCCACCACACACACTGGCAGCCGCTACCAAGTTACCAAATGCCAACTCAACCCTGCAAGCTGGCTGCATGGAGCTAGATAGTTCTGGCATTTTCCTTTCTTTGCAGAAATATTCCGTGTGTGTGTGTGTGTGTGTGTGTGTGTGTGTGTGTGTACACGCATGTGGGTGTCTGTCTGTCTCCCTGCTCTGTCAATCTCTTGCCCTCTCTCACACCTCCTACCCACATATAGGCCACTGAAGCACACCAAAGATTTCTCCCTGATGCTCATGAGGATCCATTCCTCAGGCTTCTGCCCAGTTCCAGGGTGGTGGCCGCAGTTGCCAGCCTGCTGTGATGGCCACACCAGCTGCTCTGTTGCCTCTCACCCCAGCCTGTCTCCTCTCCCCACTCCGATAATTAGTGGCTCACTTAAGAACTACTATCAATTAATGATTAATCAAGCCCATGTAATTAGTTTGGTCACAGCAAAGTAGGAAAAGCGTGATTGTCCAGCGGTTCTGTCTTCCTCACCCACTTTTGTTAGAATAATCCGTGTTCCTGCTTTTGCAGACAAGACGGTGCTCCTCACACTGCCTGACCGTTTGGGTCTTGGCTGGCACACATTTCGTACACGTGCGGCCTCCACCAGCATCCGGCACTGCTGAGTTTGTGTGGAAGGGCAGCAACTCCACCTAACAAATGTAACTTTAACAACAGTAAAACAACCTAATAGCTTAACATGCCAGGGGGCTAATGTGGCGGGCCATTTACTGCTGCACTAAATAGCCCCGGTTTGATTCTCATTGCCAAGTGTTGAACTGAGAATTGTAAGGCAGGAGTAGCTCTTAATTCATTAGATAAAGGGGGTCATTGCTCATAGCGCTGGGAAAACTGTAGAAGGGTAAGAAGTGGAACGAGGCGCTCCCCTTTCAGACACCACCAAAACATCGGGACCTGTGATCCAGGAAAGCAGAGCGACTCAAGGTGTGGGCTCTGTTCTTGGCACTCCCATGCCAACTTTTAACTCGGAGGAAGTTTCTTTTATTCTGCCACGTTCAGATGGGAAAAAGCTAGAGGTAGAAGGGATCCTAATACTGAGACCTGTTATTTATTATTTGTAAATCACTCTGACACCCTTGGAACAAAAGCAGCATCACAAGAACAAAGTATGATTTAGCCCTGGCTGTAAAATGAGCCTCTCCTGAGATGTCCCTGCCAGCTATTCTGCCTCATGAGCCCTGAAAAAGTTTGCCGTGGACAGTTGTGACCCGGCTAATAGGCTAGGCAGGAAAGAGACGGCCAGCAATAAAAGGGAGAACAGGATTCTTGTTAACAACGCTCCATCTCATAACATTGTCTGTCTTTCTCTTGCCTCTTTATTTCGATTCCTGGCAGTTATAAACAGTCCCGGATTGTCATTATGAGGTGATGGGGACAAAATAGTTCGCCTCTCTGGATTTTTAATAGAAAAGCGTAAAAAAAATCAAAAATGTCAAATGAGATCCCTAAAATGGGACATCTTTATTTCCTGAACATTAGCCCTAAAACAACTGATTTCTCTAATTCCTGCCATCACTCAGATTGGCCTTGAATTACCTCCCAATAGGCCTCCCATGTGCTTCTAGATGAGAGTGTGTAATGGGGGATCTGTTAATTAACTAGAAGCAAAGTTGCGCGGTGGGGATCAAACACTGGCTACGTCCTAAAACTCCCACAGAGAAGATGAAATGCAGCGCAAACTTTAAAGACTTCCCGTCATTAGCTGAGACCTTGCTGCTCCTGGCCCAGACCCCTCCTGTTTCAGAGAACAATGAGGACAATGATGGCAGAAATGAAATAGTGCAGCCAGGAACAAAGAAACTGGCTATTTACCGGTAGAAAAAGAAAGAGGAGGGGGAGGGCGGGAGAGAGATAGAACTTTCTTTTTCTGCCGTTCCTATCTACTTTTAATTAATTTATGACTGCCAGGGAACTGCATAGAGAGCACACCCGAGTGCATTATACCCTGAGCACAGGGTTTCTGTATGGAATATCAACTGTTTACACCCAGAAAAAGACAGAGCAGGACACTGAGGAAAGAGACAGATCAGGATAGAAGAAGTGGAAAGGATGGACGTTGAGAGTGAACTTTTATTCTAAGCATCAAGGTTCAAACTGGAAAGATGATCAAAACAAAAGAAAACAAAGCAAGCCTACCCCAAAAGAAACACAGTCACTTAGATCAGTTCTCGATCACCATGAAAGACAGGAACTGTGCCCCAGCACAAAGCTCAAATCTTGCAATGTTCAGAGGTCTCCTGGTAACTTCCATATAAATACACATAAATGGTGTATCAATAGCAAAAGCACATAGTTGTGATAATTTATTTCTTGTTCTTCCTTGTTATGTTGGAAAAATTCTATTGAAAAATCAGGGGGCTGCTGACTACGAAAAGTTGACCTAGCCTTCATTTTGCACTCTCTGGTGCTATGGAATTCAAATCAGGAGCTGATCTATATATCTAAGGTGCAAGTCTTTAGCAGAATTCAGAGAACAAATCCATGAACCAACAAGGTGCACAAAGAGAAAGTTAAATCCTTCATGACTTCCTATAGGAAGTTCTTACGTTGAGATAAACCAGTAAAGAAATCCATTATGTACGGGGGCTTATAGCCCTTGCCCTTGTTCCCCAAATCGCAGTTGGAAATGATCAACTTGGAATTATTTTGCCTTTTTTTTTAATGTTTGATTGGCACATGACAATTATGCACAGTTATATGTACAAGTTGATGTTTCAGTGTATGTACACATGTGTAATGATCAAAACACAGAGCTTAGCATATATATCACCTTGAACATATCATTTCTTTGTTATAAGAACATTCAAAATCTTCTGTTGCAACTACTTTAACATCTCCATTGTACTACTGCCTATAGAGAAGTCTGCACAACACAGAAGTTACTTTTCCGATCTCTTCGTGTAACACTGCACCTGGTGACCAACCTCTAACCATGTCCCCACTCGCTATCCCAGCCTGTACTAACCACCATAATACTCTGTTTAAAGCTTATTGATAAACTCATTTGTCTGTTTTCAAAGCACATGTTCAGAACAATCAGTGGAAACTACAAATGAATAAAACAAGGAAATCTCACAGGGCTAAATTTTGAATTTAAAATTTTAAACTTCTTACTTCTCTCCTACCTAACATGAAATGTTGACATTGTAATAAGCTCAACCACAAAGTCAACGCTAAGGGGAAAAAAGTATACAGTTCAACCAACTGAAAATACTATAAAATCAAAAGTGAATACAGGTTAGAGATTTATCAGTAACTGTTTATATATGCAAAATACCATTAAAAATAAACTCCACAATGAAGTAAAAGACACACTGTCAATTATCAAGAACCTTATATAGTGTCTCCACCCAGAAAATTCACACATGGTAAGGGATTCCCAGGTACATTTTATGGCTGATATGATGATGCCACTTATGAATGATACTATGGCAGGATGGTAGCATAGTCTGACAGTAGGAATTAAAGGGCTAAAGTGTTATGTCTGGTATATGGAAACCAAATGTGTGTGTTAGAAAATATTATTTACTCCTCCTGGTCTCAATTTCCATGGGTCTAATTCTCCTGATTACTTCCACAGGGCTGTTTTAAGTGTCAAATAATATAATTTATGTTAAAGTATTCAAAAACCCACCAATTTATGTTTAATATGACTGTCCTCTACTTTTCCAAGAACATTTCTGGGTCCAAATTAAATATATTTAGGACCTAGCAATCAACAGTAACATTGCCAATTACTTTGAGATTTCATAATTTTCTTCAATCTTTCTTAACAAGTTTATAAATCAATCTAGGAATAATCACTTTCTATAATCCATCCCAGATCATTTCATTTTGCCTTTCACAGATATCATGTTTCTTTTTTTTCTATTTGTCTTGTTATCTATAAACAATATTACGTTTTGCCAAAATAGTAATGGCTACATATTTTCTACTTTATCCTGTACTTCTTATCTTTCTAGTTATACAAAATTCCATTTATATAATACTCTCTAGAATTCTTAGAATTTTTGCTCATCTTTCAATCCTTATGCTAATTTGGGGAATAACTCCTTGAAATTGCCTTTATGTATAACAAAAGTTCAATAAGCAGTAGCAAAATCAAACTAATAAAGAAAAATAAGACAGGGCCACAACTATGGCTATAAAGAGAAGAGGGAAGGGGCTGGGGATTTAGCTCAGCGGCAAAACACCTGCCTGGCAAGTGCAAGGTCGTGAGTTCGGTTCCTGGTACCAGAGGAAAAAAAAAAGAGAAGAGGGAAATTTCTTGACACAAAGAGAAATCTAATACTTAATATTGTTTTCTCAGGATTCAAATAACCAACAATTATAAACTAACTTTATTCTTAGGACAAGGAAGAGTCCTGATTCTTAGCAGCACAACTGATGGAGAAGTCTGAGATGGAAAGTCAGACCAAATATTGCCAGTTCCTGATTCTAAGCATGGCTTCATAAGAGTGAAATTTTGTAATTTAATTATGTTATTGGCTAAATGTATTTTGGTAGGCTAAAATACATAAAACCTAGTTTGAATTACCCCTGTAACAGTTTTGAGAAGTAGCTAGTATACCAGTCTTGATGTTCTGTATGGCCTATATAGTATAAACATTTTAAAAAGAATGTTCGTATTTTTAGAAGTTGAGAGAATTCTTATATTGTAAGATCCCTTTTTGTGACTTTTTTTTAATCTTGGAAGATCTGTGAGTGCTATTCCTGCCCATCCTCGTGATAGCAATATCATGTCTTCGGCTCATCCTAGTCTTCACTATTTCTGCCTAGCTCCCACAGTCAGTTAAGTTTTTGACACCTGAAATTTCAGAGGAGACTTTAGGGGAAAGCCGCAAAATATTCAGAAAATTTTTTCTCAGAGCATAGATTTCAGAGCTGCTCCTCTTATGCATAACCTCATTATAAAAGACAAAAATGTGAAAACCAATAGAGAAATACCAAATAATATTCACACGAAAGAAATGAGTAAAATGAATGATGCTTAAAATAAATGGCAAAATTGTGATAAAGATAAAAATTTCTTTAAAGCACATACTAAGCAATTCAATAATTAGCAGTAATAAAAATATATAACAATGCTAAGAAAATTAATCAAGAGTAAAAATGAAAAAATTTAAAAGCTGAGCAAAGTTATGAAAATAAAACAAATATAATGGAAAATTAATAGACAAAAATACAGTGACCTAAATTAAAACTAAAATTATATTTAGAACACAGGAACAAATTACAGAAGTCACATAATAGTTATAAAAACATGGCATGTGGAAAAAATTAATTTAACTCGGCAATTCGGAGACTGGACATTAACATTCTTTTGCATAAGCAAACTTTAAATTTTTAATTCAGTAAACCTCAGACAAGCAGCCAATCTCCCACAAAGCTGTTGCTCCAAACCTGGGTCTTCTTGAAGGAAACACTGACTGCTAAGGTTTGAGAGTTCTCTCAATTTGGGACATTCAAAGTAAGACTGGAATATTTTCTTATTTGTTCCCAGCTGGATATGGTGAAGCCAGCACAAAGAGAGTCTATATGCATATCTGGCGATAAGTAACCAGAAAGATTTTTAAATAGATCCCTGGAAAGAACAAACTCGAGACTATAAGCATTCTTTTCCAATATGCTCAAGATGAACAAATCAAAGATCCAAATTTATATTATGACATTTATTTAGGAAAACATATTCCAAAGAATAAAAGAAAAGCACACCTTGCTCTATAAATTATTAAAGGAAAATTATCAAAAGAAAAATTATCTTCAGGAAAATGTTCTTTGTTTCATGGGGTCTTCATTCCTATCTAAATTTAAACATGGAAGTGAAGACCAACTTTCTCATACTTCCTATAACGCATGTTCAGGAAACTGTAGATAATTTTAGTATAAGTTTAAGAGGTCATGCCACAGGTCTTGTAACATTTTACTGTATAATAAGGTAAATCTTTCATAAAATAATACTCAATATTTTTTCCAGAATATGAAGGATTTCTTAAACCTAAATTTCTGAAGCAACTGACATTTACCACAATCTGTAAAAGAATTCCAATGACTGTAGTATAGAGCTCGCAGAAAGGTATTACATATTTACCTGTCATTTTAAAGAGAAAGGGCTAAAGGTGATCATTTTTTTTGATGGTTTATATGAGAAGTATTACAAGTATACTTTCAAAGATTACCAGGGTTATACAGTGTTTTAATGTTATACCAGTGGTTCTCACCTGCTCTCGGTGGACTTTCAGCAAAGGTGAATGATATTTTGTTTATCACGGTTGGGATGGGAATAAGAGAACAGTGCTACTAGCATCTACTAGATGGAAATTAAGATTCGCACTAATGATTCTAAAATGCACAGGGCAACTCCTTCCATCACTTACAATACTCCAACCACACACACACTCCAAAAATTATCCAGCCCAAAACGTCAACAGCGCTGAGGAGATCCAACCCTGTACTATACCAAATGGGCTCAATCTATTATGCTTGCACTACTTGCATCTCATTTCTGTTTGCTTTTATTTTGTTTTAATCTCATCCCCTGTATAGCCTCACTCCATGTGGACTTCAGGATGGCCCTTTATCTTCCTGATTTGCTTCATTATTCTGCTCTGGGTTTGGAAAACAATTTTCCAAGCTTCATACAATCACATAGGCTATGAAAGATGGCTTTAAAGCTATCTTATGAGTAAAGCTTGGCAGCGCAAAGGCATAGATTAAATAATTTTATGTTTTCTAAGTGTATTTTTGGTTCCTATTTATTCCTATAACTAGAGAATGTCAGACTTCAAATACATAAGAGAAAATCTCTGGTTTATTAAAAACTAAAGGACCAACAAATAAAGGAGAAACACATAAAACAAAACAACACCAGCAACCCTACATTCATCTGAACTCTGCTAATACAAGATTAATAGTAACTTGGAAAAGGCTGAGTTTAAATACGCTTTCTACCCTGGGTAATAGAATTATCATAGTCAAATGGATCTCATAAACAAGACCTGGACGAAGGGCAGACATTTATCTTTTTACAAGAGTACCCTTAATTATGTGTGTTACTTTGTTATGTATTCCATTATAACTTGAGATTTAGGATCGCGCTTTACTATGTTAATGATATACTTTTTATTTATATCTAAGTTCTCATATTTACTCAAATTTGGCTATTTTATGTAATCAAAAGTAATACAAATGAATTTTTTAAAAAGTAAGAGTCCTTATATGTAAGACTTAAATTTAGTCAAAACATTAGGAAATTATAACTAATAAGAGACTTTGCATGATCTAATCTGAAAGTAATAAAGGAACAGCGCTTAATGAAATGATGGAATTTATTTCCATCCTCTCATACACGTTAGTATGTGTGTCTAACACCGAGAGGTGTTGGTTAGTGATCAATGAATCACCAAATTAATTTCATTAACCTCATGGCATGAAGAGTCATCAACTGTGAATTAGACAAACTGTGGAGATGAAGCAAGAATTTCCCTAGGAATTTTTTTTTTAAATTCCATATTGCTGCAGTCTCACAGAGAAGACACTGGGTCTCGAAGCCCAGGAAGTTCAATTCTGACGCACTATCGCTGCCACAAGGTTGATGAGTCTTTGCCTGATCATGTTCACAGATGACTTGGTTACAGATTCCTGATTTTCTAAGGGAGGACTATGAAAAGCAGTAGAAGAAACCAAGGGAGGAATCTAAGCAACTAAGATTTGAATAAGTTTACAAAGCAGTTAGTTGGTAAAAAGAGACATTTACCAGACACCAATTCTTGTTTGGAAGTTTTCAGCCTTTCAACCATAGGGAGTTGAGTCTGTATTTTTAAATTATTCAGGGATAGTGTCATGAGGGCATTAAAGCAGGTGAAAGTAATAAACACACTGGGAGTTCAGTGAGAGGTCAGACACAGTCCTCTCCCAAAAAAAGGTCAGGATCTACAACGCAAAAAAAAGCACATATGAAGTGCTTAGTGATTTCTCTAGAAGTTCGGACTTCACTTAGGAAAGGAATTGGGGAATAAATGTGTACTAGAAAATAAGAAGCTGCCAAGAAATTATTTATTTTCTTTGGAAATTGATTTAATAACTGCAGAATACAATTCTTAACGGCTTGTGCATTTTCTGACTTTAACATGTTGTTGAGTGTGAATAATTTTTTTTAATTTCAGGCCTCCACTGGAAGCCAGGCTGAACCACTTGAAAGACAGAACTCCAGAGGAAAAGTCTCTAAATCCTTGCTGAGTACCCTGGCTCCTGCTCACCAAAATTATGGAGATCACTATGTTAGCATATCCCACACTTTTTGTCTCACTTTATTTGTGGTGCAGGGGATTGAACCCAAGGCCTCATCCATGTTAGGCCAGCGCTCCACCACTGACCCCATGGAACTACACCACTTTACATCTGCACTTTCTTTTAAACTGGCTGGAGCACTGTGATGTGAAACAAAATGAACCTTCCCTGATTAACTGGGCTTTATTTGTCCAATACCAAAGTTGTCAATAAAGCAAGTTTAATTCATATATGTGGATTCTTAAATAGTAATGATAAACATTCCCAAAACAGAAAGTTAAAAGTTTGTTTTATAATTTCCTTCAAAGTAACTTAAATTTTGGGTAATATAAACTCCAAACCTAGAACTTCTGCAGATTTTTTTTCATACGCATCCTGACAAGAACAAAAATAATGTAATACTTGCAAAGTATTTGAAATAGTCATTGTATTTCTCAAAACACATCAAGTAAATTCATTTTGACATTTATGACATTATCTTATGTAATTACCTATTCTTATGTTAATATCTTTTTTATACAGCTAGCCTCTATAAGTCACTGCTAGGCTACTTTTGCCTAATATTTCCAATAAATTTTCCACAGCATGAAGTACAAATGATGATCTTCTAGTGATTTATATATAATAATTAAGCTTCAGGGAAGAGATAAGCGAAAAGTGAACTTACACGTTGAAAACAAAGGAACAATGCTTGCCTTTTCTTTTGTACTTTCCTCCCCCCCACACTTTCTTCTATTGCATTCATAGCCTACTTCAATTGGGACAGAGCGCACACAGGCACGCATGCGTACATTCGTACCACTGAATACAGCGGCAGTATCTTTGAATGCAAATGAGAGTTATCAAGGTGAGGGAAAGAATGGAATAACAAGCCTGTCCTCTGAGCACCTTCGTCCCCCTCACAGGCCCCAGAGACCTCCTGCGGCACTGTAACTGAGATGCTTCGCACTAGTCCTTGCGTCGATGATGTCTAGGGAAGAAGAGCATTCTCTGAGCTAGGATACGAGTATCAAGAATAACAGGCAAATGGAAACTGTCTATTTCCTTATTTATAGACTCCTTTCAGGATGAGAAAGAGAGAATTAAGTATAATAAATAACCGTGGCACCAATACATACATTTCTGGGAAAATGTAATGTTACTGGAAGAATGGAGTACGAAGCAGGATCCTTTTCGAGTAAACAGTACCTTTCCTTCCCATGGTGGAAAGTGGAGAGGCAAGGAGAAGGGAAGGGGGAGGCAGAGGGGAGGGGCAGACAAAAATAAACACATAAATCACTCACTCATCCATCTGCAGGGAGCTAAGCACTACCCTAGGCACTTTCCTGAGCATTCTTATCTTCATAGTTGACATGTGATGCTACATACGCCCCACTGCTTAAACTTCCAATTCCCACCATTTTTATGCCTTCTTAGATGCAAAATATCTTAAATTATTCAAAGCCTGAACCTCACTTTAGACACTCCAGACTCCCAATCGCCATTTTGTGTGTGGCATAGTACAGTGTGCTCTGAGGTAGACCTTCTGCCTATCTCTGGACATCCCAAGTCAGAAGAGAAAGGCTTACTCACTTATATATTGCCTCTGCCCAAGCTGTTAGTTCCCAATTGTTCACTAGTGCGTAGGCCAGGAGAGAAACAAAGGTTTGACAAATGAGTAGATTTGCTTTTGCTCTTTAGAAGCATGTGTTGACACATTAACTACAATAGAAATACCAAATTTCGGTCGGGGTGAGGGAAAAAGGTAACAACCCTCAGAATCCCAACGTGATCATTATTCAATATTGCATTACAATTGCTGCTCAGAAGAGGTTCTGAGTGGGATAAACATGGGACGTGAATTACTACACTCTATTGAAAGAATCCTACAAATTACTGCAGCAATTGATAAAACTATTTTATAAAAGCTTATAGTATGAACGCTTTCACAGGATATCGTGGTAACAAAACAAAGAAGACGTAGTTATCAAACTCACCTCTGTATTTTCTTAGCAATAATAAGAAATGCAGCAGAAACTTGGGCTATCAAAATATCAAATTTTGTCAGTCAGAAGATTTAAGGTTTCACAGTATTGCCCTGAACTGCATTTTCTGATATTTTTTTTTTCCCCAGGCTTAACTTTGGCCCGGTGTGTCTTGTTTTTAGAGGACTTTTGAAACTAGAAATCACTAGCATGGGGAAAGACCATTAAAGGGAGAGGTGTCTCCTATAAGCACAACATGTGACCGGGTAATATTGTCTGGATTAGCAGCTTTATGGCCTAACTAAGCCCTGGAGCTACAATTATCAGGTTGCATTAAACTGAAATCACCTGAAAAACTTCACACTGAACAAGCCCTTGGAAATGTCTAATCTGCCAGTTTACACTTAGAAGAAAAAGCGGTATTCAGTTGTTAAAAACAAGAGGATAAAGTTTTCCACTAGGAAAAGTCTCACAAGTAGAATATGGTCCAAAAGTATGTCTGCCATTTATTTTTATGCCATTTATTCACTTGGAGTTAAAAAAAAAAAAAGAGAGAGAGATTTAACCTCACCATTCCCATTCAAACCAATGTCCCAAGTATATATGTTTTATGAAGATCCTGGTGACATAAGGAATAAAACTGCATTGCCACAGAGGGAATACACAGCTACAAATATGAGGTATTATGGTAATTTTAGTAAAATGTACGTATCTTTTTATACACAAGAAGTTATGGGACTATATAAGGAAATCCTTAAATGTGACATACACTGAAGTCCTATTTACTGCCTGGCTATTCCTCTTAAAAAATAAAAACTACCTGTAGTGGTTGTATTAATACTAAACTGTCTCCAAAATTCATTTTAGTTCCCCATGTTTCCCTTTACTTTGTAAGATATTACCAAATTATACACTTCAACTTAAAATTGTGATTTTTAGGAAGAGATTATGGCTCTTTAATGGCAGATCAAAGAAGCTGATCTTAGACCCAAAACCTGGATTCCACTATCCTTTCTTTTCTAGCAGTTCACTTGCCAGTATTTGTTTCCTGTTTTCATCTGTTATTACTGATGCTGAGAATTCATTGTGTCAGGCTGTAGCACATCCTATGAAACCACATTAATAACTGCTTTTCTGAACAAAGCTTCAATGTACAGCGATTTGATTGTGCTATATCTTGAAGTCAATGTCCAGCTTTCTACATAACAAAATTAAATTCTTAAATGTTTTCAAGTATTTAAAATCTTTACACATTACTGTTTTATTGGCTAAATTCTAGATGAGGCAATACATTAGTTATCCAATTCTTCCCTTTAAAAACTCAGTATAAAAATATCACTTTTAATCTCAAACTAATGTCTTTCTTCATATAGCAGGGATGGCAAGATTAGATGCTAAATATTACTCTGGAACACTTATGCTCAGTACCAGTAGAAATTCATTGCAAAATGATCCAATTCCACCAAGCAGCTGTTACTATTGAACAATACCTACAGTGAATGTATTGCTTTTTTCATATAATCATTTTATTTCCATTAAAATTAATATTCAATGTACACTTTCAACTGGAGAGCCTTATTATACAGAATTTTCAGGATGACATGATTTTACAACAATGTATTCACTGGAAATAGGTGAGTGAGTGACTTTTCTAGGACTATACTTTCACAAAAGTATAATGGCTTCTGTATGGTGCCTCAAAATAAATACAAACATTGATTAAGTGTACTCCGAGCTTGCTCCCTCAGTTTTTACAAATCTATGCAAACAGAGAATGCTTAAACGTGCCTCCATGTTATTGGAAAAAAATTGAAGCTTCATAATCAAGATTTTCATGTATTTATAACTGAGTCATATTCTTGAAATTAGAAAAAGGATGATACCAATATATATCAATACAACCAAAATCACAAGATACTTTTCTACTAGTTAAAAATGAATCTACATTTGGATACAAGTTAAAATAGTTTTGGTATAGATAATTAGATTTTTAAAACATGATGAGCTTCATGTGATGTGATTACAAAACCTCTTTGTTCCTATCTTATAATTTAAAATTTCTTTCAATGAAAATTAAACATGGAAAATTTGTTCAAAACAAGAACAAAATTTCAGACACTTAAAATAATTTCTCACCCTTAATAGCTAGAACGATAGTGGAAGGGGCCCTTAAATGAAAACTAAAGCTTATATCCAGACAATATCTATAATGAAATTCAATGAAAGACAAAAGTTATTCTCTGATTTTACTCTTACAGCATATTTAGAGCAGATCAAAGCTTCATTTCTAGTTTGTAGCATTGAGATAACCAAAGGTATCTCTGGAGAAGACATAGAAAGATGTCTTTTTCTTTCAGTCTCAATGGAATATTCAAGCTCATTAGGCTGCCTTTCAAAAACTGTACATTTAAAATCCACACCAGGGGCTGGGGACTTAGCTCAGCGGCAAAAGCGCCTGCCTGGCAAGCGCAAGGTCGTGAGTTCGGTTCCCGGTACCGGAGAAAAACCAAAAATAAAATAAAATAAAATAAAATCCACACCATGTTGCTCTGGCAACCAGCAAAGCTGCCATTTGTAAGATATCGATATTCTGGATTTACCTTCGATTTATGCTTCAAAAATACAGTAAGTAATGGATGATTCATGAGAACTAATCAGCCACTAAAATTTGTGACTGTAACTCAAGCCCACTGGGAATAAAACAAGTTTTCTTACTGTAAATAGTTTAAATTTTTTAATGCCTTTGGCCACATGGAAATAAAAATAAAATTAAGGCAACCAGAATGATTTTTATAACCACTTATCACCTCTATGAATTAAAATAACTCATAGTTATGAAGACTGCAACTTATTCTTTGGGCCAAGGAGCTAGCAATCAAAAAATTACTTTGGTTATTTTGTGAAGTTCTGTGAAGAACTGAAAACATTTTTATAGAAAAATAAATATCATACAGATGGGAGGAGTATTAATAAAATTTGAAAACCTTAAACTGAACTAATTGATTTGGAGCTATATACTGGTTAGAAGCTATTTTCTGCTGTAAGAGTGGAGAAAAATGTTTAACCTGGTTATGGCTATAAATATTGCATCTCCTCTAAATTAAATCAATTTTCTTGATGAAACTAATTTCTTGCCTGAAAGGTATTAAAATAATTTCATTATAAAGAAGATTTTGCTACAGTTCTGCTCATTCTCCACTGAAGCAAACCTTTCAATGTATGTGTCATGACATGCAAGCCACTTTTACACAGTATGAGGACATTGTGAAAATGCTAGGAGAAACACAGCAATACAGAAGATCCATTTTCAACTTCCTACACCAATCGATCTTTATTTCCATTGAGTTTGGTTTCTCTTCTTAAACCATCAATCTTCTTCCAAACATAGATTTATACGCTAGAATTCAGGTAATGTAAATTAAACCTGCAGTGTGATACACTTTTCAACTATCTTACTGATGTAATTTGAAAAGAAGATCATACTCAGTACTACTAACTGAGGAAAAACATATACTAATATATGGTTAGTGAAGTCGTAAACTTACAAACTTTCTGGAAGCAGCTATCAATGTGTGGAAATTTTATGCATGTATGATTCTTAGCTCAGCAATGCCACATCTAGTAATTTGCCCTATATAAAAAAAATCCCTTAGGTGTTCATGTATATAAATATTTATTTGATGTAGCATTTTGCAAATCAAATGATGGGCTATAAATATAATGTACATCATCAGGGAATTAAAGAGTTCAATAACAACTTAAGGGGAGAATACACATGGTAGATATAGATGTGATATAAAATATATATCTGATATAAACTGTTATCTCTGAGAAAGTGAAAGTATGGAGGTTTTTGCTTTCTCCTTGGCACTTCTATTACTTTGCATATTTCTACAATAATTTTTTATAGTCAGAAAAAAAGCACTAAAAATTTTAAAGTGTCTATGTACACTCCTGTGCATTTCAACTTTAACTCCTGTGTCTTATCATCAAAGACATATAATTTAGATAAATATGATTTACCACAGACATGATATACAGGTATATTTGTCTATTGCTAGTTACTGTCCCCGTGCTTCCTTTGTTTCACAGAGTTTATAATATTTTCTATGTAAAATGCATATTTGAATACTCTGATATACAAAAATATTCCAATATAGGGTACTAACCATATTTTCTATCTTATATTTGTTTTAATGGTAAGCAAGACATTTAAAGTAGGAAATACTCAAAACAAACATTTTACTAATTCAGAGGAAAAGAAGTTCCACTGAAGGTGCTACTCCATGTGTGAACTATAATTTCAACATGTCCTTAATTTTTCATTTTCTGTGAAGTGTATGTCCTTTCATATAACCAGTCCACAAAAGTATCACTCTTTATGTATTGTTTCAATACAATTAAATGCAGTCATTCTACTGACCCTACATTGCCTCCAAGCAGTAACACAAAATGATTTAACTGATTAGTTACTTACCAAAAGATCAAGAGAATTTCTCAGTCATTTAATATATATGGCTCTTATGTACTTTTCTCAGTAACTATTTCTACAACAGAATAGACTGAAAGTTCTTTAGTATAATGCCAAATAGTAAGGTTCCACAACTGATTTAATAAAGTTTCTACATCTAGCTATATTTGGAGTTTCTACCTGACTCTGAATATTCTTAAATTTCATATATTCAAAGTAACAGTGACAATTCTTCCCAGTCATAATCTATATATATCACTTGTACGGTGGTGCTACAGTTAACTTGAGTTAAGCCTATTTATCAATTTGGATACTGACCAAAGTAATCACCTATTATGTTGGTAAGATTTAAATCCTCAATGCAGGTAAATCGGTTTAAAATTGGTGGTTTTATACCAAATCCTGGGTTTCCCTACTTGGAAGAGGAAAAGACAGGTTGGAAATAAGCAGTCTTTACCACTTTGCTTGTTGTATTGAACTTCTCCCACTTTTAGCCTGTGTGATTTTCCATTTAATTTAGAATGGCTCTGGTTGAAAGACCTGAATCAAACTCCAGAAATGATCTGCACCACCTTGAGTAGAAGTGGCTTCCCTTGTGTTGAACAAAGACACATTATACCTGGGGTATAGCAGAGGCCAGGGCTGCATGTGAAGGAGATATACTAGCTGTGTACTCTGCTGGCTTCTTCTCCTTTAGCTTTCATACTCCCACTGGACTTCCTTCAGCCCCTTCTAATTGTGTGAGTGAATCCTGCTTGTCACCCCAGGGACTCTATACTAGCTTTGGTGTCTAAACTTTCTGCCCCTACTTTTCAGGTAGGTGGGACTGGAGAGAATGGTGGAGCATGTGGGGAGCCACACAGACACTTCAGCAGGCATCTCCGTGCTTAGCTTCCCTCTGCAAACTATTGTGCCGTCTTGAGAGGACTAGATGCAGTGATACAGGCAAAACATCACGAGCACAGAGCCTGCACATAGTAAGTGATCAATAAACGCTAACAACTGTCATGAATATTGTCAATTATATTACTCATCTAGTTACAACTGACCCTGGTTTCAGGAAAGCCCCTAAGTTCCTGCTTAGGTCAAACCATCCAATTATAGAGCTCATCACACTGTCTACTCATCCTTTGTAGCATTCATTACACACAATACTTTACATTGCTTAGTGAGATTGCTTCGTTACTACTAAGTTTGCTTATTACTAGAGTCTGAGCTCCATGATGCCTCTCAATATGAACTATGTTTGGGGAGTACTCTTTTCTTTTTGTCCTCCTTCTTATCATTTTAACCTCAGCACTTAGGATGGCACCTAGTAAGTAACAGAACTTTAAAATATTTATCACTGAGTCACTGAATTAACAAATACAACAACTGGGGAAACAGAAAACAATTTTTGAATAGAATTAAAGCAACCAAGGCAATACACTTAGGGAACTTAATTTCATTTCTCCATAATTGATCTGAAATCTGCTCTATATCCTGGCTACCTCTGTAGCATTGGGCAGCTGGGTAACACTTTTGTCAAATTAAAATCTGTGTGGGGTCTTTATCAGCATAGAGATGTGGAAGGAGGACTGTAAATATGTACATGACATATGTGTCTTATTTGTCCCATGTCTAGAATTAGTTATACAGAAACTGGCTAAGTTTTAACAAGATTTAAAATCAGCAAACAATAGCAAAAAATTTTAACTTTTAATAATTTTAATTTGAATAACCTAAACATCTTAGCAATAATACATGAAGAATCTAAGGTAGCTATGGAAATGATCCACATATGAAATTTAATTAAAAAATTAATTTAATAAAATTTAATGAAAGAAAGGAGCTCTACAAAAAGGAAAAAAGACGTCAGAAGATAGAAAGATAACCCTTGCTCTTGGGTGGAAAGAACCAACATAGTAAAAATGGTCACATTCCCAAAAATGTTAACAGATTTAATGCAATCCCAATCAAAATATCGATACCATATCTCACAGAATTGGAGAAAACAATCCTAACATTTATTCAGAACTAGAAGCAACCTAGAATAGCAAAAGCAATTTTGGGCAATTCTGTTGCTCAATTCTGAGCAACAAAGGAGGGGGCATCATAATCTTTGACATGAAAATATACTACAAAGATATAGTGATAAAAACAGCATGGTACTGCAGGGGAAAAACACAGATCCAAGGATCAATGGAACAAACTAGAAGATGCAGAAAAAACTTCAAACACACTCACCCTCCTTGTCTTTGACTAAGGGGCCAAACACCTTCATTGTAAGAAAGATAGCCTCTTTAATAAATGGTGCTGGAAAAGCTAGCTTCCCATATCCCAAAGATTGAAGCTAGCCATGTCTCACCATGAACTAAACTAAAACCAAAACAGATCAAAGATCTAAATATTAAAACACATACACTAAATCTGCTGGAAGATAGAATAGGCAGAACTCTTAAAGACATTGGTGTAGGCAAAGACCTTATGAACAGAACTCTGACTCTATGGGCAATATCACAAAACATCAACAATTGGGATCTCATATTATTAAAAAGCTTTTGCACAGCAAAAGAAATCATCAATAGAGTGAAGAGACAACCACAGAAGTAGGAAAACAAAATTTCCAGCTGTTCCTCAGACAAAGGACTAATACCTAGAATACATAAAAAACTGAAAAGAAATCAGACTCTTTCCAATTTAATGACCCAACCCAAAAACAGGTATCTGAAATGAACAGACATGTCTCACATGAAAAAGTAGAAGCAACAAATAAATATACGAAAAACTGTTCAACATCACTGGTCATTCAAGAAATGCAAATTAAAACAATGCTGAGATTCCATCTCACTCCAGAAAGAATGACTATCATCAAGAAATCAACCAATAACAAATTCTGGCGGGGCTGTGGGGAAAAAGGAACCCTTGTCCACTGTTGGTGGGAAGTGGGGCAGTTATCATGGAGATCAGCATGAGATTCATAAAAAAACTAAAGCTAGAAGTTCCATTTGACTCAGCTATTCCCCTTCTTGGTATCTTCCCAAAAGAATTGAAAGCATCATACCACAGTGATATATGCACACCCATGATTACTACAGCACAATTTATAAGAGCTAAATCTTGCAAACAGCCCAGGTGCCATCAAGCAATGAATGGATAAAGAACATAAGGTTTTTTTTCATACAATGGAGTACTATTCAGCCATAAAAAAGGATAAATTTGAGATATTTCCTGCTAAATGAATGCACCTTGAGACCATACCCTTTGGTGAAATAAATCAGATACATGTGTTCAAATACTGCATAGTTTCTCTAGTGTGAGAAACTGAAAGTATAAATAAGGACAAAGATATGTAATAGATATTGTGAAATAGGAAAAAAATGTTCAAGTGTGCAGGGGAACTAGGAAGTGGGGAGAGGGAAAAAAAGGAAGTGGGGAAAGAAAACAGAGGGAAAAAATGGAAACAAAGCTTCTGTAGATAAAGAGGGGAAGAAGGGTTAAAGGGAGGGGAGGGAAATGGGAAAGAATCACAATGTATCATGTACAGGTATAAATTCCCGATGACAAATGTGATCATTATGTACATCTGAACTGTAACAATCAAGTTAATTAATTTAAAAAAAAACAGCAAAAATGGAAGAAACAACTCTTTAGTGACACAAAGGGAGAAACACCCACTTTAGACGTTTGTGATTTAACTTGTGAAAATTCTACTCATCCAAAACAGCAAGTGGCTTCAAAGTACAACTGTATAGTTAGCAAATGTTTCTTTTTATTTGTGCCTATGCTAAATACTAATATCACTGCATAGCGTCCACTGCCATTTCAGATTCAGACAAAAAGTTTAGTCTTTGACCATGAAATCTTTGACTTTCTTGGTTTTTTGTTTTGTTTTGTTTTGTTTGTTTGTTTTGATACAGGATCTCATTGCATAGTTCAGGCTGGCCCTGAACTCACTACATAGCACAAAATGGCCTCAAACTAGAGATGATTCTCCTGCCTCAGCCTCTTGAGTGCTTCAATTATAGGTGTGTACCACCATACCTGGCTAAAATCTATGACAGTCAACCTTACATCCCTGGGATTCACATATTTAATATGTTTTGATTTTTCTTCTTGAACCTTATATTTTGTAAAATGTTCTTATAAAATTTCTAAGCTGTCATACCATATTGAATCTTTAAAATAAGCATTTAATTTTTGCCTATTATATTTCCTGTTGATTTTCTCAAGTTATATATGGACACTAATTTTTCAAAAAGAAGTGGTTGAAGGAAATATTTTACAGTGGCTCTATCAGTCGCTGTCAGTCATATCAATTTTAATGTTTCAAACTGAAAAAAATACGCTTGAGGAAATTAAAATAATAATTCCACACCAGTGATTACCAACCTAGCATCATATCACCTGAAGTGAAAGTGTAAGAGACTGACAGCCAGGAATACATTCTCATGGTATCAACTTTGTTTGTTTTTCTTTTTTTTTCTTTTCAATTCTAAAATGTTGGCTCATTCTCCTTAGTTCCTCCATATTACAAACACTGGCATGCTGGCAGCGCATCAAGTAATGATTGCAAAGTGTTTAAAACTTAAATATTCTTGGAAGAGAAGTGCTGTACAGGTGCAAAGTAAAAGAAATTTTTTAAATGTTTCCCACAAATGGAGAACAAAATCGAATTCTTATTGGGCTTGCGCACACAATAGTAAAGTAGTTCAACACCATTGTCACTGTGGGAAAATGGGCTCGCCTGGGATTGATTCATCTCACTTATACTTGTATGCACCACATACTCCCAAAAAGTTTTGAGAGGGCTATAGTGACATAACAGAAAAAGACCATAGATTAACTGTAAAGAGAGAGGAGATGTATGAAACAGTCATACAAAAATTAACCCAAAGAGAACAAAAATGTAAGATTTCTACTAATTACTTTCAAGGGAGAAAATATGATGACATCTGAAGACTCCAATTAAAAAAAAAAGAAAAAAAAAAAAGACTGTTTCTTAGGAGAAGAAAAGGATACCAGCCCTCAGCAAGAAGGAGGATTTGTTTTTGGAGATGTAACAGACAGGATGTTCACTGATACAAAAAGTACTGAGAGTCTCCTGTGTGTAACACTGTGATGATGGAGGACAGGGACACCAAAAGGAGAAAAAAGACCGCTTCTGACCCGGTTGGAGCTCATACTGTAGCAAGGGAGATGAAAGTGAATCAACTAATCACAAAAAAGGAACTGGGAACCCAGGAGGGTGGATAGTATCTACCCTGCTTCCCTAAAGAAGTTGGGCTCAAAATCTATCCAATGATAAGAGCTCACTCCAGGAAAAGGCGGGACTAGTGAGGAAGAGAGAAGAACTTGTGCTAAGGTGAAGGAACGTGTGGGAATTTGGGGCCTTGAAGACAAGGAGGAAAGACCACAGTAGCTGAAGCAGGGAGCCCTGCTAGCTACCCTGAGGGAGTTCCACGGAGGCAGTGTAAGCACAGGCTTGGGGCAGATTTAGTCTTCACCCTGAAGCAATATGGAGCTCGCGATAACTAGCTTTTTGAAAACCAGTGACATTCTCTATCAAACCACTTCTCATAGTGTCTCTTAAATTTAGGGTCTGGGAAATCTTTCTGGAGCTTAGCCTTCAAGGTGAAGTTTTACTCAACTCGTCAGAAAACAAATAGTTGAGAAGTAATTGTGTGGAACCTCCCTCTTCAGGGGAGAAGAAAAAAATGAGAACAGAACTTTCCAGAAGCACATTGTAGGGGAGTGCAGTGGGGGAAGCTCATAAAGGAAAACCTGATTTTGGCTCTGGTGATTTTGCTTTTAGAGAGAAAATTCCAAATGTGGCTTCAGGGACCACCATGCCCAAAGAACTAGTATTTCTGAGATGAACAGATTGCAGCCTTCAGGAAGCTGGGCATAATGTTGAGACGCACTACTGTATTTGAAGGCAAAAACAGGAAGTTCTTTTTTCAGCCTTTGTAGATCCACATTCTTTCTTTCCTTCACTGCCGTCTTTTTACTAGTTTCTTTGTTGCTCTGTTGTGCTCTGTATAGAACTCTTCTTGCTGGTTTCGCTAGCATTACTTGTTTATGCTTTCAAGAATATTGTGTTCTAGATGAATGTGTGATAGTAGCAAAGGACATGATGAACAGGATGAGATCTTTTCATTGTAATGATTAAAGAAATGTATTGTCCACAGAAAGGCTAAAAAATCACATAGTGGTGACCATTAGTAAAACTAATTGTTGAAAACATCTCCCTCCCATAGAAAAGATTCCAAAGGGTGGCTTGCACAGATATATCAGTCCGTAGAGCCAATGGAATTGACCAACCTCTGGACTGACAATGATGTTTATCCCAAACAATCATTTCACACTTGCCCATCACAGAACCTGGAACACTAAGTGCTTTGCAAATGCTTGGTCTTAAGTGAAATGTTTTACCTGTACCGAGGGGAAGAAGGCAATGTAAAGTGATCTTTCAAAGGATAGTGACCCTGCTAATGAAATCCCTTCCATCCAGTGATTTCTTATGCAATCACTGGTCCTTGCTCTTGATTTGTAAGGCTGATAAAACCTGTCCCATTCAATTGAGACAAAGTATTAATAAATACAACTTACCACTTTAGAGGGCAACGAGGATGATGCAAAAATATGGATGAGTAAGTTACTGATAACACAAGCTTCTGTTCAAGACATCAGTACCTGTTTGAGACTTATCGGGGGCAGGTTTCGGTGCTGTGTCTTTTTTCTAATCCTACATCTAATCCGACAGCAGCCTGGAACTTTCCTCATCATTACATATGGCCTATTGACAGTTGACAACAACTTTACTTATCATTACATATGGCCTTTTACAGCTGACAGCTGTGAGCCAGGCAAGTTCACATACGTTGCTTCACAATCACATGGCTTCGCAAAGAGCAGGGTGAGATCTGAGGCCAACATGCCATTGATCAGCCAGTACAGAACCTCTGCAGCTGGAAACCCCCTCCATGAAACGGGACAGATCTCACACATTTAACCTAAGTATGTTGCCATTTTGAAAAGTACCAACTCCGTACAATGAAATAGTTTTGGTGTTTCTTTTTTTCACTCAATACAGTTAGAGCACCTTTCTTCTGGCACTAGTTTCTGGCACTAACACTTTTCTTTCCTCTATATTCAGGATGATTCCCCTCAGAAAGAAGAGAAATGAGATCAAGAAATTAAGAACAGAAAATCCTGCTCCTCAAGACTGTGACACAAGCATATCTCCACTTTGAACTTGATCAAGCACTGCAGTTAAATTCAGTGAATGAGAGTTCAGAAGAGTTAGGAAATGGCAATCAAGTCACCAATAAACACAACCACAGAAATCTATCTAAATTGCCCGTTCCCCACATCATTTCTGCTTTGAAGGACAACAGAAGATAGTTGCTACTAATGTGATGAGCTGAAAGTTGGTGATGCCTAAGTTTTATTCTATTTTAATTACTGCAAAAAGGGGAGGATATAAATCATGAGGAGGAAATGTGCATCTATATAATCTACTCAACTACCACATTTCACATTTACATTTTTCACCTAGCACATAAATACAGTGCAGTATTTATGCCTACCTATTTCAAGCAGGTCTTATAGAAGGGATTTTAGCTAGGACACAAATCACTCGCAGCCAGTGAATTCTCACCTTTATTACCCCAGCGAGAGAGAGACTTTTGAGACACAACCTAAACATGTCAAAAGGTTGGTTTTCCATTAATACCAGCAGGAGTAGAAAATGACACTGCAGTTGTCCTTGGAACAGAGAAGCTGACAGGTTTGCTGAAAGGTTCAGCCATTGTAGGATTTTGTTAAAAATCTAAAGGCAGCAGCATTTCTCTTTGAAGTTCTGAAACATCTTGGAAATCAAAAAGCTCAACAAAGAATAACATGGACAATAGGTTTTTCAAACCTCTATTTTTATTTCACTTGTAAAATATTATGCCTACTAATTTAGAGTGTCAATGTATTCGGAGGTACAAAGTCAGTTCATTAAGAATTATCACTGAAGATGCCCAAATAGACTTCCCATTCAAAGGATGTATGCCAAGGTCTAACAAGTCTAATTTAAATGCCCTACTTTTCCCTCAGGCATTCCCCAACAATTCTAATTGAAAGGCACTTAACAGATACAGACCCAAAACCCTGAGTATTATATACTGGCTCGCAAACTGAACATCTTTTCCATACAGAATGTGAAAAATGAGATTCCCGGTCGTTTGTGTTTTAATTCTGGTAGTCTTTTCTAGTTAACATAAACATATAAATATTATAGTAAAAACCAACATCCAATAAATTTCCTGGAACAGACAGCTCTATTATTCTTTATTAGAATACTCAAGAGAGAAATACACAGATTTCATACAGCAGCAACTAGGCTGAATGAGACAGCTCAGACAGACACAAGAACTTAATCTTACCAACACTTATGCAATTAAACATGCTTTGCCACTTCTAACAAGTGGCAGGTCTTCATTATCATTCTTATAAACCTGGTATGTAGGAATTTAACTTGGTTCATTCTCATCCAATGTATGCTAACACTGAACGACTGTCGTGAAATACAGGTCACAGTTAAGACTTAAAATGCCAAAAGTCCTTCTAATTCTGTTAGAGCTCAGACAGCAAGACCCCCAAAGCAAGGAACTTTAGCAAGCTGAGTACTATAAGATGACGGAGGCTGAAAGTCCTCAGAAGCAAGGTCTCTCTGACTACCCCCTGCCCTCCTGTCTCTACTAAACAAGTCACTGAAACCAGAATTCCTTTTCCCAAGGTGGGTGGTAGAGACTAGAACTCCTCTGCCCTGAAGAGGTTATAAAGAAAGGTCATTCTTCCAAGAGGAAGCAATGCCACACAATCAGGTCAAGAACTATCTAACCAGACAGGCCTTGCTGGGCGCCCACCCCAGCCGCCTCCTATTTGAGCCCACCCTTGTGTCCAATCACATTTCTACATGGTAGATCCCCTCTCCTGCAAACCTGAGCATAAAACAGACAGTTTTCACTAGTCTTTGGGTCTTTATTCTGAAGATTCCTGTGTCTCATAAAACTTGAATTAAATAAGTCTCCTTTGTTAACCTGTCCGCCATTACTATAATGAAAGGTAAGAAGAGATACAACTTTACACCTGCAATCCACTCACTCAATGTTTAGATGTCTTCCTTGCATGCCAAAAACTAAATATTTCCTACACTTAATAAAGACTACCATCTACTGCCTGCCTCCTTTGGCCTGACAGTCTATGTTATACTCAGATCTGAGTGAACATTGCAGTTCCCTTTAAGGAGACGTGACTTTTCTTACTTATAGCTAGGATGATTGCTACTCGAAAACTGAATTAAGAGCACACTATATTACCTCATTCCCCCATACACTTCAACATCACAAATGTAGTTATGAAAGAATTACTGCTTTAAAAAAAATGTGCAGGGCTGGACACAGTGCTCCGTGGAAAATGCTTGCCTGGTATATTGCAAGAGCCTAGGTTCAATCCCCAGACTGCAAAAATGGAAAACACCTTTTTAAAAAAATATATATATAATAACCTCAATTTAAAATTTTGGGTTTTAACTGATGCATATTAATTATGCTTTGATTAGATCCTTACCCCTTTACCATTTGTTTTTAAGTCCGCAAATCTCATTTTTTTTCCCTTTGCCATTACCAGAGGAATAAATTTCAACAATGAAGAGGGTCGTGGAAGAAAAATCATCCCTCTATATATTCTCATAAAAACAAGCACGCTCCCTAAAAAGCAGATTCACTTCTCTCACCCTAGAAAAGAAAAACATACCTTCAACAAACATTCCAATCATATCAGCCCTGTGGAAAATCAGGATAATAATGAAACAAGTTAATTTCCTAAATGCCAGTCTTATATGAATAAAAGCAAAGACCTATGAAAATGTACCTCTAGTATCTAAGCCCAAACTAGTTGCTGTTACAATTTTCCACACTTGTCTTCCCTCTTCCATAGAGAATGTGTTTGGTTTCACAGGTAATTGATAGCCTTGAGCACATGTAACTTACAATCACTGAACGGAAAGATTCACTTTGGCGAATTAAAATGGAACACTTTCTCCAAAATAAAGGGGGAAACCCAAAAACCTAACGGGATTAATAGGCAAGCGTTTCATCTAGTTTTGTATTTAATTTGATGTCATGAAGCTTCAGGCATCTAAAGAAAACATATCTCGTTTATTCTTGTAAGTCTGCAAGATTTTGGCCTTTGGAATAGAAACGGTTAGGTGGGGAGGGAATTGTTGAATTCTGTATCTATGCTTTAAAAAAAAAAGGGTTGACCATAACCTGAGGCCCTAGCTCCTGCAGAGTGCCTGTTGTTATGAAAGCAAGGTGCTCCACACGATCTAATCATAGCACTAAACCTTGTTACAAGCCCTTTTACAGCTCCAATATCTGGGTTACATGGAAACACGCTAGAGAGCCTCCTTGTACTATGAAATAAATGTCATTCTGACTGGCATCCTCTCTTCCAGCAAGTAATTTCCCTCTGCTGATAAATCGATACAGCAAAAACAAATGAGAGCACACAATGGGCACAGGGAGGATTACATTTTTATTCATTTCAGAGCCCCTGCAGCCAAGTTTTTTAAGCACGATAGCAGAAAATGATGCACTTGAGCTCAGAAGCAAGAGACATACATAGAGACACTGAGATAAGGAAAGAAAGACAGAAAGAAAAAAAGAGAAAAGGGAAGAAGTGGGAACAAAAGAAAGCCAAGAGAGAGGGGAAGCAAGTGTATTCTGACCAAGCAGTTCAGACACAAACTTGTTTGTGAGAAAGATTAATATTTGAATTCTTGTTCAGATCTTCACAGAAATAGTCAAAGAAACACGTGTGCATCTTTTTTTTTACTTCTCTAATGTTGCAAATAATTCGCAAAGGATCTAAGGTTTAACTTTTCTTTGATTGATTAATTATTGATTAAAAAAAACCCATAGGATCCACACATGAAAATTTCTCTAGAAAGCCCAGGACTAGAAATGGTGAAAAAAGACACTGTCACCCTTATTCCTCTGGAAGTCCCCTCAAGTCACTTCATTTTTCATTGTCTTTAAAGTGATGATAGAAAGGGCAGGACAAAAGGAAAGCAGCAACATGGTCACCACTCATAAGAGGACAGGAAAGGGCCCGTATCATGAAAGGTAGCAATTAATTTTATAAGCACAAAATAACTGGAGGTGTCGTGTGGAAGAGATGTGGTACATATTTTATGGTGAAATTTTTAAGATACATTGCCTTTTGAAGGCAAACTAGAAAAGGCCGAGTCATAAAAGCATAAAACCCCCAAGATTTCTGTGAACGGATGGTATGATGATTTCTGTTATTTACTATGACATTAGCAATAAATTCTGTTTATAACAATGAAAGTAAAAATGAGAGAATTCTAAAGGCTTACTATAGAAACTCTATGAATGATATGCTACTATAATCCTTAAGCTTCAAATTAACTCTGGAACACATTACTTAACTAGCCGTGCCTCAATTTTTCTCACATATAAAATTGGAGGTGGTGGTGATAGTGATGACCTCTGGGCTTTCCAGAGAATTAATGACTTAGCAAGTGCTTAAAACAGTTCTGGACTCAGAGTTGGCATCTCACGAGTGGTGCCCATCACCATACTTATCACCAATTTCTTCCGGAGTGCCACTCCTTTGAAGTCAACATTTTCTTTACGGCCTACAGGGTCCAAAGCACTCACAGAATACATTCTGTATACTAGATTAGACGGTCAGTGTGTTTCAGTGGACACAATTTTTAAATATTCTTCCCTGTTTTGTGATATTCCACAGAAAGAAGTCAAGGTAGAAAACATATCACAATACCTAACACATAGTTTTCAATTCTTTTCCTGGACAACTGAAGCGTAGAAGAGAGTTTGTAGTTATTCTCTATCAAAAGGTAACAGATATTTCCTATTATCTTTGAAATGATAATTTTAATAATTATTTAATATACACAGTCTTACAGTGGATCGACCTGTGGTTTTCTGACTTTATAATGATGTAAACAAGATAAGCAAGTCTAGCATCTTCTCCAGTGAACCTTCCCATGTATTTTCCCCAACTGTTACCCCTCCTTAAATCTTACTACACAAAATATACTGTACATGTATGTGCATCTTTGTTATCAGCATAAAAAGAGAAACCTTTTTGGTCTCCTAAGAAAAACTTTAACTTGAGACTATCAGCCCCATAAGCGACGATATCACCTTTCAGCATGCACGTACTACATCTTGTTAGGAAAACAGTTCTCCACTTATTAGAAATATTGGGTCCACGCAACTTGAGAAAGTGAGCTAATCTGCAGCACTGGAGTTGTATGGTTCTGCCATGTTTTGTTTTTAGCAAAGATTTAAATAGTCCTCTGTGATTGTGTGATTTTGTCATTTCTCTTTCTTTCCCAGGACTGAGGATTAAGCCTAGGGCCTTTACAATGAGCTACATCCCAGCCTCGCTTCTTTTTATTAATTCGGAGACAGTGTTTCACTAAATTCCCTAGGCTGGGCTGGAACTTGCAATAGTCCTGCCTCAGCCTTTCAGAGTACTGGGATCACAGGCCTTCCCCACCACAACTGGCTTGTGTCATTTCTCTTAACCCGAATCCAGAGCAGTACTTTCAGGGTATAAGAGGTATGGTAGTTTATTAAAGATGCCTGAGAAGTTATAAGGCCCTCTAAGGACAATTGTAAGGGGGATGGGGAGTAAAGTGGAATTGTTTCCAATTAAAGCAGCTAGGGAATTAGGTAGGTGGAATGTAATTATATACATTGGAGTTTAGCCAGCCTTTTCCACTCTTTCGGGAAAAAAAAAAAAGTGTTCTGTGATGTTTAATGAATAAAGAGCTAAGTACAAGTTTAACATCTCACCCAAAAAATGGAATAAGATTTCTAAGTCCTTTCCCACAAGATGAGACATTCTTATTTGATGAACCTGAAGTTTCTTTTAAGTCCCATACTTCAACCTAAAATTATTATCTCATAAAGCAGTGTCTTTCAAAATAGAAGCGTTAGAGAAGACACAGTGAAATACCTCTGGCAATCAATAGAAGAAGGGTCACCATTTATATGAAATAGAAGCTGAATCCAAAGCATTTTAAAATACAAGTCTTGTCAAGTCATACCCACCTATACCTAAAATTAAACAGGTTGGTTTTGTTTTCTTGGCTACCTGAAGAAGTCTTACAACAAGTTGGTTTTGCTCAAAGTGTACAAAGGCTTCCCCAGGGACTATGCCCCAAGGCAGGGTGCTGAAAACTGATACCCTTGCAACCTTGGGAAGCTCTAGATGTGTGCCCATGGGCTATAAGCAGACATTATAACCTTCGTCTTGGGGCACAATGAAGATGTGAACTGAATAAACGCTTGAGAAATATCATAGATTCTATTAGATGCAAAGAGTGAAGTGTTAGACACCTTTTAGCTCAACTTTCATTTAATTTACGGCTTTCCTTTTTGTAGTCTGAAGGGACGGAAAAATTCTTTTCTCTAATTTTTTCCCCTTTCATGACTTGACCAGGAAGATGAAATGGGGGTGCTTTAATTACCATTCAGAGCCAAAGGCTTGCCCTTTGATATGGAAATCCCTCTCCTACGAAGGCCTTTTCCCAGCCCCTTCTCCTTCCAGGGTCCCAACAGGAATTTTAAGTAGCTTTGTCACCAGCTGACAGTGAAAGCTAACTGTAGCTCTTTCCTGTTAAGTTTTGTTTTAAGTTACATTATGTTTCCTTCACCAAATTGGCAGAGCTGAGACTAAGGGGAAAGGAGGGGAGAGGGGAGAGAGGACGAGGAGGAGGAGGAGGGAACGAGGGAGAAAGGAATGTGAGGGGAGCAAGGGAGGAGGGGCTGGTGGGGGATAGCTGACTCTGACCATCCATTAGAGTTGCTGGATGATGGTTTCTACCCTGTCAGCACGAAGCGTGGCCCCTCCTACACAAAGCCTCTCACTTTAAACACACACACCGAGCACCAACTGATGAAAGCTGCCACGTACAGTTACCCCGTTATTGTCATCTGCCTGCTGCATGACTCCCGGCTTTGCTATAATTATTAATTGCACTTGTCAACTGTCATTAATTCCTCTTTAGCATCCCTGTCTTTCAGTAATTAAACAGAACAGCCTCACTGAGCTCACTGTTTAGAGCCCCTTGAAAGAGCCCACTGGGCTTTCTGCTGAGAAACCATCAGGAATACAATAGAGCACTTCAGAGTTAACCCTTTGGAAGTGTGAATAGCGGGAATGGCTTTCACAGGTTTGGGTGGCCGCTTGCTTCGTGGGTACATAAGGTCATGGCCAGATGCCTTCTAAATGAAACCATATTTTAAATGTTTCTTTCCTGCAGACAGGGGGTATTTAAATTGATGGAGAAGTTGGAGAAAGGCCTTAGGAAAAATAAAATTTCCTAATTATCATCACGGAATTTTCAATCATTTTCTCATTTGATCTTAAGCTCTGTGTTTTGGAGAAGCCAAAATTTTCAAAAGTAATTTCCTGTGTTAATTATATATTTACATATATGCCCTATATTATGCATAAAGTTTTTCCAGGTGACTTTTGGTTTCTCTAAAGTATAAGAAATGTAAAACAAAAGGATTAAAGTTCCAGTTTTTATTTATCCCTTTTCCTGGCCTTCTAAGTGGGGATCCAGCTGACATGCTTTTAATTATACAACCGGTGGCTATAAACACATTATTTTACTTTATTTTGTAAAGTCCCTATACACAGGAACTAAACCATATTTAGCATATGGCTCATAGCCTCAAAATGTTCCCTAAATGAGCTAGTCTCACCTAATGAAAAGACAAATATGCTCCGTGGTTCAGTCTGAGTAGTAACTATAAATGAAAATTACTATGTTATCATTTAAAATGACATAATGCATAAAAAAGCACTTTAAAAGTGTAAAGTACCATAAGATGTCACAGTAATATTTTATCACTGTTGGCTTAGAAAACTCAATTCCTTTGATGGTGTCAATCTTTTTTTGTAACTTTAAATTCATTAGCAATTACAGGTAAGTCAAGGTTCTGTTGAGAATGGGGGCTACTTAGCCATTCTTGAAACTGCATTATTAACCATATTTAAAAACTAACTGTTATTTATTTAAACAACTAACATTGCAAAGCTTCTTGATCTAGCAGTTCAACTGAAAAAAATGCCATAAAAATTTCTCTTGAAGAAAATTAGGGTGTATGGAGTTGTGGAAAATAAACTAAAGTAAATCTGAGCACTAGGAATCATTACAGCTATTTCCTATAGTACCTGAGCTACAAGACTTTTTCAGATACGAGGTGAATGCTTTCTGCAATAATAACATTAATTGAAGTATAGCTATGTGTTCTATGTACTGTATATACATTAATTCATTTAATGCTCAAATCTCTATGAAATAGGTACTATTATCTCAATTTTAGAGATGGAAAAACGGAGCAAAAAGTAGTTACAGAAGTTTTCCAAGATTGCACAGCTAGAGAAGAGCAGTCAAGGACTGATGAGCCTAGGGGCCCCACACCCACCCACTCGTCTAGACCATCTCTCTGGGAGCTGGAACACTCACCTATGTAGGTTTCCATTGCAGAGGTAATGGAACCAGGTCTCTGGTGGTGTTCTCTTCAGAAAATAAGTTTATGTCTCTGAAATGCTTATTGCATGATAGAACAAGTACTGCACATCTTAGGAACTTGCCATTTTATTCATCCAGTGTGGAACTGTGTATGTGACGGTGGGGAAAAAGTGGTATGAGAAAGGAAAGAAAATGTGTTTTGCAAATGTGGACTGCTCAGCTATTCTTGGGCACTGTCATTCTTGTGTGCAAATGTCAGTCAAAGTGAATATATAGAGAGATAGATGATAGATAGATAGATAGATAATCATTTATATACAAAAGTATTGAGCTATTAACATAGTTCCATGTACTTTTAATTTAGGATATACTGCATATTTACTTTGTTCTAAATGTTAAGAGAATAATATAAATCATGATTCTTAACAAAAATGAGTTTTCAGATTTACTGAGGACAGAATTTTAAGACTATACAATTAATGTAATACAAAGTGCTAAATGGAACACAATCAATGAAATAGATTACATGAAACAGCTAAGATCAATTGCAAGCAGTTACAGGGAGGAAAAACATGACTGATTAAAATAGGAAAAACTTTCTGAGATTTCAGGGTATTTAACAGTGGATCAGGATGTCTTGTTAAGTAATAAATATTCAATCACTAGAAACATGCAAGTTGAGGGAAGATCTACAAAAATATTATACAAAAATTTCTGCAGTGGGTGTAAGGTTAAGCCAGTTTAAACAGTGTTTACTGTCATCTTGCATATCTTACATTCCATGATTCCACAAAATAAAATCTAAGCAAAAATGGGGAGCTTAATTTTTCTGTTCTTTACAGAGAAAACACATTTAAAAATTTGGCATTTGTCTTTGAAAGGTGAATTTGAAATTAAAAGTGTTAATGAGAGTAAAGAATAATAATTACCAGGTACCCTTTTCAAACAGCTACTACAAAATGAAACGGACCTCCTTAAGTGATGTTTTCTTTTCATTATTTAATGTGTTTATAATAAAGAGGGAAAATTTATCACAATGTCGTAAAGAAGTTTATGGGATGTTAGATCACACACTTTTTAGCTCTTTTTTCTTTCTAAAGTGCTACAATTCTAGCTGATTAACAGTAAATCTAACAAGTTAATAAGAAGTCGGTATTTTCAGTCTTTGAAGAGAAATGAAATTTAGAAATAACTTCCCTCAAATTTGGGTGGATGAAGCAGTATATCACTAAAACTGTAACCTCTAAGGCAAGATGGTATAGATTCAAGTCATAGCTGTGCTATTTGATTCTTCTATAAGCTAGGGCAAAGCATTTAATTGTTCTGTGCCTCAGTTTCTCCACCTGAAGAACCAAGATAATAATAACAATATTTTATAGTTTATTCTGAGGGCTGAATGAATTGATCTCTGTTAAATGCTTATAAAATGCTCATTAGTGTTAAATATTATGTGAACTATACTCTTGTCATTGATATTTAAAATGTAGAACGTGAAACCAGAAATATTAAATTTCAGAGGAAAAATAGTGTCCATAGATCTAAAGCTAGCATTTTAAAACTCTCTTCATACTCTGATTACTAGCCATTCCTAGTGCTTAAATCTATATGACTAAATTTTTTAGCAGGAAAGTTAGCTGACAAACTCAACCTAAATAATTTTTAAGTACATGAGCCATTTAGGACTCTGCAGGGAAGAATCATTCAACTGAATTTGTAATACTTGGATTTACCACGGCAACCCACACCCACTCTCATTAAAAAATATTTATGCAGTTTCTGTTAGGAACCTTCTATTACATTTTATTTTTGGTTTCTTAAGTTCCAAATCTACCGCTGTCCCACCCATAGCTCGTAACTACACCATACCCCATAGAAATCTCTGTAACCCGCAGACGCAGCGTATGCTCAATATTGACACTATTCCTGTGGGAAAAGAGAATATCAATGACATCTTACTATTTACCAAATTAGACAAGATTCTGCATAAGCTCCTCAGGTTGAATTTAATGTCCTGAAATTTACAGACTATGTGTTACTGCTATGCTAACATTTCTGAGCCAGATTGAAATTATACCGACTCGGAACTTTTCCTTACGCTTTCTCAGGGTCCTCATTTCAAACATACAAGGCCCAATTTAAATGGCCATTGTTTAGCTACACCCGTCTAGATTCTCTCTTCTGCTCCACAGCCTTTCTCTCCTCTGTCCCCTGCCTGTGAAACGCCTCCCATTCTGATCATGAAATAAAGCCGAGACCGTCAATTGGAAAGAATATGAGATAGTAGAAACACAAACGGGGAGAATACATATTAAAACAGTAAACATATTCCACAAACATTTATCTTTGGCTATAGAGATTTCTCATTTAGTACAAGCATTATAGTAATGGATGACAAAAGGGATGCTGATAGTTATGCAACGTACAGGCATGATTAAATAAAAATAGACCAACCGCTCAGGGATAGTGTATCTAGTAAGAGGAGATCAGGAATTTCTCCCAGTGAGTCCTCTAGAACAGTAATCTCCAACTTCCTGGCACCCTCTGGTGAAAGACAGTCTTTGCACAGATGGGCACAGTTCTATGAAAGACAATCTTTCCATAGATGGGGTAAGGGGTGGTTTTGTATGAGTCAAACGCAATACATGTATTGTACAATCAAACCTCTTTGCTAATGTTACTCTGAATTTGCTACTTCTCGCCAGCTAGTAACATCACCTTAGCCCCATGTCAGATCATCAGGCAACAGATTATCATAAGGTGCCTGTAAACCAGGTCCCTCACAAGCACAGTTCAGAGTAGAGTTCAACTCCTACGAGAATGTAATGCCACCACTGATCCAAAAAGAGGCTGAGATCAGGTACGGTAATGTAAGTGACGTGCAGGGACTCCACATGAACAAATATTAGACCAAAAATCTGAGGTTATACTAGTAGCAAGCAGACCCTACCTTGAGACAACTGGTGTGCCTAACAAGGACACCTTCTGCATATAGAGTACTCAAAAGTCAGCCATTAACCTTTGCTTTCTGCCTTTCACTGGAGGAAATGATGCATTTCTACCATCCCCACCTCCACCCATCCCTCACGACTTTCAATATTTCATAGGCTAAGAATCCTACTGAACTTAGTATTGTGTCCTGTGTGAAAACCAATATCATGCTTGAAGCATTAATGTTATAATTGTACTATATATAAATGAATCTACAGCCCTTTTTTCCATCTGACCCTCTCAGCATAACTTCTGAAACACACTGGAGGGACAGGTGATAGGCACAACCCAAGTAGGGTTACCGTCCGCAGACCGGAAGGGCATTAAATACTGTCTCCAACATACATCATACAGAAATTACTCAACAGAAGGTGAAACAACACAAAATGTGTTGAATTTCATTCCCTACATTTTGAGTAATTTATTAATGCAGAATCAAACCACATGGTGAAAATGAAGAAAGCAGATTAGAAGCTCAGTTAATGAAGGTATCAGAAGCTGCTGTGTAACTAATCCGCATGTACCTGACAAACACAAACTTGTGGAACATTTATATATACTATTTCTTTTATCACAGGTCTGCTACTTCAAAGGAAAATTTCTCTAAGAAATTTTAAGTCATAGTTTAGTCCAGTTAGATTCCTGCACACTTTTATTTTCTAGTCGATACACAATCTTAATCTTCTTGAAATTTTAGATCATAATTCCAAGAGTTATTAGGTTGGAAAACAGCTTCTGGGCAAATGATGTTATTCCAAAAACTTTTTACACCAGAAATAGTAGTTGGATTATTTCTGCCTCACAAATAGTCTTAAGGCCTGGTTTTTAATGAAATGTAAGTATTCTGACATGAGTGGTTCTTACTTTTAAATAACACCACTCTTAAGACAAAAGGGAAAGCCTAATGGATAAATAAAACTAATACATAAAATGGTTTTTAAATGGTTAAAATTTGCTTTATATCTACCCAACTCAAAAATGCACTTTACCTTACTCTTCTGTATTCTACAGTATTAATGGACATTTTTGTGTTTTCTTCTTTTTATTTTCTCTCTTTTATAATTTTTTCCCCTTTTTCTGTTTTAGCATTTCTGGGGATTGAGCCCAAGGCATTACCTCTGGTATCTATGCTCTATCCCTGAGTTACATCCCTAGTGCCTTCATATTTCCTTTTCTAAGGATCTGTTCAAGGATCAACCAACACATTTGGTTCTGCTAGGTTTTTTGAGTCTTAATCCATTAATTCATTGATGAGTTCATAGCTGGAAGTACTGTTAGGAGATGGGGCCTTGTCAAAAGAGTTGAGTCAACGTAGATATGACATGGAAGGGTGTGTCCCCAGCTCTTTCCTTTTCTCTCTCTCCGTTTCCTGGTTATCAACGGCTTGAGGAGCTTTCCTTGCTGCGGCCTTCTGCTGTGTCATTTTTGCCTTGGAGCCAGCCAAACTTGGACTGAACCCTCTGAATCATGAGCCAAAGTAAGACTCTTCTTTAACTCGTAGGTGTCAGATACTTTGTCCCAGGGACAAGGTGCAAACATGAAATATTACCCAGCTTCCAGATATAGATCAACCCTAGACACAGATTAACAGAGGCAGAGCAGCTTCTGGAACCAGTACATCCCCAATTTACCACTGAGATTTTCTGTGCAAATCCTGGATAAATGTAGTGGAAGCGTTATAGCATATTAACCATGCCATGCTGACTTCATTTCAAATAAACTGAACATTTCAAAAAACTTTTTGTTCCTCTAGAGATTTTCCTATTAAGGAAAAGAATTTAAGTATGCTTCTACTGTTATCCACATGTGTAGAAAATGCTGTCATTGGAAAAACTGAAGATCACTACGTTGATATTTGATGTTTAAAAAATAATGTTTTTCTTAAGATGAACGTGATATACATTCACTAATAAAGGTGAAAAAAAAGCAACAGCATACAACAAAAAGAAGAAAAAGTTTTTAAATGAGTTATAATGACACAGTCTAAGTAAAGCCTTATAGCATTTTCCAGTGTTTTTATTCTATGAATGATGTGTACTTGCACACAAGCATGTGTATGCATGCATGTGCATGCATAGCAATTCAACAAATGCTTCTAAAACATTTACTTTAATTCAGGTTGGTTTCCCACATAATTCCATTATTTAAATGATATTTATAAACACTACATCCTACAGGTACATAAAGAAATATACTGTAAATATATACTAGTATTTATTAAATACTTATGTAATACTGAACTGAACATTTAACATTGAAGAGATACAATAAGATAAAAAACTACAGGGAACATTTAAAAAGTTAATACAGTCAAAGACACTGTTACTAATCCATCTAAGAATAAAATACCTTGCTTTACTTCAAAAATATTTTTCCTCTTATTCTTGGCAATGTGTCTTTTGTTTGTTTGTTTGTTTGTTTTTGTTTTTCTTCCGGTACCAGGAATAAAACTCATGACCTTGTGCTTGCCAGGCAGGCGCTTTGCTGCTGAGCTAAACCCCCAGCCCCTGGCAATGTGTCTTTTACTATAACAAATTTTTTAAAAATTTAAACATTCATTCTATTTTTTTATCATGCCTTGTATTTATTTATTGAAATTTAATATTTATTAAATATTAATAAAGATTTATATGCTACAGAAATATTTCTTTACTTTACACATGTAGGGCAGATTTCTGGAAGGACCAATGCAGTCCTGCAATTGACACCACTGGCTGCAGTAAGCGAGGCCCAATCTCAGTGCAATCTTTTCAGCATCATTTATTGTGGCATTTTCAATCTTTGCCAATTTGTTAAATGAACTATGATCTCATGCTTAATCTGCATTACTTGGTTACTCATAAAAATCAAACATCTCATAAGTTTTTTCCTTATTTGATTTCCTCCTATTAATTGAATATTTATGTTATTTCTCAACTGTTAATCTGTAAGCAGTTTAAATCATTTTAATTGTGTATGTTGAGCAAATGAAATTGCAGAGAGTTGAACAGTTTTAACAAAAATGGTGATTTATACACTTCAGTTGGATATATTGTGGATATAACTCCCAGTTCCTTGTTTGTCTGTGAGTCTCACCACAGAAATGCAAAGGAGCTTTTACATCCATATCCTCAAACTGACCAGAATTTTTCTTTTGTGATCCTTGACTTTGGTGTAATACTTGCAAACAGCTTCCAATTGACCTACAACTTTTATTTATCTACACTATTTCTTAATACTTTTATAGTTTCTTTGGTTCACAATTTAAATATTGAATTCTTTTACAATTTACACTGGCAATAATAAACTTTTTTCTGAGTACTTAGAAAATTATCTTAAAACATTTCCTTTCACATAGATCAAAAGTACCAAAAAAGATTTCTGTATTAAAGAAAATTTATCATGTTAATAGCAAATTACAGATCAAACATGTTTACATTATATCACATCACATGAAAACATCAGTGATTTACTGTAGAACATAGGTTGATTTTTTTTTTACAAGCAATCTAAAAGATGCATGGATAGAGATATCCCTCAACAAAACAAAGAAAAGAAACCATGATGCATAATTGCTTAAATATTAGGAAACATTTATTACATTTTATAAAGAATTTCAGTAGTAGTTCAGCTTCATTCCATTATGTAAAATATATGTTCACTTACAGAATGCCACGATGAGCAAAACATCTTCCACTGAGAATTCTAACTTTCCAGAAAGCACTACAGAAACCAGCTGGCTGCAAAGCATTTCCTAAAATTGAATTATTGTTGTGAGAATTGTGTCTTTTTCCCTTACTGTTCTAAAGAAAGTTACAGAAACAAGCAATGGTTTGCTCAGACCCAGCATTGTAAAGATTTCTGGTCACTAGTTCATGTATTATTTTATTGGAAGGACAATTTTTCTTACTTAAAAATAATTGCGGAACAAGAGCACAATGTTTAATCAGTAATTACTAAGCTACTAAAAGTCACTCTGTCATCTATTAAAAAATATGACTTTTCCCATAACTTTTGAGTGATTCTAAGCCAGTACTGTCTACTGATGAAGCAGTTAGAATCCATAGCCAAAGGAATAAACATAGACCTTACTTTTCTGGCAGGATAGTTAGCACTTTTGGTTTGCTTCAAGCGCCTTCACAATGGTTTGTCAAGAGGCAGTATCTAGTTCTAAAATCAGTACACTGGATCGTCTTAGCCATGACTATATTATGTTATTTAAACTGATATACATTTTGAAATGAATGCTGCTATTCAGATTGTACTGAAAAAATACCCCTGGTGAATTATATGTGCACACACTCGAAACACCCAGAAAATAAGGCTACTAATTTTATGTTAACCTATTCAAATTGATATTGAATATTTGAATGAAAAACATGTAGACAATCAAGTATAATCAAATGTTAAAACAAATAATTTTGTGTTGAGAAAAAATATAAGGGGATGGTGTCATTAGATTTAAACATTCTTTTAGCACGTTTTGTGTAATGCTTTTATGAGTAATATTTTAACTTGATGAGTCAACTAAGAATATATCCAAAAAAGCTTTCATTCAAGAAAACTACATAAACAGGGCTGGGGATTTAGCTCAGCGGCACAGCACCTGCCTGACAAGCACAAGGTCATGAGTTCGATTCCCAGTACTGGAAAAAAAAGAAACAAACAAACAAACAAACAAAAACAAAGAGAAGACAGCTACACAAACAATAAAAAATAACTTGCAATGGTTAATAAAAATTCTGAAAAACAGTGACAAAAACAGAATAGAATAAAAGTTGTATTCCATTCAGAATGTGTATGATCTCATAATGAGCTATTGCATAATACACAAAGGATTCAAGTGCAAAGACTGAACTTTCAGAAATCAATCCTATCATGTTATGCTCTCTTTGGCAGCACATATATTTAAGAAAAAATGTGCATGAGGTTGTGCACAGGACAGTTAGCTACAAAGTATGCCAAATCAGAAGCCTGTATCTGTACAACAAAAAATTGGTGCTTTCTTTTTTCTTTTCTTTTCTTTTTTTTTAAATAATAACCAAGGTTTTGATTTCAGAGGGTCATTGGCTATGGCCATGGTCTTTCAATCTTGTTAATTATTATGTGGTCAGCATAATGCACATTTTTATCTACAGGTGGCGGACCTTTTTAAAATCAACTTCAATCATATTCGGTATTTTGTTTTGGTGTGATTTTTTTTTATACTGCCACCCATACGAAAATGTAGCAGTGCGCTGTTCAGATTTCTCATTAATGTTGCACAATTTACATGACAGATTTGTCAACAAAGGGGCTCATTCTCAAAGGCCGTTGCACCCTGTCAGGATAAATGCCTTAAAAATTGTATATTGCAGGATAATCTTTAATTATACAGAACTCACTTGACAATTTACAGTATACTGGGATTATTTTTACTTTTTGCAGCAATAAAGCATTTTACTTTCTAGATTAGGGTGACTGATGGAAACAAAACTGACTAGATTTGATAAATAGTAAAGGCAAAGGCTTGCTGATCTGCAGGTAAAAGAGAAAGCTGACCGAAAAGCATGTAGAAATAACAACCACTTAGGATCACAAATTATTAACTGGCTAAATGGTTAAAGCAAATAACTATAAACGCAGTGACATTTTGAAAGAATGTTAACTCAGAAGGAGATAAGCAAACTAAAACTCATTGAGACCAACAGTAAAACTAACCACTCTTTGCAACTTACTTCCATAAAATCTCGTATTTATAAAGCTATGTTTTGTTGCGTTGCTTTTGGTCAACTCATTATATAATCCGGTGTTCAATCAAATTTTTTTGTAGTACCAATTTGATGGAAGAATATATTAACATAGAAAAGGATATCAAAATGTTTATAAATAAAATATTCATAATTTTAGAGTCCTCAAATTATCTTACATCTATTTAGTCTAATGGTACTGCCCAGTGTTCTTTATCACATTTATTTGTAAATGAATATTGAAGAGATTAAATACTTACTTTACTATTTTGTTATTTTTCATCTCCAATGTAGGAAAATCTTTACAAGTACTGCATCTTAATTGTTTTATCTTATTTTGAACAATATATTAGTTTAATTTAATAGTTAAATATTCACAATGTATTTCTTTTTTCTAAATATACACTAAGGATGGCCTGGCATGGTGGTGAAACACTGGTGGTCCCAGCACTCAAGAGGCTGAGGCAGGAGGATTGTTGCGAGTTCAAGGCCAGCCTAGGCTACATAGTGAGTTCGAGGCAGCCTGAACTACACAGCAAGACCCTGTCTCAATAAATAAATAAATAAATAAAACCTAAAACTATCTGCTATTTATGATAAATATATGTACAGAATATGTAGTTTTACAAATGTAATAAACAGTAGTCTCACATAACTGCAGTACAGGACATGACCGGCATTCTTTTGTGAGAAATGCCTCCTGATCCAAATTTCCACCTCCCAACCTGTAATCCCAGCTAAACTCAGTCCTTAACATAGACATCAAACTCAAAATTTTTGTAGTACTATTTCCTTGTCTGTCTTTATAATTTTACCATCTACAATGCATCCTTGCATGAATCCATCCAATGCATTAATATAATTTAATATGCCTGGTAACATCTTGAGTTCATTTTGATGCATCTTGATTTTTTTCTGCAAATATTAAGTAGAGCACTAAAATTCTTTCATCCTCCTCACTTTTTATTGTATGACTCTTCTATAAATTTCTATCTTGTTAATGGCAGTTGTTTCCAGTTATTTGGCAAATTGCAGATATTGTTCCTGTGTATATCCTTGCACGTGTCTTCTGATACATATATGTATATATTTCTCTAAGAAATTTATCAGAATTGCTATTACTTGAGCAAAAACACTAGACATTACATTCAAAAGTGATTGTTACACTTCACAATATGATAAGCACTGGTAGTGTTCTGTTAAATTATTTTCATTCCAAGGCACACATGGTAGAATCTCATTAAGAGTTTTATCTCTATTTTTTTGCACTACTACTAAGATTCTGTACTTGTATAAATTGGACATTCAATTAAATTTACTGGTCATTTGTATTCCTTTTTTTGTCTTTTTTTTGGGGGGGTCACTATTCTTCTGAATTGTCTGGATATTTCAATTGATTTGTGTCTTCAAAAATGTACTCTTCATATCACCTTGTTGATGATGGTTTACCATTTGCTCTAACACTGTCTTTTCCTTTCTTGTGATGTCTCAAAAAAACCAAAAAATAGTGTACCATGTGAGCTTTTATGGTCTAAGAAATCCCACCTTATTCCAAGGCCTACCTTCACTTTTTTCTCTTAGATTCTCTTATAGGATTTATTGTTTTGCCTGTTACACTGGAGTCTTCATCAAATAAAATTTATTTTTTTATTTTATTGTATTCATTTAATTTTTTTTGGTACCAGAAATCAAACTCACAACCTCGCGCTTGCCAGGCAAGGGCTGTACCACTGAGCTATACCCCTGGCCCTAAAGTTTTTAAAAGAGACAGAGTCTCACTAGGCCACCCAGTGAAGCCGTGAACTCCAGGGCCCAAGGGATTCTTCTACCTAACTACAGGTATGCAGATCATATCCAAAGGTAAAGCTGAATTTTACATTTGAAGTCATATTGCGATCTAATTTCATTGTTGTAAAATGTAATCAATATTCACTGTACCCATTATTAAAGTTTGTTATTTTCCTCCTACTTTGAAGTGTCACCTCTGTGAAAGGTTCATATTTGCAAGAGCTTGTTGCTGAGCTTTCTATTTTTAAAATTTGTTTACTTTTCTACCCCTCCAGCAATATCACACTTTCTGAGTTAACCGCTTAACAGTTTACCCAGAATGTCACTGGGGCAGCACATTTGTTTAGGTACTGACTATCCTGGGCATTGCTTCGGCAGGTGTCATTGCAGCCAGTTCATTTTTGTAATGAATACATCTGACAAAATTGTTACTTTTATATTTCCTGTTATATTGTCTTATAAAAAATAAATGAAAAATGCACAATTTTTGTTCATCTTATATTTAAATAATTGGACTGTTAGGTGGTTGATAGAGCTCTGTATCTATCAGGGAAGTTTTCTTACACATTCCTTCTTTCAAAGAGTGTCTTGACTATTCTTTGTCTTTTGAATTTTGAAATCATCCTGTTACATTACACACACACAAACACACACATGCAAACACACACACACGCACACACACATCCTTATCCAAATAACAAAGACAAAAGAATCAGTTGGTATTTTGATCATGTCTATACTGTACATATAAATCAATCTGAAAGTGAGGGCATCTTTGTATCATTGGCTTTTTTAGTGTATGACCATGGAATGTCTCATTATTTATTTTAGCCTTTGAAAATAGTATGTAATAAAGTTTCAACATTTTCCCATCTCTTGTTATTGGAGCCTCAATAGAAATTTATACTGATACACAGAAATATAGTTGATTTCTATGTATTTTATTTGTCACTCTTGCTAACCCAGATCATTTGTCAATAGCGATAGTAGGTTGTTCTTTTTTTAACCCTAATAACTTTATTTCTTTACCCAGTATTACTTCACCGACTAGAATTTCTAGAGAAATGAATAAAAGGGGTACTATCAAATAGTTTTCTCTTATTTTTGCTCACAGAAAATGCTTTCAACATTTAACTAAGAATTTATGTTTGCTAGAGGTATTTTATTCGTAGGAAAGATGCTATCCTTTTTTTTTCAGTTTCCTAAGAATTTTTTAATACTAGAAATAGATTTAAATTTTACTACATGTTTACTGCATTTAATGAAATAATCGCATGAAATAATCATAATGAAATGATCCTTTGATTGGTATTTTTTAAGAAGTCTTGTATTTTTAGAATGAACTAACTTGGTCATGAAAAATTATTCTTTACATATACTGCTGAATTTGGTTTGCTGAAATTTTGTTGTGAATTTTTTCCATTTATAATCATGATAGAATTGTCCGTAAATCTTCTTCTTCTTACTATTTATGTTCTTCTTGCTATTTATGTAAGATTTGATAGATTTTACGACCATTATACAATGAGTGAGAACTGTTGTTTCTATTATTTTGTGAAAAAATTTATGAAAAATTAAACAATTTTCCTTGCAGTTCTTCATAAAGTTACCTGGATTAGAAGTTTACTTTGGAAGAAACTTTATTTTCCATGGTGGTACTAGGGATTAAATCCAAAGCCTTGCACGAGCTGGGTAAGCCCACGGGTGAGCTACATCTCCAGCCCTGTAGGGCAATATTTGTTTACTAGGTAAAATGTCAGCTATGATTTTGAAATTATTCAAGTTATCCATTTCTTTTTCAGTAAATTTTGTCCAATCATATCTTTCTATGAATTTTTTAATTCAGTCGACTTTTCTTATCTACCAACATAGAATTATTCAGAATAGTCCTTATTAGCTGTTTGATATCTGCACAATTATCCCCTTTGTGATATCCCCTTTTAAATGCTGATATTGGTAGTTGTCACCTACTGTTCTACACAGTCTCATTAAATGTCCAGAAAACTCCTTCATCTTTTCAACTATAAATTTTAGCTTCTTAGTTTTCTCTGCTGTATAGCTGTTTCCCACATTGATAACTTTATATGTTCTTAAAGTCAGCATAAATTCAGCAAAAAAAAAGTGCTCAGTCTAATTTCTAAAAAAAATTCTGTAAGATCATTATTTAGTTGTGATTTTTCTCACATGGCTTAAATTCTCACACCTGTAATATCCTAAGGTAAAATAATATATTTTAAAACATTTGTAAATATCTAGGAGGAAAGTATTCTTAATTTAGACAAACAGAACTCAAACTCTTTCTCTTACATTTCGCTTCAAATTTTTTCTTCTACTACTTTGAGTTATTCGTTCTTTCTTATAACTTTTTAATTGAAACATAATATTCGTACATCTTTATGGAGAATAGTATGATAATTAAATACATATGTAATATATAATGATCAGATCGTGGTAATTAGCATTTCTTTTCCGTCTAACTCTTGATATTTCTATATATTGAAATGTAAATTCTTAAGATAAATTGTTGGCCTATAAAATTTTACTCTTTCTTTGTGTTCCTATAATACTTACTTAGTTTATAATTTTCCTAGTAAATACTTCATAGAGGCATTTTACAATTGTTATATAGGTGTTCTATACATTTCTAATTGTCATTGTGATTTCTTCTTTTGTGTAAAATTTCATTGTTAGATGAAGTTTTGTTATTCCCTTGCCCCTTGACTGTTTTATTATATTATTTCAAAACCTTGAATATAATTGATACCGCATTAAAACTTATTTATTGATGTAGAATATGGTCAACTTATCTATTTGTTCCATATGTGCTTGAAAAAAGTATCAATTTTACAATAACATGTAAAGTTCTGCATATATCAAGCTCAACGTCCCTATCTGTGTGTGTGTATGTGTGTGTGGGGGGGTACTGGGGATTGAACCCACAGTGAGTGAGTTAATATAGCTGCTATTATGAATTTATTTCTCTTTGTTGTTCTGCTAATTTTCCTTAATATATTTTATGGTTATGTTATTAGGTATGTGCAGATTTAAAATTTTTTGATCTTTCTATGAAATGACACTTCAATCACTTAAACAGTGACTATCTCCAGAAATGATTTGGGTTTTAAGTCTTTTTTGCTTAATGACTTTAAATTGCACTAGTATCTATGTAGTACATATATGTGTAATGTTTTCCATCATTATTTACCTTTCATGCATGAGGAATCTGAGGCACACAGTGGTTAAGAAATGAGCCCAACATTATAAGTGCTACAGTCTGGAAATGAACACAGTCTGTCTCCCAAATCTACCTGCCTATATATCACATACATATTCTTTTTTGTTGTTGTTGTTTTTTTGTTTTTTGGTTTTTCTCCGGTACCGGGAACCGAACTCATGACCTTGCGCTTGCCAGGCAGGCGCTTTTGCCGCTGAGCTAAATCCCCAGCCCCCACATACATATTCTTATATAAGAACATTTTATATGTACTTAAAGTCAGCATAATTCAGTAAAAAAAATGCTTGCAGTGTAATTTCTAAAAAAATTCTATAAGATCGCTATTTAGTTGTGATTTCTCTCACATGGCTTAAATTCTCACTCCTGTAATATTGTAAGGTAAAATGATATATTTAAAAATAATTTTAAAAACCTAGGAGGAAATAGTCTTCATTCAGAACAACAATCCGCAAATTCTTTCTCTTATACAGCAACCACCACCACAACAAAAGGTCTGTAAAGTTTTTCTTTGCATTTTAAATTTTTAGGAATATGTTTCCAGTACAGAATAATCACATTCATCCAGGCACTTGGCACACAACACACAACACATCTGAAATCCTGTTTATTCCGCTTCCCCTTTTCTCCCTTTACCATCCCTTGATCTCCCGATCCCCTTCTTCCCTCTGTTAAAGACTGAAGTAGGCATGTGTACCAGAAATGCCCGTATGCCTGCTTAGCACCAGCAAACTACAACACAGTACCTCAAGCTTCCCTAACCCAAGAGGCTGCCAGGCTGCAGTGCGATCAAGATTTCTAAGTGGGAGTACGCTCTCCTAAAAAGGAAAGCTCATTTCAACCAGACTTTGGAAGAGAAGAGCTGACAAGAATGTGGGCTGGGATATTTCATCTCTCCTCAAATAAACACATATATAATATTTCAATAGACAGAGGAATTAAGCAACTTATAAACCCTTTTAGAATCTTATATCTTTTATATTTCTCAAATTTTAATATTAAACCACACTTATTATTAAAAAGTTACAACCTATGAGGTAGGTTAAATCTCAGGAGCTCATTATCCAGTGTTAATTACAATTTATGTAATTAGTTTACATTATTTTTATGTTGGCATTTACATATATAATATTCATACATGAGAATGTATATATGGGTATGAATGTATATGTTTGTGCACACAAACTTGGAATTCACTGTATCCTTACTGTAGATTGACTTGTTACATTTAATATAAAAGCACATATAATTTCATGTGCTTTAAAAAGTTATTTACAAATATTTTATTTCCTGCATTTTATCCTACTGTATAAGTGTATTTAAATTTATATAACTACTTTTCTACTGCTGACCAGCTAAATCAATCTCAAATTCTTTCCATTATAAGTATATGAAAATGAACATACTTACATAAATTTGTTTCCTTTTAAAATTATTTCACTGAATAGGCTCTTGGAAGTAAAACTGTAAGAAGTTACTAGCTAAGTCCCAATAAACAGTCTCTTATTCTTTCACTGTTAAAAACTTTCTAAAATCTTATCCTCCAAAAGAAATACTCATTTTCCATCTTCTGCTATTGCTTGGAAGAGTCATGTGATAATGTTCTAGCCAATGAGAGCTAGTGTAAGGGAAGCGCCTTCTTTCAGATGATGTCCTGAATGGAAGAATCATGCTCTCCTGTAGTATTTCCTTCCTATTGCTGAAAAATGGTCATTATTGGTAGAATATCACCTTTGGATAGTCAAAATCATTAGGTCACTGTTACATGCTTAGTGTAGTGGCAAAAGATACAGGTCTCAGATTCCCAAAGACTGTGCAAACACCAAACTCTAACTTACACATTCAGACTTCACACAAGAAAAAATACCAAATTCCACCCTTTTTAAGTTATTATTTGGGATTACTTGCAACCAAATATTTTCCCAACCAACAGTGAACATGTGGCATAGGATGCTTTGAAAACATTTCAGAATCTTAACAGAGATGGCCAAATCACTTTCTAGACAAACTGACCAAATGCAATTTATCTAGCATGCTGGAAGCTTCCCCTCTCCTCATATCTCTAACACTGTATTACCACTCCAAAGTACTTTTTACCAGTCAGACGGTATTTGTGGCATAACTTTGCATTTCCTTTATTAGCTGTTGAATTCCAACTGTATTCCTCATTAACTGTTTGTTCCTACATTATCTTTTATATTAAGATGTTAATACGTATCTGTCATGGTTGATACATTGTGTCAACTTGAGGAGTCTAGAAGCTTAACTAAGGGACTCAACAGTTCTCCATCTGGAGGTGAAAAGGACATGCCCTTCCTGCGCTAGGATGTTGCTCATTGTGTCAACTTGAAGGTTAACTCAGTGACTAAGCATGGGGCCAGGGTCCTTACTTTGTATAAACCCTATGCAGCCTCAAACTTACAAAAGTGAAAGACTTTGCTACAAGGAGAAATCCTCAAAGCACCACGTTCCAGAATGGCGGTAGCCACACAATGTTCCAGAATGGCAGTGGCCCCACCAGGTCCCAAAATTGTGGCTGCATGAAAAATTTGTTCCTCAGAATCAGATTGAGAGTTCTCAGCTATCCTGGTACTTCACCCCTACAGCCATGAGAGAAAAAAGCCTGGCTACTGCTCCAGCCGGCAGCAGACCTTCACATCATCCACGTGGCGCTGGTTTTAGGCACATGCAAAATGCAAAATGCAAGAGTTCTGAGGTTAAAAGGCTTCCACCTCGATTTCAAAAGGCCTGGGAGGCCAAGCAGTGTGCCCCTGAGAGGGCAGTGTGTGAAGCTGTGAATAAAAAGCCTAAAGTGCAAAGTTTAAAAAAGCCAAGAATGTGGATCACTTTTTAAAAGCTGCAAGGAGTGAGCAAAGCAGCCTAAGAGAGGAACCATGGGAGCCATAGCCACTAAAAGTGCCATAGGGTTGGAGTCACACAACCCTATGGAGCTCACAGTGTGCCACAGATTGCTTCAGATGTTGGCCATAAAACTATAGGACTTAATGTTTGCCCTGCTGCATTTTGGACTTGCTTTGGTCCCATTCCTTTGTATTCCCCTGTTTGTAACTTTTGGAATAAAAACTTTTATTTTGACCTATTAAATGTTGAATGGGTTTAACTTTTCATTTGTACAGGGGCTTGCAACTAGAGTTTGCCTTACATCTCTCAGACAAGATTTGGACTCTTCAGCAATGCTGAAACTATTAGGACTTAGGCAACTCTTGAAGATGGACTAAATGCCTTTTGCATAAGGGGATGTGCATGAATCCTTGGGGGTTAGGTGCAGAATGTTATGGTTCTAATGTCATATAATGTTGATAGACTTAATATTGGATCCTAAGGGTTGCTAAACCTGTGTTGCAACGTTCAAGTTATAAAATGATAACAAAAAAAAAATGATGTCTTTATATCTGAGGACTGGTTTAAAGAAATATGTCTGATGCCAAGTTGACAAGGGGTGGACTGTTATGGTTGATACTTTGTGTCAACTTGAGGAGGCTAAAAGTTTAACTACATAACTCAGCAGTTCTACATCCTGGGATGAAAAGGACATACCGTTACCACTTTAGAATGTTGTTCATTGTATCAACTTGAGAAGTACAGAAGGTTAACTAAAGTGATTGAGCAGGGGGCCAGGATCCTTACTTTGTATTCATCCTGAGCCTGTGCAACAGGAGGGCATTGAGATGATGTGAGAGCTACACATCTCCCAGGTGGGGCAGCCTGCTTACAATATAAAGGAGGAAAAGAGGCTTGCTCTCCCCCTTTCGCTCTTGTTGCTTTTGCTATCTTTTCCCACCTTGGAATGCTGCCTCTGTGCTCTGCCACCCTGCCTTGGAACCAGCTAATTATGGACCAAAACCTCCACCAACTGTGAACTAAATAAACCTTTCATTCCTTAATTTGGGCATTGGGCATTTTGTCTCAGAAACAAACAAAAGAAATAACCAAGACAGTATCTTTTTTATAATATGTAATGGCTCTTTACATTTGATATCTGCCACATTTATTAGAATTAGTTTCAGTTTGCCATCTGTCAATATTAGTTATACTGGAGGTTTTAGACATAAAACTATATGTTTTGTTTGCAATAAATCATTGGTTTTTGCCACCTTTCTAAGTATAATGATACATTATTCACCATGCCTTCTTTTATATTATTCCATTTGTCTGTGAACATATGATGCCTAGTTCAGAAACATTTTAAGATGTGTTTTGTTTTTGGGGTTTTTTTTTGCTACCGGCAATCGAACTCAGGACCTTGTGCTTGCCAGGCAGGCACTTATCCCTCAGCCCCAGAAATATTTTAATAATATTTAGGTTTATAACAATTTATTTTCATAAATATACTTGTATCTTGAAATGCTAGCAAAAGATTCATAACATTCCAGCAATATATCCCTAGGAAAACAAGTTCTAGGTCACGATTTAAAAAGACAACTTCTTAATCTTCCTTTTTAATTATAAATAAGAAATTTCCTTTTTCAACCTTACTAGGGACAATCCTTTTCTGAACAGCAGGATTCCTTACTTTAAACTTTTCCGCTGTTACTCATATGAAGAGTAGCCAGCCAAAAGATTAGAAAAGGATTTTCAACTCTAGTCTGGAGTCAAACTTTCGGATCCTGCTTTCAAGAGTATAACTTTTATGAAAAGACAAATAAGCCTTACATAAATGCATACACAGATAGGTGCTCACGGACTTTTATCACAGTAGATTAAAATATGTTTGGCCTCAGCAAAATTGCATTTTTGTATGTGTTCACAGAAACATATCCAGGAATACACAACAATTTATGGAAATTTTTCTAAAATGTGTGACCAACCCATTGTGACCCAAAATATCTCCTTTGCAGCCACAAATGTTTTAGAAAAAACATTCTCTAGTGGACAGAAGAAGCTTTTGCAACTGCCAGAAAAGTGTATCTCATTAAGAAAACAAAAAGAAAAGAAATGTTGTTATCATCTTCCAGTTTAGTGACATTAGCTTCAAAATTAGTCTCAAAATTATAAAGCCAGTTGTCATCTGAATATGAAAGAAGACATCCTGTACTTTTATATGCATAGGTTTCATATATTTTACTGGTGAAAATGAGAGGAGTTATATGAACTGCCATTTCTGTGAAACAGCTAATGTAGCAATCAATTTTTCAAAGGTATGTAACATACTATGAGTTTTATAAATATGCTTTTTTTCCTTACCCAGTGCAGTACTACAATTCCCTCTTCAGCTTGCAGAATCTTCTAAACAGACTCAAATAGGAATCATGTCGTCAGCAAGAAGAATTCTGGAAAAGTAAAAGTAGACCATTAGCAGCACATTGCTTTATTTACTAGCTATCTCAACATATAACTCTTGGAAGTAAGAGATGTCTATGGTTTTCAAAATAAATTTATATGTATATATGTAAATTTATACTTATATATTTTTCTTATATACTTACATAAATGCACTTATAAGTATATACTCACATAAATATATATTACTTGTATACATATACAAGTAATGTATACTTATACATATATATAAATTTATATTATAAGCATTAAAAGCAATGGTTTATGGAAGATGAAGCATTATCTTGCCATTATAAAGCCACCAGAATAAGTCTAAAAACGTATGTGTACATGTTAAGTCATCTGAATATATGCTAATGTGTACAGAAGTTGTTCGTTTGGTTTAATTTTTATGGCAATATCCTGCAGATGCTTTAGAACAGGCTATACCAACGTAAATTCTTGTTTCCTGCAGTGATTTTGAGAATGCTTCAGGAGTCTTCGTGGGTTTCTTCCTTGATTCCAGCATAACATACAACAGGAACATCAGTGCAGTAATTCTGCAAGGCCCTCTCCTCTCTTACCCCTGCTACATATGACTACCGCTCCACTGCTCACCTCACCTTCAGAATCTTTCTCTTGTACTGTGCTAAAAGAATAAAATTTTTTCTAATTAATTTTCCCCTGGCTGGGCAAAAACAATCCCTGTCAATCACTTGCAACTCCCAAGAATCAACTTAGGAAAGCAGGTAACTCACACATGGTGGGTGGGGTTTGGTCCTTCCACTATCCAACTGAAGAAGAACTGAGTGATATCTCAATACTCATTTTTATAACTCCAACAAGTTGTAATCATAGGTTTATGGTATTCGAGTAGTTTTACTACCGTTCTATATCCTCATGAGTGTGATTTATATTAGGGCGTTCTACTTCATTTCAGTATCAGAATTTTTCTTAATAAGCACAGAAACTCAAAAGTCACACTGATGACAAAAACAATAATTAATAAATATTTAATTAATTCACTAATTATTCCACTGGACAATATTTCAAAATGAGAAAGTTACTGCTAAAAACACCAAACACTAGAAATTACGCTGCTAAAGTAAAGTAAAGGCGGTCTATACACAGCCAGTTTAAAAATCCTTTAATTTCTAATTTTCTTCAGTTCAGTGAAATATCTCATCTGACCAAATGTAAAGAGACTATGATAATTTAATTTACTTACACATGAAACAGAAATGTTGTCATGTCATGTATCTGTCTGATAGGGAAAGAAAAGCACAGGTGGTAATTTTACCCACAAGAGGGAGCCTGTATTTTTATATTTTTGTAACCGAACTTAAAAAAATTAAAATGAAATTAAAAGAAGGCAAATTAGCTGCCCAAGCCACCAAGGAGGAAATTCCTTATAGGCGGTAGCAATATTAGTTGTATAAAACTGGCTAGAATTGCCAGTGCTTTGCACCCAAATTTTAATTCTATAGCAGAGAAATATTTCAGGCATCTTTTAACGAGAAAACAGGCTGGTACAAACCAATAGTTTTCTGTGCATAAAAATGGAAAACATCCTACTTTTAAAATTACTATGACTGCCATTCTCACTCATATCTCTTAAAACCTGCCTAAAAAGTGTAACTAGCATGACACCATGATAAAATGTCCTTTCTTAGGGCTCAGAAAGAAATATCCCTTTTCTAGTAGAAAAATAAAACAAGTATCCTGTACTATGCTCTGGGTTTTGTAAAACCAAGCTGAATTTATCAACTTGAAAGCTGTCTTCTTAAAGGAATTACCCTCTAACAAAATAGTTTTGGCAACTTTTACCTACTCGGAGTGATCTGTTCTAGCTGTTCAGAGACATGGTGATAACTAAGCTGAAATTCTTTTGTGACTCTTACAAACTGCAGTGAACACAGAGGTAAGTCTTCCTTCCCCATCCTCGTCTGCGCTCCTAGAAGGTAGGACATAACATGACAGGAAGATGCGGAAAGAGTTAATCACTGCTGCTCTTCCTTCTGGAATTCCAAGCTGCCTATGAAATCACTGATTTTTTTTTTTCTCCCACTAGGGATGGTAAATCTAATGGGCCTAAAATCAATACCTTATATATGACATAAAAAATATATTCAGTTTATGGACTAATGCACCCTAGTGTCTGAATCCTATTTACACGCTCTGCCTTAAAAAGGAACAACAGACCCATTTCTGCCAGTAAAAGGTTACTCCATCAGGCTGGTGACACGCCGCAGAATGCACTGTCACACTGAAGTACAGCAGGAGGAAACACTGGTGGCAGCAAGACCACTGCTGTGGAAACTTTAAACACAGTGTGGCAGGGTCATACTGGGATACACCACTGGGGAATAGCGTGCAAGTAGCTTCAAAGATGTTCGCCACGTTCTGAGCTGACTTTCCAGGCCTCTGCTTCACCATCTCTTTCCTAACCTACATATACTGCATTACACTTTCAGTGTAGTAAACATGACATGATAATATTGAGAAAGCAAACACAGCTTCTACTCAATAGCGAATTCTCCAATGATTTTAAACAATTGGGTTTTAAAAATCCAAAGAGGCAGAAATTCTCACTAATATGCCAACGGGCATTGTGTGTGGTGAGAAAAAAAAAATGTATTAAATTTGCAGCAGAGGTAAGCTCGGGGGAGATGGAGGGAATTTCATTGATCAGATATGGGGGGGTGACCAAATAAAGGTGGGTATTTGTTGTTCTTTTACATGCTGAGAAAATACGGTGCATATGATTTAAACTAAAAGGTCCACATACTTACTTAAAAGCTATTTCATTTGAAAAACATTATGCTTAGTTTAAAAAAAAAAATCTCAAACTTAGACCGCTGGCTAACTTTATTTTGAAAATAGCTATCATGAATACATGTAAGACATCAAATATAAGGCAACCATGTACAATGCAAGGATACCTTCAAAGCAGAGATGAAAGTATGGATGAGGGAGAAGGTGAAGGAGAGGTACATGCAAAGAAAGAGAAAAAGAGAAAGACAAGAAATGAAAAGCTAAAACACAAAAAGAACTTTTTAAAAACTAAACTTTTCTCCTGGAAAAATATCACCTTCTTGGCTTTTTGTTGCAATGGGTGTAATCTAAATAGAGAACAATGCAAAAGGAAATAAAGTTTAAAACTTTTTGAGAGAAATTCTAGCAACAGGTCAGCAAGACATTTTTCTGTTCAGTGCTAGTGGCTTAAAATCCATACAGTTATCAATTTTTTTAAAAAAACTGTTGTTCTTTATTCCATTTGCCAACTAGAGTCATTTATCCCCTATTAGGTAAAGTATAATAGACTCCACCAAAAGGGTCATTGGCCTTGCATTTAATGATATTGCCAGCCCCAATCTGCATTTTCCCGGCAATGTCCCTCAACACAGAATAAATGGCTGATCTCTTCACAATAACAGCTGATTTCTATTTATTAAGCTAAAAAGGTCACCATTTTCTACGGCTGGGCCGCCCTGCACTATTGATAATTTTATGCATAAACAAATGGCAAATTTGTGCCACATAAATATGCATTAGCAATTACTTTTTCCTCGGGCAACGCTCACCGCATGCAAATGTGTACCTCGCAGGGCCTGGTAGCTTTTGTTTTAGCTCTTGAACAGTGAAACAAAAGAGCACAATAAACAATTTTAAAATTGCCAGTCAATAAGCAATGCAAATGCAAAGGTGAATGGCAAGAAACTTGCTCAGAAACAACAAAACAAAAGTGAGGAGGGAAGAGGGTAGTGGGAGGATTTTCTTTTTTATATTTCATCTCTTTCTTGTTCTAAATGAAAAGGCTAAAGCAATCTTGACACAGAACAGCTAGCTAGGCTGGTACCAAAGCAGATGCCAGATGGGGAAAGAAGAAAATATACACATGTTGAGTAAATACACATATCCATCCCCTAAAAAGGGTCAGGGAAAACTGTGCTCCTGTGTGGGATTTTAGTTGCATTACCTACTCTAATTTCTGACTTTTAATTTCAGACAGTCAAAGACATTTCAGAGATTCAAACTATGTTAAAGCTAGGAATTACAGAGCTATACAAGCAAAGCTCGATTCCATTGAACTTTACTAAACTGTTGGTTTTTTCTGTAATCCCCCTTAAGATAAAGGAGCATACATTGTTAATAAGTAGGATACTTTGGCAGCACAAGAAAAGGAGGTAAAGGAGTATTTAAGTAAGAAAGAAAAAATCCTACAAAATGTTTAGGATTAAAAACCCGATTTCAGAACAATTCAAGCATAATGCCAGGACACAAGAGGAGAGAGATAAGGGGTTAGCGAGGAAAGAGGCAACAGGTGTAATAATGCCTAGAAAAGAAAAATGTCACCTAATTTGAACATAAAAACAAGCTCAAGAAAAAGTTGATTGTTTTCATCAAAAATCAACCTTAGTGGTTTTTTGTGATGCTGCACACGGAGCGTTGTTCTAAATGTTTTATGCTTACATCCATTACATTTCCTCCTTCCAACCCTCCATAGATAGTAGTATTACTGCTGCTTCTGTTGGAAAGTGCAGAACTAAGAAACTAATCAGATAATGAGAGCAATGCTAGACCCGGCCTTTGATCCTGTCTGATTACACCACCCGCAAACCTCTTCACTTCTAATTCTGCCAGCCGTTCTCCATACCATCCGTGGGACTCAACTAAATAATCTCTTCCTAAATGTGTGATTGGCTTTACCTTTGCACAAATAAAGCAAGTTGTATTTGAAACTTCTAAAGTCAGGGCTTATGCAGTTTCTTTAAATTAGTACAATACGTTTAGCTTCTACAAAACAGACATATTAATTTGCATATTAGTGTGGATGTACTTAACTACTCTAGTGCAGATACACTGAGAACATGTCATTGGCTGGACAAAGACTTGAGAGCAGAAAAGTGTTTGTGATCTCTACCTCTATTTTAATATGATTCAAAGCTAAAGGCTTTGCTATCACATAAAGATTGATAAGTCTTAACTACAAATTTCGATAGATAGATAGACAGAGAGATAGGTAGATGGATAGATAGATAGATAGATAGATAGATAGATAGATAGATAGATTTGCCTAAATGCAAACGGGTCCATCTGGAAAAGTCAAACTTCTTTAGAGAAGAGCATAAAATTCCTCCCAATAGTTTTCTCCCAGATAATATCAGTGCTGGAAGGTCAGTGCTGCTGGTAGTACAGTGGTCTGTGTGAGTAAAAGCAAGAAAGTCCCTTGAAGAGCCCATTCTCTCAATTATGTCACATGCATGACAGACATGCAGACCCTCAAAGAGACCGTGTAGTATTCTTAGAATAGTTCCCTAACACTAAACTCCACCTTTTTGAAAGGTTTTTAACAACCAAATAGCCACGTCTTATTTTAAAATCAGTAAAGATGGATTTCTAGTATAGTATTATCTTACATATTAATTCAAATGATTACATAGCTAGTATTGTCCTTTTTTGTTAGATTTCTTTTTTAAGATTTCCAGTCTTTGTGGGTGAAAGTATAGATACCTGAATGTGGTTACTTTTCTATGCATAAATGTGTGCTTAAAGTCATTACTATATAACAGTGCAAGGTTTAAACTGTAATCATTCCTTTACAAATTTCTCACTCTCTAAATAAGGGATAGATTTGAAACTTAAACTATGAATATTCCATATAGTGCATGTACACGGAGGTGCACAAGAAGTGTGTAAAAAGCATGGTATGCTATATGCACAGCAGGATGAATGCTACTGACTTGTTTGCCTTGAGTGAGGATCTATGTCTTAGATCCTCTCTCTATTCATCCCCTCCTGTTAACTCCTGGTGTAGGATGACTCCTATGTACCAAGTTTCCAAGTTCAGCATCCAGATAAACTCAGCTGCTGGGAGAAAAGTGGTTCAAAGTCAAGGGGCATTGGGGCAAAGGTGCTAGTATGGTGTGTGGATACATTCTCTGCCTACTTTTCATTTACCTCTAAAAAAAGTTATTATTATTATTTTCTTTTTTTTTTTTTTTGGTTTTTTTCTGGTACCAGGAATTGAACTCATGACCTTGCACTTGCCAGCCAGGTGCTATGCCACTGAGCTAAATACCCAGCCCCCCCCAAATTTATTATAGACAATTATGAACATTCAAAATGAGATACTAGTAAACAGAATTCCCATTAACCAACTCCAAAGTTCAACATTTGTCAACTTTCCACTATTTGAGTCTTTCTCCTTTCTTTCCTAGCTTTGCTAAGTGTCTGAGAAGTCCAGTCAAGTGGTAGCTCCGTATCTCCTTTCCTCTTCCTCCTGCTAAACAGGTCCACAGGGTTCTAGCCTTTCTCTGGAGACCTTGGTAATGCCACTTCCTCCTAACTGTACTATCTTCTTCCTACTCCTGAAACTTACGTTGCTCTCTTACAACTTGTTACAGTCAATGTTTATCAATTTTCTAATATTAGACACTCCCTTTTAAAAATAATTGAAATGACTTGTGCTTTCCTGTTTGAGTTTAAACTATACAGAAAACTTATTTTGCTTTTTATCAGCAACTGGCAGATTATCATTTGTCATTTATTTACAGTGCCCTGAAGTAGATTAAGACTTCATAAAATAGAAAACCTTTTCAACAGCCTGGAGTCCAGCATGCTGGTCCAGTATTTGTTATGTCTTCCCTATATGTAAACCATCCATAATATTTCCATTGGAGGCTTCTAATGCGCATGCCAATAAACAAGCTATTCCTAGTCTATGTATTTTGTCAACTGCAATACACAAGCCACGCCTGTTCTCTAGGTTGTCAATTGCTTATTGATATCTTTTTTTAAAATAAATTGGTCTTGATCTATGAGCTGAGAAAACAGCCACAAAAACTTAGTGCTCCTGGAAATTCTATCTCAGTGCTCAGCAGCATGGAAATCTGCCCAGTCTATTTTAAAAAGGAGATAGTTCAATCTGGCATGAAAACGTATTTTTCCAAATGTAGGTAGCAGGGACTAGATAACTAAGTTTACGTCTTAGGCAGGACATGTTTAACATGTAGTCATTTGTTTAGTCATAACAAAACATGACCTTCTGATGTTCAGAATAAACACATATCATAAAAATGACTGATGTTTAGTGGCTCTCACAAAATTACATTTTGAAAAATTATAGGCTGATGAATCAAACATATAGATTAAATTTCCCTGAAACAGACATGTGCTTAATAATTAATGGGAAAGGATAAGCGCGATATTTATGATTTTATCTTATCCAAAACACTTGAATAATTACACAGTAATAATATTGCTCCATGAAGACACACTTATCACGTTTGAAGCATAATCTGTGGGACATTTGAAAAGATAAAAATACCTTAAGTTGGAAATTATACACTGAAATTCACAAGCTGGAACTTTAATCTGCTTTCATGCAAAGTCCTTTTTTCTTTTTTTTTTTTCTAACCTTTATTGGTACATCTTTACCGTACATAATGATTACATCCACTGTAGGAGACTGATACATGTACGTAGCACGTTCTAATGCAAAATCTTATTATAAAAATATCAAATACAAAGGAAAAAAATTGCTTTAAGGATAGTACACAAGACTATGTAATTTTTGACAGCAATCAATACAAGTAAAGAATGAGATATGGTAGTGGAAAATAAATTTAAAAAAAGAAAATAATGTTGGAAACTATAAAGTGTCAAATAAAAGTTAGGCAGAAATGACACCCACTACTATGAGAACATTTCAAATACTGGTTCCAGCACTAATTTTTATACTGTATGTAGGGAATACCTGTAGGGAATTGGATAGGTATTCAACAGCCAAAAATGTTATCCAGGAACACAGGGGCACAGTAACTGTGTAAGTCACTTACCATTAAAAGGAGATGATATACTCAGTTTGGAAAAGATAAAACCATTGAGGACAAGCAGATATTCAAAGCACTGATGTCTGGAAGAAAAAGACTAGATGCATTGTTTCCTGTTCCAGAAGAAAGAACAAAGGATTTTGTTTTGCTTTTGTTTTGTTTTGTCTGTTTGGTTGGTTTTAGTGGTAGGATTACAGAGCTGTAAATATCAGTGGACTATGAAAAAGAACCATTTTGTTAACGAGACAAAGCCAAATAATTTCAGGTTAAGCAAAGACTATTTAGACACAATGGGCCTCTCTCTGGTTTTGTGACTTATTGTCCATGTGCTCTTTGATATAGCCAATTAACTATCCATGCCTCAGTTTTCTCAAGTTAAAAGTCATCCAAATATAAACCCTACCAAAGAAAGTAAGATCAGAGATTGCCTGCAGAACCATCTGTCAGACCTCTGGGAATAGGATCTCTGAAATGAAGATATGAGGAATCTACCTTTTGAAACCCATTATAGCTGGGCCTGGTGGAGCACACCTGTAATCTCAGCACTCGAGAGGCTGAGGCAGGAGGATTGCTGTGAGTTTGAGGCCAGCCTGGGCTACAAAGTGAGTTCAAGGCCAGGCTGAACTACATAGCAAGACCCTCTCTCAAAAGGACAATCAATCAATCAATCAATAAATAAATAAATAAATAAAACAAGATCCATTGTCATCTGAGACTAAATTATTCTATTCCTCAAAGTCTAGATATATACGTTATAATGTTTTAGTCAAGGACTACTTAATTAGGGAAAACTTTGCTGCAATTGTGCATCATTAAAAAAGGTATAACATCAGCTAGAGAAAAGATACTCACTTTTGACCAAAGGTAAAATTAAGTAAAACCCACAAAGCACTTTTTAGTCAATAAAAGATGTATGTCATCCAAAAAAGTCATGTGTGGTTATTTAAAGCAGCAATATCCATTTTTAATGAACTTCCATTGTAAACTTTTCTTCCTTTTTAAAATCTCTAGTTACTCAATGTATAGATACTGCTTGGATACCCAGGCAGCGTGAACAAAGTCCTTATGCTTTTTGAACACAGAGCGCAGCTTCCTTGCTGCTGTCAGCCAAGCCTTTCCACTACTCGTTCAACTGTGCCTCCTGTCACGGTTACTCAGCACATGGCAACCAACAAGAACACAGGAAAGCCGGCTGCGCAGGGCCAAAGGGCATCTTCAAAAAGAGTGAGTCTCAAATCCTTTTATACAATGCCCTGAGGTTCCTCAGTGATTTCAAGGAACGCTCTCAAATTTTAAAGAAATTCCTAAAACAAAATCACTTTACTTTTGCTCCTCCTAACAATCACAGAGGTCTTTCGGCTCTTGAAGGCATTTCTCCTTCTGATTTGGCTCTCAGTAATTCTCCAAGATGGGTATGACAGGGTCGATGCCTCTCTCTTCCAAATTAAAAAACTCAGGAAAATTATGATGACTTGAGCCCAAATCAGAAAGCTATAAAACAGAAGAAAAAAAAAAAAAGGCAAAAATCCAAATTCAGTCCTTTTTACTGCCTATTGTGCTTGGCAAAGATTCCACACAGGACTTTTCAATACTGGCCAAAAGGTAATTTTGAAATTTCACAAGGTATGGGAGCATCCGTGTCTTTCTAGAACTGTGCTATTTATTGGGATTATATAACTCTCTCCTTGCCTTCCCATTCATGAACAGAACACTGTTTCCACTTATGAAATGGGATCAGCACTGTGGTTCATCACTGAAGGTGACTTTGCCCCTGGGGGACATTTGGCAATGTCTGTCAACGTGTTTAATTGCGAAGCCTGGGCAGGTGTTGGGCTGTTACCGGCATGCAGCGGACGGAGGCCAGGGATGCTTCTAAATATCCTACAGTGCACAAGACAGCTTCCTAGATCACAAAGAACTATCTGGTCCAAAATGTAAAAACTGCTGAGGTTGAGAAATCCGGGATTAGCAGTATTTTTATTTAAGCCATCTGTTTTTGTCTCTTGCTTTTGTTACATAAACATAAAAATGCTTTCAGAGTGTAACATTTCCTGGGTGCTAATGACTGGTCTGGCATAAGGCGATCAGCTCTTGTCTGCTCACTAATTCCACAAAATGACCTATGCCTTCGTCTCTGCTGTCTGACGACACCCTGAACAGTGGCTCAAGTGACAGAGGTCAGAATTACTGCGATAAACGGGTCACAAAACCACTCATCATGGTATTTTTAACACTTTGTTTATAAGAATGTTAAAAAGAAAGCAATGCAAATGGGGAAATCAGAATTGTGTTTCAATAATGTGAAATGATGGAAGCGGAAATTTATTTGTAAATGAATAAGTCACCTTTGGCTTTCTGTGAGGCAGAGCGTACATCAAAAACTTCACAACAATGCACACTCAATCTGAAAAAGCGAACTTGATAATCTCTTTATGTGCTGTTATTCAATACGTATTACAATAATTAGTAATCTTCGCAGAGAAAGCTGTTACTCTTTACCCTTAACCTGTCCACATTCTTCACTGAAGCCAGTGTTCTCAGCTCTTATCTCCAATGGGTGGGGCCCAGGCTACTATACTGACTTAGGTCCAGTCTTAATAAAAACAGAAGAAAAAGCCTGATTTTGGGGCAGCAATTTGCCTCAGGTGTGAAGATGTCCCATGATGTCTTCTGTTTGGTACCTTGGTTGGTTAGTCATTCAATGTATAAGCACCTGAATGATGACATAAGCTTTAAAACACAAAATTTTTAGTTCACAATCTCCCTTTCTGAATCTGACAAAAGCTACAAACTCACTTTACAGAACTACTCAACATAAATGTCTGCTTTGATAGAACATTCTTAATAGGTCTCATGTTTCTGTATTTCTTGAGAGCAAAGGCACTGGCTTTCTTTCTTCAGTTCTATCTTTTGCAGAACATTTGTAAAGTTAAAGCCTTAGGACACTGAGATAGGATCTGCCTCCAGAACAAAGAACAGTTTTGTTTGCTGTGGAGTACCAGGAGGACAATGTCTTGCTTAGGGCAAATGACAGGCTTACTACCCATTGTAAAATATCTGGAGTACCTAAGCTAAGTTTTCACCCCCTGAATTGAAAGTATCACCAGGTTCTCTTTGAATTACCACATGGAAAATCAGGGCTCAGGATACTGAGATAATTGCTAGTACTCTAGCTACTATTTTTACTATAAGGAAAAAACTATCCTTTGTCTCTGATCCAGGAGTTTATTCTCTTCTATCAGAGTAATGAAACTGGGACAGGCTGCATTAACTTGCAAATAATATCAAAATCTCAGACCCCTCTGAGTTCTTAACAGTGCACACAAACAACATAAGGAAACTGTTGTATCAGATGACCTCCTATCCACATATCCAAATCCAGAAAACTGAAAGTATTTGTTTTCATTTCTTAGTGTGTAAAGAGTATTATGACCACAGAGTTTAAAATCTTAAAGGTATATTTTAAATGTTACAATACAATGTTAAATTTATTTCAACAGAAATGTATTTGGCTAGTAATAATACAAGTTGAATATCTCTTAGACAAAACACTGCACCAAGTGTTTTCAATTTTAAATTTTTTCAGCTTTAGTATTATTTACATATGTAATGTGAGATATCTTGGGGATGCGATACAAATCTCAATCCAAAATTCATTTATGTTTCATATACCCCTACACATAGGCTAAAGGCAATTTCATACAGTATTTTAGTTCTCCTGCATTTAGACGATAATGCAGCATAATAGGTGAGGTGTGGAATTTTCCAGTTGTGGTTTTATGTCAGCACTCAAAACTTTTTGAACCTTGAATCATTTTGAATGTCAAAATTTTCAGACTAAGGATGCTAAACCAGCAGCAGTAGTAGCAGTACAAGTGCTAATTAGCATTAATTGAGTGTCATATGCCAGTCACATTGCAAGAGAGTCACAAATATTACTGAAATTTATTTTAACAATAACAATGACGAGGCAGAAAACATTACTTTTCTCATTTGACAGAAAGAAGGAAAGACCCAGACAAATTAAGTAACTTGTCAAAGGCTACACAAGTAGTCAGTGTTGGAGGAAGGGTGGGAATGGAAAGATGGGCTGAGAACAGCACTTGTGTCCTTAACTGGAAAAGTCCTCTGAAGAGGAAGAGAAGTCAATAAACCATGTCAACAGGTGCCATAAAGAGTATGACGGAGAATGCACAGGAAAACCCCAGCCTCCCCTAGAAATCAGTGGTGGCTTTCCAGACAACAGGATCACTCACGTGAATCCAGAAGGATGATTACAAGACCAGGTAGGAAGCAGGGACTGTGCATCTCCTGGTTTTATAGATGAGGACATAGACGCCTGAACATGGGATGAGGTCACATAGTGCAAAAAAGTTTGGACTATGCGTGATGGTACACACCCATAATCCCATCAGTCTAGAAGGCTGAGTCAGGAACACCATGAATTTGAGGCCAACCTGGGCAACAGAAGGAAAGATCTCAAAATTTAAAAGGGTCTAAAAGTGTAGGTTGGTGTGAAGGCCCTGGGTTCAACCACCAGGACCACGATATATAAAATAAATAAAAATTAAAATAAATGAAAACAGGTTTGCCTTTTGATGGAATGTCATGGATGTCTCTGCAACTAGTCTAACTTCCATTGACATAGTTAAAAACTCTCTGATATAAAGAAAATTACTATAACTTCAGATATTATGCCAAGGAGCTATTGTTGGAGGATAGAAATGAAGCTCTGGTTTAGATCCAGAATGTTCCTTGAAAGTATCGTGCGTTCAGATGTGGGACCTGGTCAGAGTGAAGGATCAGTGGAGATGTAACGTGGGAGGGTGTGCTCTTGTCCCCTGCTCCTCCTCCCTCCCTGCTTCTTGGCAACCAGCTTTCCCCCATCATGCCATTCTGCCATGCATTCTCTGATTAGAGTCACCCAATGATGGACAAAATCCCTCTGAAACCATCAGCCAAGACAAACCTCTTATCATTTAATTTGCAGGTATTGGGCTCTTTGTCCCACTGACCGAAAGAAACTAATAAAAACTGACAAATTTTACTACGCCTTGCTGCCTTCAAAGGTTATCCTCACTTTGTATTAGGTACTAGGCAGAGTTCAGGATTAGCTATTGTTTGTATTATCATCATTCCTTTGATATAATTTTTAATGGAACATCATACAGCATGGGACATTTGAGGAAATAATACATGAATACAGTCTCATAAGAGCAACTCTGCTAAGATGGGCACAGCACATCACAAGACATCTAAAGGGTTAATACATCACTTGGATATGTAAATGTTCTTCTTGGTTAGATTTTACTGAAGGACTTATCGTAATTATAGGCAAAGTTCCAACAAGGTCAACATCGGTGTTCCAAAGGCATGAGCAGGTAAGCTAAAGACAGATCAAATAAATTGTTTAAATGTTACAGCACAGGTAGTTCTCACGAATGTCTGCAACCAGTCTAACTTCCATTAACATAGTTAGAAACGCTCTCATATGAAGGAAATTGCTATAACTTCAGATATTACTCTAAGGAGCTATACCTGTAGAATAGAAATGAAGACATGTAGATAAATCTGCTAATGTTCATCTTATTCACATAAAGTGTGCATACAAGAGCAGAAAACAGAAGCAAAAAAATCCAAGAAAATCATGTCCCATAAAAAGATTCGAGCGCAGTTGCAACACTTTCTAAGTTACTGATGTAGTACATTCATATAGGCTCTAGAAGACTCATTATAATATGGTAGACAATAGAATCGAGGGGTGAGAGCAAAAGGAGTAAATACGGTAAAAGACTAAAAATTTAGTACACTAATCCTGGTTGACCATTCTCTAATTTCTTAGGGCAGTAACACCACTCCTGAAACAACAACATACACTGCGTGACACTTAGATGAAAGGCACTGTGGTGGTTGCTGAGAAATATGTACATGGCCATGCTATGGTCCCTTCCCTCAACTGCGCATGGTGTAGTGGATTAGGAGGTACCAATAACATACAGCTGAATAGAATTACTGCAATTCACCCAGTAAATGCGGAGTTCCTTCCCTGAGAGAGGCACAGCGATGTGCTAACAAAGAGAACCAAGTAAGAGATGAAAGTAAAGATTGGAACTCCGAAGAAAAGACATAGCTATTTGCATGTCAAACAGTTGCTCCTCGTTCTTAGCAAAGACAGAAGCAAGGAGTAACGGCAGGGTACTAAGATGGATGCAGCCCAGGAACACAAGTATGGACACCAGCCTTATCTATATTAGTCATTCCCATCAAACTGAGAGGTTATTTTGGATTGAAAAACACTGCATATTGCTTAACAGGATTTCACTGAAAATAAAGCTCACATGTGAGGATTAATTACCTGAAAAAATCCATCTAAAGTTAAATAAATAAAATTTAATTCAAATTTTTAAAAATACTTGGAATCACTTTAGGATACTCTACTGATTCAAACAAATTCCTATCGTGTGGAAAACCCTCTTCAGAATTTAAGGATTATCTAAGCACATGGTTTACTCACCATAGTTTTAAATCAATGTAAGGATCAATAGCTACATAACACTTAGTACAACTACTGCAAAATATATCCAAATTAGGGAAGGATGCATGTTTTGTGAAGCCTGAAATTTATGTGATTTAGACTCTTCTCTTTAAAGAAATACAAAATTATGACCTCTTTACATGGACCCCATTTTTAGAGAGAAAACTTTATACAAACAAAACAAGATAATTTATCTTGTGTCATGGTAGAGAGAAATTTGTTCTTGGTTTTTTTTTTCTGGGATTTTTGAGACAGGGTCTCGCTGTGCAGTTCACGCTGGCCTTGAGCTCACTTTGTTGCCCATGCTGGCCTGGAACTCACAACGATCCTCCTGCCTCAGCCTCCTGAGTCCTGGAATTATAGGCATGCGCCACCTTGCCCAGCCTTGTTGCTATTGACAATTTTGAAAAGTTTCTTTCAGGTTCACAGACTGTTTGGGGTAAAGGCATGTAAAATCAGGCTATAGCAAATCTGAGAAAGTCTTTATCATGTTTCTTAGGAGCCGTAAGACTGGGAGAAAACTTCACAGACCAGTTTCTGACTCAGTCTATTTAAAACACAGTTGTTCTCCAGAACACTTCCAGCACCCAATAACGTGGGTAGGTTCACCTCATGCCATGCCCTCCAGCCCAAAACTTGGTATTTGCTGTCAGGTGAGTCAGCACTTGGGTAATTTCTAAGCACCACTCCCATTCTAGGAGCATAACTACAGACGGAAGTAACTGTAGGTGATGAAATATATCCCACTCAACAAGACCACCGAACAAGACCAATTTTCTTCTACATGATGTCCACATGAATTCAATACTAGAGGTGCAAAGTGAAAAGCGATGGAGAGGAAGTTGTAATAAAACTGGTAGTAATCCACTTACAAACTTTTTAAAACCATATGTCCACAAGATCACATTGCTAATTCTCAACCAGGGCCACAGAGTGGACTAAAGCTTCAGTCGCTTTTGAGAAAAACCTGCCATTGGTCTGCAATGATTTTTAATTTTTATGACCTTTAATGTCACGTGATTGTCCTGGCCACTGGTTAAATCAGTTACATAAACTCTTACATTTTGTAAATCTACTACAACAATTCTTTTAAACATATAGGGATATGGCTATATCTTGTCTACAAAATGAACCTTCAGAAAAATATTGCTGAATGCATAAGGAAACAGAAAAACATAACCAATATATCAAGGACTGCTAAGTGGTAGAATAAAAAATAACCCTAAACTAAAACAATTATAAACAAACAAATTAGGAGAAAAGGAACTTCATGGATTATGTAAGTTAGAGACATACACAAAAAAATCCAGAAAGCGGGCCTTTGCATACCAATAGCAATGTTGGAAAAAAGTTTTCTTGTACCCCACTTTCATTCTAATTTTTTAAGTTAAGCAGAATGATCCTAACATGCTGCGGACATGGCATATTGACAGGAATTTCTGAAAACTGAATTGCAGTGTTCTGTCTCACTATCAGAACAGGCTTAGGTTCTTTACCCATTCTCCTCTTCCAATGGCATAAATTATCAAATGTAGTTGACCCCCTTGGATGGTTCTAGAGTCTGTCTAGTGACAGAAATCACCATGTCACAAAAATAAATACTAGTAGAATAGAAACAGCTACATAAAATAGTAAAGTGCCGTTTGTAACATAATCCTGACAACCTTAAATCCCATAAAGAGAGAATATCTTTATGAACTGTCTGCTGTAAAAGGATGAGACGTATGTGCATTTGTAACATCAGATTGGAAATGCTAAACAGAATTCTGATGTAGGGACCCCACAGAATTTGATCAAATGTATCCATCTGTTCACATTCATGTAAATAATGCTCACGCAGCTAGTGCTGGGACCTCTTCTAGGGTAGGCCTTGAGACTTTCTTTACATCTGTCACTTGTCCTGTTTATAGTTTCTTCCTCAGGAACTTGTGGGGTTCTCTTACTGAATTCCCCAAAAAAGCATTCTGGGGTCACAGTACTTCAAATAAAGCTATTTTCATATTTATCCTCTACTGATTTTTGTCTCAGTAACAAATATTAAGACCAAACACAACACACTCTGCATAGAATCAGAGAAACACTTCAATATTTTAATTTTCCATTTCTACCTCCAGAACGCAGAAGGGACTGTTGCATAAGGAAGTGTGAACACCTCAAGGAAGTGCTCACAGTCTGGGAAGCACAGTCCTTCCACCTGTCTCGCATGGCTTATGGAGTGGAATCACCCAGATATGCAGTAACCAAGGGTTCTAAACAGTTCTACACTATCAACTTCACTGACAAAATTCCTAAGCAAGAAACAGCAGTTCATTACAGCCCTTCTCTTGAGAGATCTTGGGTGTTTTGATGGTTTGCTCTTACTGATGGCAAACATGTTCCCTGAGGAGAAAGGGATCCTTTCTGTACACAAAATGTCTCTGACTTCTGACAGGGAAAAGGAAGGCAGCGGTCCAGAGAGGAAAATCTAATTCTATGGAAAATGAAGGATGTGCTTCCCACTGGTCCTGTAACTGGCCTCACACTTCATTTTCTGTGCTCTTTCCTCCTGGAGAAAATACATCAGGTCTTACCCAAAGAGAGTAAATTATGGAATACCACGGATCTATGCAGTATAGGAATCAGCCACACCTTCCCAGTTTCACAGCTTGCAATTTTAATAATGATAAACCTCCTCTAAGGGTGTGTCTGCCTGTCTCTCTCTCTTGTACACATGAGTATACACACAGTCACACACAAATGTGTGTGACCATCCATAATATAAAAACTCCAAATACTCCCAAAGACAAAGCTCTCTGAATTCCCATCATAATAGAAGTAGAAAATTCCATACCTGACCCTATGTGACAGGTGTCAATCAAAACATAAACACACTAAGATATTCTATCAAATTGCCTTCAGATTATGTATTAACAGTATATTAAGAAACATCAATTAAATTCATGCTTAGGCTTGAATCATAGCCACAAAATAATCTAATTTTGTAAGTGCAAATATATATATTTGCATGCACATACATATTTGCACATATACACATATTTGCATTTGCATGTGTATATATATATATACACATATATCACAAAGAGAATAACAAACATGTTGTCATTTAATTTCTTTTATTGGCACTGAGTACATTTTTTCTTTGCTAATATCTCTCTCCACATTGCTAGAGAACCTTAGTATTTTCTTCTACAGCAAACTGTTTTTCCCCAATAACCTTCTGATTAAGCATACCTTTCTCTACATCGTTCCTACCACACAGAAAGCTAAGTGATGACTGATACATGTTCCAACTATTTTAGACACCCCACAACACTTTAATCATGAAATTTAAAACTGTCTTCTATATCTGTTTTCATGAGAAGCCACTTTGAAGATATCAATATGTAATACAACAACCATTGTTAATTCCCTACCACTTTGTTTGTGACTCTGTATTGTCTGTACTGTTCTTTTGATATGTTGTAAAATGTTGTCTGTCTGTTAAAAAAAAAACAAAACAAAACAAAAAAAAAAACTGTCTGCATTGCACATATAGCCTGAAGAGATGTGAAGGGCAAACTTCTTTCTCTATTAGGATATTTTGCTCAGTGACACTTACAGTACTTTTATATGGCATTCTTTATCTGGCATATCTAATAGGTTGCCCTTAGACTATATGAATCAGGACTTTTGTGCTATATCAAGGAGACTAATTCCGTTAATGAATACCGAACAAAAATCTCCTTTTATGCAATGCATTATTTTGGGATATGTCTCATCCTTGAATCTGAGCCACTCATAAAGAGAATGAAGGAAAATTAAATCTGAGGAATAACATATCCTAAAATGGTACTGAAGAACTTTTTATCTTTCAGTGGAACACCAAACAAAAGTTTATCTGAGACTCCATCAGAGGGCATTAGCTTCAGCACAAGCAGAAGTATCTCTTTAGTAGCTGGTTTTATTTCTTCACACTCTAACCATCAAAATTCTCCTGCTTCACCTTTTCTCATGAATTTTTCAGTAGAAGCCCTACAAACTAACTTAATAAGATATTTCTATATTATTGTGTGATTTCCTCAATGATGAATTAGAGAAGTCACAAATGCTTTAGCTTATCCTGCACTGGTCACATGCCCTTCTGCAGCACCGTCTTGAAAGCTCCCTGTCCTTGGTCAAGACCACAGAACTCAGAGTAACCCTGACCAAGCTCTTAGGTGTATCTCTCATTCTATGGACAACACAGTTATCAGTCATAAGCACGACCTGGGAATTTAAATACAATATACAACTCAGAAATACCTTTTGTAGACTTGAGAAGCAATTGTGGCTTTCTCACTGTGATTTTCCACTGCTGAACTTTCTAGTAATAGCAACCAAGCAAAATGACAGGGCAGTAAAATAACACAGACTCACTCGCCTACCCAACCCACATGTGCTCAGGATTGCTTTTCCTAACTAAAGGTTTATCAGCTCCCAGTTTATCTAAAAGGCAAATCTATAATCACTGGCTATTCGTTCTTATAAAAAGAATACTTTGAAAAACACTAAATTATCTTATTCCTTACATGATATAATTTGTGCCACCTGGAACTCTATAAACCCCACACACAAACACATACACATACACACACACACACACACACACACACACACACACACCACGGATCTACAATGTCCTGCTTTTAATCCATAATCTACTCACCATTCCAACTGCCAGACAGCTAACTGAACTAATGATTTTTATATCTAACAATATTTAACAATCACAGGCATAAAGGTAGTTATGTGAAATGGTTTATAGTTTTACTAAGAAACTAAAATATAGTGCAGATTCCTTCTTATTCATCTGCTTCAGTTTCTGCCTTGTAATTAAGACTGTGAATTCAACCTATAATTCGGTTAAAAATTTGAAAGTGACTGATACTCACTACCAAGGAGTCTTATCTGACGTGATGTATATTACAGGGGACAGCACTTATGGTTTTCAAATCACTAGCTCTTTCTGTTTAAAATAATCAGTGCAGAGCTTCATCTTCTGCCGCTTTCTCCTTCTCAGAAGGCCTTTTTTTTCTTTCCAATAAAACAAATTGTTCTCTTCTTTCTCTGAGCATCACAAGCTAAAAAGCAGCCCAATACTGCAGTGTGGTTATCTCAAACTGGGATTTTGCTAACTACTACAAGTGACCTACAAGGATAAATCAATTAACCAAAATAGGTAAAATCCCTAGGCTCTTCCTTAAATATTGCTAAAACTACAGTATCGCTGCGAGTAATGAATAGATCCTCTGTAGCAAGCAAATGACTCAACAAGCCGAAAAGCTCTGATGCTTTTTAAGACTCTGTTGTATTCTGACTGCATTCCTGGAGTTGCAGGTCAGGTCAAGAACTTCTGGAACCTCCACCCTGAAAAACGCAGCATCCGGGGTCTGGAACTGTTGAGTGGCTGCTCAGAACACTCTCCTACAAAAGCATGGCGCAAGGGCATATCGTACCAGCTGGTGGCTTGTCACAGGCGCTGTGTGTCTGCTCGGGAGGAGCGAGTGTTTGCAATGAGAGTACCATGCAGGTAGCCATTGGCTAGCGTGCACACCACTGGTCTCATCATTTTTCTTCTCCCTTTTCCCTCTCTATCACTTCCGTATCAATTTTGAGTCTCACATATTGAATATATGTTGATGTTAACTACCACTGAAAAAGCAACTAATCTCAGCCTATACACAAACATGAATTCTATTTTGAAAATAAAAACTTCTCCTTCCTCAAATATCACGATATATTCTCATACCCAAACCGTGGCAATTTTAAATCACAGAAACTGAATTATAAAAGATCTTACAAGGCACTATCAAACTTCTGTTCCAATTTCAAGTATGCTAAGATGTATGTGTACTGTGAAAGGGAAAGAAATCACTCAAAGGGAAGGGTGAGGGAAAGGAGAAAAAGAAAGGAAGAAGGAGGGAAAAAGATAGATAGAAGATAGATAGATAGATAGATAGATAGATAGATAGATAGATAGATAGATATGAATAGCTGGGATAACTATACTGCTGAAATCTAATGGTTTGTTGAAAGGAACAGTTAATGCCTAATCTTTTTTTCTTTTTGACCTATTTTGCATGCTTATATCTGGTAATCTGAACAACTAATTTGAAGACAACAATATGCAATATAACAACCATTGGTGAATTCCTACCATCTTGTTTAGTGAAGCTCTGTATTGTTTCTAATGTTTTTTATTATTTCTTGTTTCTTATTTTTATGATTATTTATATTCAGATATACTTCACTGGAACTAGTAGCAACAATGTTAACAATACTAACAACAGTTGCTATGTGTTACCTATTATTTCTAATAGTTTACATAAACTTTTACATTTAAATCTCAAAAATAGTACGAGGGATACAGGGATTCACTCGCTTGCTGAAGGTCAAACAGGTAGGAAAGTAGAGAAGTTGAGATCTAAGTCTGACTCTAGGGTCCATACTCTTTAAAAATATGAACCATAAAAAGAAAAGTACAACAAACTAGAAGCAAAAAATTTGAATTTTACTTGATTGTGAATACATTTTTAAAGTTGAAATTTTTAAGTAATTAAAATGTCTGGGGTAGATAAGCTAACTTTGTAAATTCCTACTTGTCGATATGTAGAATTTTCTAAATAATTTTAATATTAGTAAAAAAGATGGCAAGAAAATGGCATTGAGCTATTATTTTACAATGACACCATGTGCACTGGGTCTGTGCATGCATATGCAGAAATTATCAAAATTCAAGGGCATTTCATGTTATAAACAATAGAGTTGACTTTTCTTTATTATAAAGGTAAAATAGTTTAATTCAAAGATTTTATTACCCTATATAAAGAGCTACAATGTTCACTTCTGTGTTTGAGGGTATGTCTATCTCTAGCAGTCTATTTCCACTGGTCCTGCAGTAAATCACATTTCAGTGATTGATCTGAGTAGCTTTGACTCTCAATTTTCCTAAAGTGTTATAGTATTTAATAGTTTATAGCATACTTCATATCAGGTATTAAAGTCCTAGCTTTAAATGTCAGGGTAAACATAAAAAAACAGACCTCTGACTGAAAGAATAAAGATGTTTACAAAACACCCCTCATTCTGTTGCCCAGCTAGACAAGAATCTCGTGTCTTAAGTTTACAGCATTTTCTCTTTTTAACAGCGAGTGTTTATATCTGTGTATATTATAAAGGCTTAGAGAGTATAACCTATCCAGGCAGGGGTTCACATTTTACAACTTATTGTCTATTGTTTAAAAGATTTAAATTCTTCTGCACAGCATCTTCAAATCTCTGGAGAAACGAGGCTATATAAATTCAAAATAAATAAACGCTAGACAGTTTATGTGGTAGCACTTTTGATTTCCTGATATGCCTTCCCAACTGGCTCGTGGACATGAATTCATTTAATAAATTAATTTCAGAAAAAGAAAAACAAATTTATCCACAGTGAATGGCAGCATTATTTCCTCCTATGCCAACTAAGTACTTCCAAAGTTCTATATCAAACGAAAGCTTATTTTTAGAGGCAAAATTGTATCTCCTCTGACTTGATGCTCCTCATTTTTGCCTACCCTTGATTTTATGATCCCTTTTCTTGTTCTCAATGTGTATTTAATTTGCTAAGACTAAAAGAGGTCATAAGAATCCTTCATTTTCCCAAGATGATCTCAAAGATAAATAAAATTCTTAAGAGGCATTTTCTGAAATGAACAAACAGAAGTACAAACTTTTCCTTATGAAACCCAACAAGAATAAAACAATACTGGCATTTAGGGGCTATCTGAGAACAAAATGAAACAAAGCTACCGTCAACAGTGGAAACGTATTTTAAACTAACTTTTTCAAAAGCCATGATATTATAATGGTGGACAGAATTCTGAGAGTGAGTTCAGTCACTGGTAAATTTGGGTTCAGAAAAACAGAAATACATGCCAGAAACATAAAAAAAAAAAACAAAAAACCCAAGGAAAGATGGAAGGGAGACCCTCCACATTAGAATTAAAGTACACTGGAATTCACATATATCTGCATTAACTATATGCGTTCGCTAGTTACAGGAAGCCTTAAAAATGGTGTTAAATGCACCATCTGGAATCCTGTAGAATGAACTTTTACCTGATGGTTAGTAGCAATTTATTACTAAACATAAGAGAGATGTGTGAGCTATTTTGGACTCAAATAGGACATTATCCTTTCAGTAAGACCGGTATTCACCAAGCAACGCATCCACAGAGCAATAAAACAGACCACTGGAATCGTAGTAAAGATCCAACAGCATTACAGATTTCAGTCTGCGAACCAAGAGACTCTCTCCTTCTGTTAGTCTCTCCCCACAGCTTCCTCCTTCCAGGAAGCCATCCAGTAATAGTTTTTCCAAAACTATAATCTTTCAACTTTCATACTTTATGTCTTTAAAATACTATATTGCCTATTCATATAGCCCCAAATTCTGAGAGTAATTGATAGTCTACACAGCACCACAAGCTGTGAGAATTCAAATGTTAGGATTTTGATGCTGTAAGGACCAAGGAACTCATTTTTTAATTTCCTTCTGCTGTACCATTTTGACTCTGCATGTTCTGTATACATGCGCGTCCAGTGGAATATAGTCTGCAGCTATCAAGAGTGTTCACCAATGTCTCTCAAGCATTCCTTGCATAGTTTGAAAGACAAAATCTTCTCCTCTACCAGGACCACTACAAATTCTAGCAGTTACAGGAAACTTGGGTCTCTGGATGCTAAACACCGGTCCATGACTGCCTCAGTGCTTTCTGACATGATCCAGCAACTGCCTTTACCCTCTGCCATGTGAAAGACCCAGGGATAAGAAGCCTGCAAGCGCTGCCTCCTGATTTACCTCCAACTGCACACATAAAGTTACTGTTGATCCTGACACTCTAATGCCAATATTAGTTACTGAAAGAAGTATGCCACTTGAAGAGGCAATTTAATGCTCTCAGATCTATTCCACTTTGTACCGAAATACCATGACAGCTGTCTTAAAAAGTTGCCCAAAATGCCTTAAGTGTCTGGCTTATTCACAGAAAGCATCAATCTCAGTGGATATATCTAATGATAACTATGAATATAGCTATTACGATGATGAATATACCTTATGATATATACAACCAACCCATCTCATGATATACTATAATACAGTACGATAACCATAAATTATGCACATCCCATATCTACACATTTAAAAGGAAAAAAGCAGAAATGAAAATGTAATTTTGTAAAAGGTTTCCAAAAAAAGCTATAATAACTGGGCAGTTAATACAATAGTTTTATAAAGCAAAGTGAGATAAATATTCTAAATTTTTCATTCCTTATACTTTTAGCAATGTAGTACTTGGATCAGAATACATTTGTTTCAGAACTTATTCTTTTTTGTTACGTTTTGAACTAGGTGTACATGTAAACTCATATGGTTGTGGATGTAGAAAGATAAATTTTCTTGTTGCTGGCTGCAGGAAAGTTGATAATCCACTAAAAATATTTTTTCCCTATTTCTTTCTTTGGACAAGATGCACCAACTAGATCAGTTTGGGTAAAAAAAGAAATAAGAGCAATGTCTACTACAAATAACATGCATAAAATTATTCACATCCACCTTCATCAATACACATTCATAAGGTTTTCATAACATCTTAATAAATTTAGTATAATCAATATTTTTCTCTAAGTTCTCCATTGTTATTTCAAGTGAAAATAAAAAGTTCAGATACAACTGGGTAGAACATTCCCATCATTCTGGAATGGTTCCATCCAGATGAAGCAAGATTCAAAGCTGTCAAAAAATATCCTCTGAAGGTATTTCTATATTACAAATGTCCATTTCCATTCTCTCCTATCTGTTGGTCTCTCCCTCTGACACATACACCCTACATATGAATATCCATACAGAGATTCAATTTAAAAAGATATGACAAAATGCATGCACGTTTAAATAAGATGAGAATCATTTTAGGTTTATTCAAGGATGTCTCGATTTCTTGGGTGGTTCACTCTACCTACAAAGGACTATGGGGAAAAGTTTTGCACAAGGACGTTTTACTATAAGTCATATTAACAACACTATAAATAAGACTTAGAGAACGGTTTCGGAGAATTTCAGAGTATTGCTTCTTGTCAAACAAAACATGTAAAAAGGAGGTTCTGAAACACTATAAAGAGAAATAGGTCATAAAAGGATTGAAATTTTTTTTTCTAAGAATGACAGTTCCCAGACCATTGGTAGAATTAAGAGAGTATTATCGGGGTGATCAGAACAGAGGCATTACTAACCCTGCTATAAATTTTAATGTGGCTGGATATTTAAGTTGAAACTCACACACACACACACACAAAAAAAATGCTAGTGAAGTGCAGGGCCAAGGATTCTAACACTGAAAATGAAGAGAAGATATAATCGTTGTTGTCCAGAATTAGTCTCCTGAAATGAATGATTAAGGGCAGCGTTCAGTCCAACTCAGTGAAACATGTCGAAAGTCATTGAGTAGGAACAGCAAATAACAACAGTGCTCAGAATAAGGAAAATAAAAATTCCTGACTTCATGTTAATTATAGATGATAAAAACAACAAAACACTTATTTTCTAGAAGCAACACACAAAAACTGTACCAAACCTAAAACTATACCAAGATTCATTATGCACCAGAAGGACCAAAGGCAAGAGAAGATGTAAGACAAGGAAGGCTTAAAAACAGGTCATTTTTATTCCTAGTGTTTTTAGAAAAAGGCTATCAAAAGGCATTGAGCACAATAGAAATATATATGAAAGAGAAGAAAGGGTACAAAACTACTCCCAGACGAATTTTGTAGCCATGTGGAATTTTTCAATATCACCAAAATATGTGAAATCTATATACATTGGTTATGCTTGGATATACCCTGAGTATGCCTCCCAGAGACTTATGCGCTGCAAATTTGGTCTCCAGAGAGGCAGTAGAGAGATGAAACCTTTCAGAGGTGGGGCCTAATAGAAAGAAGTTAGGGTGAGGAAAGTACTGCCCCCAGAGGAAATTAATCTGGTTTTCACAGGACCCTAGTCAGTTCCCACAACAGCAAGTTGTTATGAAAAGAGCAAGCCTGGCTCCTGAATCTCTTTGGCTTCTTGGTTTATAATATGATCTCTCCTGTATGAAATCCTGCCACTGTGATGCCATGTACCAAGAGACCATCACCAGAAGGCATCAGATAGGGATGCTTGATATGGGACTTTGAAACTTTGAATTATATAAACCCTTCTTGTTTATAAAATACCCAGCCTCAAGTATTTGGATATGTCAGCAGAAAATAGACTGAAACAACATCCAATGTAATACAGGTATTCCTTAAAGTAACTGAATTATCCTACCCAATGTTAACTATAATAGCATAGTTTACTTCAGCACTAACACATACGATAGGAGAAAAAGATATCAGATACGTTAGGCTCATAGAAAGTCAAAAGGCACATATTTACAAACTAAAGAATGTCAAGTAAAATATTTTATTCCTAATGTAAACAACAGTATTGTTAATCGCTAGGGATAGGAATGTAATTTATACAATGAGATATAGACATAGATGACATAGATATTGATATATATCACCAAAATATATGAGATATATAGGTAGATAGATAGATAAATGGGGGAGAAACCACTTTATTGTATAAATGATGAAATGTAATGATATCACTCTTTAAAATATGACACTCTATATGAAGAAACCTTGAACTATAAAGACTTTAATAAACACAGCCCAGGCATAGTTCCCATAGTTTAAGAAACTTGAAGACAATCTCATGGTATTTTTGCTAAATTGTTATGCTTCCCACACTATTCAATAACATCCCATGGAAGTAAATAAAAGACATTACCTTTGTTCCTCTGTATTCTATTTGTTATAAGCAATTGAATAAATTCAGGCCACAATAAGGGAATGGGACCACACAAATGTCTATGAACGCAAGGAGTTAGAGCCCCGGTGGGATAGTGTTTTAAAGCCTGCCTACAAAAACCAATAAACACAAAACTCAGAAAATCCTACCAATTGCCTCTGTTTAGTTGTTTGAAAAGAGATAATTGTTCAATTCTATCTTTCTTTGAGATATCGTGTTGGGGCTATTGTACTAATGGAGCTCTAAAGTTCGTCCCAGTCCTAATATACTGAGCATGAATGATTCTCTAACCTATGCTAGATAAAAGTATGTCAGAATTTAATAAATGCCTCATGAAAGGAATGCATAAGTGCAGCAGTTCTCTTAAAAAGCAAAGAAGCACACCATATAGTGAAGAATCAATGAAAAAAGTTTGGACAGATTTTGAAAACAGGAAAATTTCAAGTAAAAGGAAAAACATGAAGAAAGACAAGTAGTTAGGTAGAAAGGTATCAAATCCTTTCAGTTAAGAAACTGATCAAGGTCTTGGTTTCAGAATATAGGAAGTGTCTGGCAAACAACAACTAGAGAACAAAGCTGAAAGGGAAGATTTGGTGAGATCAAACAGGACAGTGAGTTCACTTCAAAGAGACAAAATTTGTATCAAGAAACCTTGAATTATAAAGACTAATAAACACTGTCCAGGCATAGCTCCTACAAAAAGGACCCACAGACCTTAGTTCCAACTCTAGGAACATTAGAAACAAAAAGCGTGGGTCTGACCTGTTTAGAACAGGTTTGGCAGGTGTAAGTTGAGTACCACGCTAGGCTTACGGCATTGTGGGATGGAGTCCCACATCCATCAAGAATTCTCCCAAAGTTGGAACGAAGGTCTAGTGGGAAGTAGTTAAGCAAAAAGGACCAATAGTTTTCTGAGTAAAGAAGAAATGTATTCAGAACTGTAATGCACAAATGAAAGATTGGCGTTCTTAACATAAACTCAGGACTAGACTATTCAGGGAAGATGAAGAGGTACAGCAAATTTAGCACACCTCCCAGTTTACTCATCACCAAACCTGTCCTCCTCTAATACTCTCCCCCTTGTGATTAGCAGCAACGTTGATTCAGTGCCCAAGACAGAAGGCTACGCACTCTAGACCCTTAGCCTTTCTCAGCTCCACCTTTCAACCAGCCTGACCACCATGGTTGTTCACTCTTACCATCTGCCTGCCGTTTCCAATATGCCTGGAAAGTCTTGCTACCACGGTACAAACAGTAACTGAATAGCCTTGAAGCCTCCCTTATCCTAATATACACAATCAAGGTCTTATTCCTCAATAATATTCCAGAAGAATTGTCATGGCCAGAAACAGAAGGATGAGCTCAGAATACCCAAGACTGACTGGTGTTAGGTTTTCCACCAGTCTGGTAGAATAGTGACTCAAAATTTAATAATTATGTTGTTATCACTTCTTATGTTATTAGATAATTATGCTAATATTTATGTGAAATAGTGGAAAATAAAGTTCCTCAAACACATGAGATTGTGCTCTGACGTTTAGCCACATTATGTCTGGGACCCCCTGAAGGATTGCTAAAAATCCTTGACCATGCATAAGGATAAGAGTGACGTCAATCCTCAGAACTAAACTCCATATGCTTTCTGACAATGACGGTCATTCCGCTGGACATTGAGTGCACACAGATGGTGGCTCAAGTGTCATTTTGAAATATCAGAGGCCTGTGATGAAAATGAGTCCTTTCTTAAATTCCACAAGCAGATAAAGGGTGCCGAAGCGAAAGCGAAGCAGCCTTGTTAAATTTGGCTAAAGAGATTAATCTTTCTGTGATTCCCAGAATACCTAGAGAAGGGAAAGGCGATGAAAGATATTTTTAAGATCTCTGCTTCAGAGTCCAAATTTCTTATATGAAATGAGACAACAAAACAAACAAAAAACCCACAGAATTCTTCCTGGAGAGGGGGTCAGTTTTGCTAAGGGAATATTAGAAACAAAAATTGTGGATCTGACCTGTTTAGAACAGATCTGGCAGATGTAAGTGGAGTACCATGCTAGGCTTACAGCATTGTGGGATGGAGTCCCACATCCATCAAGAATTCTCCCAAAGTTGGAACGAAGGTCCAGTGGGAGGTGGGAAGTGTGGGGCAGCCTGGCATATACTGCTCACTCCTGAGGACCCCGCAGAGCCAGGCATGGCTGCATGATGCCGGCTCCTCCAGCACAGATCGAGGAGATAAGGAAGGTAGGACTTGGCACACATTTCAAAGATCACCGTAGTGCTTTAGGGTGCTAGCAGCAAAGTGACCCTAAAAGAACAAATGGACAATGACCCTTCATCTCTGATTCACCCACTGCAGTTTGGCCTGGCCTCAAGCAAAAACTGTCATTTGCAGAAAAAGATCATTCTTCACGAGGAGAACAGACAGCCCCAGCCAATCTCAAAGGAAGGAACATTTCTTAGATTTGCCATCCAACCATCTTCTTTAGGATTTGATTGTGGAGAACACAAATGCTATCCTTAGATGGCACCCTTGAAGGGGATCCACAGCCAGCAAGGAGAAAGCCCAAGAGTGCTGGGAGGGGCATTAGTCAGGAAACTTCAGGGGGCATAGAAAGTGAAGGACATCTCTCTGACATTGCAAACAGCCAGAACCCAGGGAGGGGAGAGGAATGTGGGCTGGAATGTGGGTGAGGATGGCAACAACCTTCCTGTTCCTATACCTAAAAGTAAACAAATGTCAGAAAGGTGCCCAGTTCTTAAGACTGCAGGGCCAAGACTCAGAATAAGACAATTCCTGAGAAAAGAGAGCACATTGGTGGAGACATTGGGCAGCCTGCATTACTTCTAAAAACTAGACTTTCCTCCATGTTATGCTAAAGACCAATCTTCAACACACACACACACACACACACACACACACACACACACAGGTTTGTATTGACTGCAAATGACAGCAATGGACAAAACAATGTTCAGCTTCCTTATGAATTTAGCTATCAGAATACTTCTGGGGAATCCCATGCTTAGAAATTCTTGGTTAGCAAGAACTGCTCTTATAAGTATAAACACATCTGCCAGTAGGTAGCATCCTGCAGAATTGGAGAAGGAGGATATCAAGCAACTCTTACTATAATTTATGTTGCCAGTTCATCAACTATTTGCTATATATGTTTACAAAGGAAACAAAAGACTCTTCAAAGACAAACACAGCTATATACTTAGCCATGTGAGTATGATCTTTACAATAATTTCTACAAAGTGGTTTTGCAGTAGGATGGTGTATGTATATATCTACCTGAGCATGTGCAATGTCCCAGAGAGCCACAGTAACTAGAATAAATGAATGAGTGAATGAATAAATGAATAAATGAGTGAGTGAGTGAATGACAAAGAGCTAAGCAGTAATTTTTTCTTACTTCTACTCATACGCATCATTTCAACCACTAGCCTGATTTTATTTCTGCTTTGCTCCCAGTTTAATTTTACAAAAAGACAGTAAACCGTTAGAGAAACATGTAGGAAGATGTCTTGAGTTCTCAAATTCCCAAATTTGCAATTACAGATCTATTTACATAAGAGCATACTCATGAATCACAATTCCGTTGAGAGTCTTGGATTACCTGAGTGTTTGGTTTTTTGGGTTTTTTCTTTTGTTTTGTTTTGGTGCTCGCTTTGGCTGCACATAGACTGAAATTGTTTTATTTTGTTTTGTTTTGTCTTGTTTGCCACACCGTAAGTCTACTACCTTCCTAGTTTTCTTTTCTTTCTTTTACTTTTAAAGAGAGAAAAAAACAATAAAAATGATACAGAATTTCAAAACAAGAGGAAATTACCAGTTGTTATTATATTGCATATTGTTATCTTCAAAGTAGTTGCTCAGATTACAAAATATAGGCATTGAAAATTGATCAAACAGCATAAGCAATGTTCCTTTCAATGAACTAATAGAAATTAGTAGTACAATTATCTTAGCTATCTTGGGTATATAATATTTTTTCCCTTTCTGCTTTTCTCCTTTCCCCATCCCAGTTTTTCTTTCCTTTTCAGCAGTTTCTTTTCCTTTCACAATATCTAGTGTAACGTTGGATCTTATTTACTCTTTCAGTTTCTCACACTAGGGGGACACTAAGTTTGATTTCTCATTTGATGGCCATACTTCACACAAGAAAGGGCAGACTATCAAAGCCTTGCTCACGAGGATACAAATCATAACCGGGAAATCAGTTATGAATTCTCTCTAGCTACTCATTAAACAGATCATATTCCATTTACTAATGTGACTTCACCAGACACTGTGTAGAAAACTTTATAAATTACCATCACATCATCTATATTAATAGTACAACAAACGTCAGGTGAACTCCTCAAGACAGGTTGCATTATTTCCATTTCAGATAAATAAGCTGTGCTTTAAAGAGACTGTCCCAGTGTGTGGTGAAAAACTCACTGCAAATCTTTCTAAAGTTGGGGATCAGGACAGGATACCCCAGAGCATGGGATTTCAACACGCTGAGCATTTAAAATAGAGGAATTCCAATTCCAAAGGCCTAAAATCTGCCTGAGTCAGGGCCTTCAGACCTTCCCTTGTCTTCAGGGCACCCATACAGGGAGAGAACTTTCTCTGAAGTTCCCTTATTCACGGAGAGGCAGAAGCTAGCAACAGGAACACATTTTCTTCCATTCTTATACTAAAATTTCATTAACTGAGGAAGCTGAAACATATCAGAAAAGAAGAGACTGAAGATCAAATGCCATGAGAGAACTTTGTCCCAAGCCTCTGTCTGCCCTTGGGCCCACTCAGTATCCCCAATAACCATAGGGTCCCCCCTAAGTTGCCCGCACCCCCATTTCCCTCTCCCCTATAAAGAAAGGAATGATCTAAGTTTGTGAATCTCTGTGGGTTATTGAGTACTTACTTTTGTGTAACACCCCCATGCAAGTAAGTAAATTTGCATGTTTTTCTTAATCTATTATTGTTTATTTTATTAGAGTACAACCTTTGGCAGGGAGAGGAAGAAACGGTCTCATCTTCCCTTCAGTGTGTAGAAACAGTACCATGACAGACACTGCCTCAGACAGCACAATGTGGCTCTACAGAGACGCAGACAAGTATAACTAGATTCTCCAGGTATCGAGGTCTCATACCATTTTATACCTTAAAAGTAAAGGTCAGAACGGTGAATTGAATCAGCAATAAATGTGAAAAGCAACGCTGTTAAATATATAGAGAAACCGAATTCACACGTTTCCCCCTCTCCTTTGGCTGTGATTTTTCAGATATAAACTGTAGAGAGCAGTAGAATGATGATATCAGTGTAGACTGGATGTTCTACTTAACAAAAATGGTCATATTCTTTATTTTCTTGTTCCTTAGGGAGCCTTCATCTCAAGATAACTTTTAAATAGAAACAACCAGCTTTTCAGCAGAGCCTGATTATCAATTTGCACCTCTGGCAAAGGAAGGCCTAGAATTCTATTGTTTTGTTAATTGTCAATTTGCATCTCTGAAAGGTGTTGCATTTTCTCTTCTTTCTAACAGGTTAAGACTAATTCTGTATGTTAATAAATATTATAAACACTTTTCAGTGAAATGTAGTTTGCTAAAAAGTATGCTATTATTGCTACTCCATTTTCCTCTACTTAATTACACATTAGATATAAAAACGGACTGTATCAAAACTATTATAGACAGCTAAATTAGGTAGAAATATTATAGGGATATAATATTTCAGACAGGGCTAGGCCTTCAAAGGAGTCTGTACAGATACATTACAACTATGAGTGAAGACACACAGCTACAGGCCAGAACTCAAGACAAAAGATGGGATGACTTCAAATATATACATCCCTAGGAATGAACAGCAGGGATTGATAGTCTACATAAATATCCATCATCAACTTGGGTGGGGGATTAAAACCTTCCTTTCAGGAAAAGTCCCTGTACTGTCCATGTACACTTGCTACATGGACTTGATTCTCCATTTGACCCACTTTTAATCAATATTACCTAAGCGATTATACTCATAATCTCTCTGGTGACCTCATACCCACCTTGGCAAAGCAAGGAATGTTAACCCTCTAGAACTCTACCCCATTCTGACTGTTGCATGTGAAATACTTAAGTCAGATATCACACGGTAACTCTTGAGTTTCGGGAGATAGTCTTTAGAAAGATCACCAGATCAGTTCCTGCCAGGTCCAAGTAGGGATATTTAAAGGCCATTTCCATCACTTTTATAAAATAGATTCACATTAATGTATTAGATTCACTTAATTATCAAATGTACTCATTTATTAAGTGTATTAAATATATTCATATACCTTTTTCCTGAGTGGATTTGAGGGGTAATCTCTATTTGTAAGACTTTGGTTTGTCAAGTGCAAAAATCACAGGCCAACGGTATCTACTGATAACAAAGATCACAAATTTAAAATGTCTAAAAGTAGGGGCTGGGATTTAGCTCAGCGGCAAAAGCGCCTGCTTGGCAAGTGCAAGGTCGTGAGTTCAGTTCCCGGTACCGGAGAAAAACCAAAACCAAAAAAAAATAAAATAAAATGTCTAAAAGTGCTTTGTAAAATATGATTGTTCCATGTGTTATGTATTACTGTTTCTGGCTTGATTTTAAACCCTGCATCCTTCCAAGAAGAAGCATCCACTTAATGATATATCCTTACATTATAAATATTTCAAAGCTTTCTTGAAAGTATTAACGCTTTGAAAAGAACATTTTTTTAAAAAAATTTAAATCAACTTCCTCAATTCAGCCTATCCTTATCCTCAGGATATTTGTGTCCTACCTATATGTGCATTTTATACAGGAACCCATTGTATTTCTTAATAGCGTTCACATTTCTTTTGATGAAATCTGGCCAGACTAAATGTATTTAGGGAGGACCCCATAAGAGTTATCAGGAGGAAAAAAAAAACAAGGGAAGTAATTGGGTGCAGATAATTTGGAATGAGATAAAGAGATAAGTTTTAACAATAAAAGGAGTTAAATTTGATGAGCAAATAACTCAATATTGTAATATGCCTAGGAAATAGGCACCATACACACTTTTATTGCTTTTCCTTCCTTCCTTTTTTCTTTTTTACTCTAAAAATATCTACTTTCATATTTTAAAACCATCCCAAGACTCCAGGATCCATTATTATTTTTCGTGGACTACGTATTAAAGATATTGAGTCTCAAACAGTAATGCCCCCGCCCCCCCAACTATAGCACCTTGGCAACTGAGAAAAGCACAGAGCAAAGTCACTCTGACCTTTCCTGCCTTTGTCCTCTGAGCATGGTCACGAGGAGTTCTCTGACCTACCTCCCCTGAAAGGAGGTCAGAAGACCCTGACCCAGGAGGGCCCAGCCACATATCCTGTCAGGAGAGAATGTCATCCGGACACACAGGAGAGAATCTGAAAAAACAGGCCTTGCTGAAGTTCCCCTCTGTATATTAGTGCTAGATCACTCCTTTTATCCAGTTACCCAAGACTATCCACTTCTTTCATCGGACTAACACACAGACTTAGCCAACAAAATTCAAGCTTTTCCTGGATCGTTCATCTTTGTTTCATTAAAATAATATTGTTACGCTTTTTGTCTTGATAATCTATCTTTTGCTATAGAAGTATTATCTCACAGGCAAGGAAAAACTGCTGGATTTTAAGCCATGTGTGGTGGCGCATGCCTGCAATCCAGCACTGGGAGGCTGAGGCAGGAGGATCCTTGAGAGTTGAAGGCCAGCCTGGGCTACAAAGTGAGCTCAAGGCCAGCCTGAACTGCATAGCGAGACCTTGGCTCAAAAAAAAGATGCTGGATTTGGTTCCTTGAAAACATATATATGAAAAGTTTTTTAAACTAATATTTTGGGAAAAAAATCATCAGAGTTTCTAAGTTGAGTAGGATTAAACATAATATTTTACAATATAATTCCAATTTTGTCTAAATCCTGATGTCTCTGGACAAATTAAACATAATATACTCATCTATCCACAGAAAGAACAATTTTAATCATTTTAGCTAAATTGATGGAAATTATTTTGGGGTCAGGGTATTAGCAGAAATATTAAGGATGGTTGTCATTATTTCCTTAATTCTCCATGTATTTCATTCTATCTAAAGGCTCAGGAGCTTCTCATCAGGCAACTAATTCCCTCACAAAATCAGTATATTTTCCAGCCATGATATAACTATTAGTCTCTTTTTTAAACATAATAAATTACACTGTGATTTAGAGTGTATCATCTGGGAAGCTCTTTTAATATGTGTGTGTGTCTTTGTCCTAGTCAAACATTTACTTAACACGCTAAGAAGGTCATAAACTATACAAAAACATGTAAAATTTAAGAGTCTTATTTTAAAAATCCCTTTAAAGCAAGTAATAAGAGAACCATATAAATTAAACTCAAAGAACTTGATACTTAAAAAGAAAAATTGGGGATATCAGTTTATTTAATGAAGAGAATGGAAAATTAATTTCTTTTCAATTTACAAAGAGATCTTAACTATTTTTTTTCATTCCCTCATAGACATATAAGAATTAAATTTCCATTATACTATTAGAATACAGCTGACATAGCACAGGAATTTTCAGAGTATGTATGAAGTTGTAACTCTATATTTTCCTATCTATAAGGGCTGGGGATTTAGCTCAGTGGCACAGCGCCTGCCTGGCAAGTGCGAGGTGGTGAGTTCGATTCCCGGTACCGGAAAAAAAACAAAAACAAAACAAATAAATTTTCCCATCTCTAGGTCTTATAACCTATCACTCCCCACTGCAAAGTACTCTAGTAAGACTTTCCTATAATTCTGTAACAAATTCCAAACCTGTTTCCTTGGCCCAACAGGTGTGACAGGATCCGACCCTCTGCCCACAGGTTGCTTAGCTGTCCCCCCAGCACGCCAGGTAAGGTCTTACAGCAGCCTCTGGCACCTGCCTGATTCGAAGCTGGCCACCAGATCCACAAATGTGAGCTCCAGTAATACTGTTTGAATTAGGAGACTGCCACGTATTCACCTCGATTATTAATGTTTCCTCAGTGTTAAGCACATTTCCTGGTCTGTAATAAATATTCAATAAATCCTTGTTAATTAGTGAAATAATTAATGACTAATACGTTAATTAATAAACTAATAAAACACCTTGACCAGAAAAAAAAGCTTTCCTATAAGGAACTTGCCTGATATCAAATAGTGTGAATTGCCTATTTAACGGACATCTAGAATTTCTCATCCCTCCTCACCGCTATGAGGGTTTCTTCTAACTTTGTTTTTTAAAACTCACCTTCTGTACCCAAAGTCGAAGTAAGTTACACTGCATTTCTACCTGCCCAGAGGCAAACAGCTCCATAAGAGCTGAATGCTTTCAAATCTTTTTCCTTTTATGCGCATATATTAAACTGTGACTTTTACAATTAACACACCTTACTTGTTATTTAATAAAAAGAAAAAAGTAAGTTGCAAAGATTAAGACAGTCAGTTAAAAAGATGAAACATTAAAGAGCAAACAAGAAAGAAAAAAAATACAGAAACTTCATTCAGTTCTTTAGATACTAATATTTTAAGAAAAGATGCACTTACCATATTTAGGCAGTTAACTGCATATCATGATAATTTACACCGCTATGTAAAAATAGTATAAAGCCACTACTTCAAAGATTCAAATTTGTACATGTATAATTATGGTCAGCTTAATTTTCTCCCCTTCTTTGGTGGCTGTTTTATGACTTTCATTATCAGAATTGAGAATTTTTACAAATCAAAATAAAATAGGAAAGTGTCTTTTTTTTAAGTAATGATCATCCAGTAAATCGTTTAGAAAGGGTCACTAATTTCCTCTGGTTTCCAGTACAGAGGGGAAAGTAGTTCAGATAAAACCCATCCTTGTTGTACCTTACCAGCGTGTGGTCCTCTTTATTCTGAAGGCCCTGAGCTCAAATGAAAGTCACAACTTTAAGTCCCACTCCGAAATCTTGAAAGTGCCAAATAACTGTTCAACTAACTTAGCCTTCAGGAAACAGAGGTAGGCGTGTGACTCCTTTTTGAACCTGCCTTCAAAGTGAAGGTCTTCGGCCGCAGGTTTCTCTTTCACATCACCTGGGGCCCACCGGTGATCAGACAACTGTGAAGCCGGCTCGAAAGCTTTGTAGCTTCTGCAGGCACAGCCGTGCCAAGGACAGTCGCCTGGGCCACTTGTAGTAATCTCTCGGTTGGTAATTACAGAATAAAAATCACTGGAGTCCTACCACAGGGCAAAAGTGCCAGGAAGTAGAATTCTTTCAGGACGGTTTTTTAAAATGACTGGTTTACTCTTTTCTGTTATGTATTTGGTATATGCTGGGGCACAGGGTTAGGGGAAGGATGAAGGGAGAGTCTGTCTCGATACCGGTCATACATCCCAGCCAAGGGTCCAGAGGAGTCCGTCCCATCTGCTGCCCAGCTGCACCCCGACCTATAAAACGCACATACTCCTTGGCCTCGTTCCAACACATAACAACAGACCTGACATCAGCACAATATCTCTGACTCATGGATGGCAAGAGCAATTTAATACTCAGAACTCTCAACTCACTCCCAGAACTGACGGGACTTCTCTGGTTCGGCCCTCTACCTTTCAGGAGCAGGAGAAAGAGGGAAACAGAAAATCTGCAGAGCTACAAATGAATGTGCAGAAACTCACACGCTTCGCTGTCTCTTAGCATGATCAGTACATGGGAATAATGAACCAGGACTGTGCCAACACACTGAAATTGCACATGTCATTTCAAAGTGTATTTAGGGAGAAATTAAAATTTTTTTAAGTTAAAAATAGAGGTTTGTTTTAAGAAGCCTTCCTTATTAGGTAGTGTCGTTTTTATTTTACTTTTTTTGCTAAGGCACACTAGGGTTTCCATTCCTACAAACTTCTTCTGGTCCGTGAGGAAGACGCTGGTGTCAGCATAAGATAATCTGATCCTAAGGCAGTATGCAAAGTTGAAAACATGCAAAGCTTTTTATAGGTTTTAGTTTTTGAAATGATAGCAACCTTTTATCCAGGGGTCAGAATCTCATAATCTCTAGTTCCAGGGAACCAGGAATGGAAAAACTCTCAAAATGTCCAAGAGAAATCCAGTTCTCAATACGTTACAATGGAGCTGCATTAACCAGAGACAGAGAAAGAGCTCGGGTCTCCTCTTTCAGTTAAAGAGAACAATCTACAGTTGTATTTAACAAGGACTGCCCATGCTAACGTATGCTCCGCGTATTATTCGAAGAAAGCAAGTTTTAACACATTTTACAAACTATTCCCTGGGGATGAGTCACACTGAATGAAAAAAATTCAGTTATCCGAAACACTATTTATTTTGAAGATATGCAATTTCGAACGTAAGAAATGTCATCTGAGCACTGCAAACTTGAAGTCTTACTATTATTTATCCAAAGTGAAACAGTAGAATCATTACCCTAGTCATAAGACAGTGTTCTAAGTCCTTGTTGTCACTACTGTGATATACATGCCTGAGTAATCATCCTTAAGGCATTCTTGGTCTACTCATTGAAGATTTTTATTTCCGTTTCTCTGCTGCCTGGCCCCTCAGTATCTTCCCCTAATTAACACAGCCTAATCCCAGGGGCATTCTTGTCACCATTGCTGGGACTCTTCCACCTCCAAAATCTTCAACGTCCCTATTTTCCTCCACGCATCTCTCCAACTCAAGGAGCTATTTGTGAATTTTTCTCCTTCCTTCATGAGGACAACACCTCTTCTCTGGCTTTTGCAAGCCATCCAAGTCACACTGGCCTTCTTTCCGTCCTTTACCAGCCGTTTCTTGGCTTTACTTCTTTGTCCTAATTCACCACCTAACTACCTTCCCTGTTACTATCAATTCTTCGCTCCTTTTTCTTGCTGTCCAACATAAGGAGAATGCGATCTAACAAAGTAATGGACTTGCACACTAGTTTCTCATCCCACACCCCAAATGTTAAGAATGTGAATATTTCACAACCTTCTTTGGGCCCAGAAGTAGCTATGCAACCAAGTGCTAAAGATGTAAGCAAAAGTGGTGTGTGCAAATTTTGAGCCTAAGACACTAAGTAAAAGGAAGGAGTCATGCCCTGTTACTTTTCCTTGATGTCTCAAAAGTACTGAAAAATGACTGGGGCACCCACAGCCACCTTGGTTCATGAGGCAGGCTCAGAAACAGCAGGACATAAAAGACCCAGTGTTCCTGAAACCGTGTAAAGCCAAGTTAGTTTAGACCGATGCCTCTGTATATTTGGAACAAAGAAAGTTTTTATTTTGTTTAAGCCTATGTTGTTTTGGCTTGCCCTACTACAGGAAGCAGAATGTAAGCCTAGTTATGCAGACCATCTGCCTTACCCACTTTTATCTTTCAACGCCTCAGTTTCCTCTCCTGAGAATAATGGTACCTAACGTATGAATATATTGTGCAGACTGAGGATTTTATAGTCCCTAGTATATAATAAGCCTCTTAAAAATGTTAATAAATATTAGCATTACCTAGATGTGCCTCCGTGTAGCTGGAGGTAACTGCAGAATCACAAGGTTGGTACTCTTATTCAGCCTCCTGGGACAGTCACAGTCTTTTGTTTGTTTCTGACATCTTCTACTCCAAGAACACAGTCCTCCATTTTTGCCCGCCCCCACATTACCCAGCATGCACTGCCCCAGACAACCCACACAATGCAGGGAGGTCACACATACTGAAAGACCTGCTTCTGCTGCCTCTGCTTTCTCCCCCTGCCATGTCTCCATTTCTGAGCAGGTGCCCTTATTTAGCTCACAGATTCTCCCTTCTGGCTGGCTTCTCTGCACTGTACATGTCTTTGCTTTTGCCCCACCCTTATAAATTCAACTTTGCTCTTCTATTGTTTCACCATAACCTTAATGTATCAACAAATATGTTTCAGTTCCTACCAATATAAAGTACAGCTGGGCATGGTGGCTCACACCTGTAACTGTAGCACTTGGGAGGCTGAGGCAGAAGGATCGTTCCAAGTTCGAGACCAGCCTGGGCTATGAGATCTTGTCTCAAAAAAGACATTATATATATGTATCTGGCATGATAATTTACACTTACCTCTTAAACTGAAATACCCTTTCCCTTTCTCGGTTCATCCACATGCCCGGCACTCCACCTCTCCACTATAATCCTCCATTCATAGAAACTATTTATTTTGAAATCTAGTCTTTACGTTAATCACTACCAGTCACGTATGTTCCCAAGTCAGAAAGCTGGGAATCATATCATATTCCACGTCTCATTTATGCCCTACAACCAATTCATCACTAACACTGATTTCAATCCCTATTTGTAAACGTCCTCTACCTTTTCTGTTCTCTTATTTTCCCGTTCCAGTGCACTTCGTGTCCTCTGTGAATTCATGAATTAACTTCCTAAGTAGTTTTCCGCCTTTCTCACCCAAAAGCCAACACGCACATGGTTATGAAAGTGATCTTTCTAAACTGTAACCCAGATTGTGTCATTTTCCTGAAGAAGAAAATACACACCCTATGGTACAAGGTCCTTCATATGGAGAATCTACTTGGATTCTCTGTTTCATCTCTGCAAACCACTCTCATGCAATATCAAGTTAATGGCACTTAGTTTCACATGGCAAAAGTTCAACCTTCAAGCTTCAACCAAGTATCAATTCATTCTCTTATGGCTTCCGTGATCAGCCCCATTTCTATCAAAACTAACAACTCTATCTTCTGAGTAGTAGCACTGTCAGCTGTAGACGTTGATGTTGCCATGTTTATCGTGGTCATGTTTACCTGTGCATTAGACAGCTAAATTTCCTATAGGCAGCTCTGGACCTCCCTTTGCTTTATATTTTCTGTGTCTACCACAGTGATTCTTCTCCAGATGAGCACATCAACATAGAGAAAGTATACAGGAAAAAATTGTGTAAGTTGCACAAAAGTTCCAAAAAGGGAAAATTAGTTCTTCAACAGGCTGGGAATTTTACCCTCTACTATAATTTTTGGATTTCACATGAAAAGTCAGAAATTGTGTTATAAAATGTTTCCTAATTGTAAGTTTACTTACAAATTACTGTAAATTTTCTCTCTTTACTACTTTATTCTTCATAAGTATTATTTTGAGTTCCTTAATCTTATTTATATTTTTATTAATGTATGTTAGGGATACAAAATAGGTCCATGCATGTGGGGAATACCTATATGTGTGTATGTATGTGTGTGTGTGTGTGTGTGTGTGTGTGTGTGTGTGTATGACATCCTGGATCTTTTTACCTTCCCTAATCTAGAATTTTTGAAAATTTCATCTCACTATGAAATTCCATCTCACATCAAATTGGTTGTTCTCCTTCACCAAATTGCTCAACTTTTCCTTTTATTCTTCAGAACAGTCTTATATAATATTCTTGCTATTAGTTTAAACCTTTTCCATGGACAATATCAGCAGATTTCATTATCATTTTATACAAATCTAGGCATGTTTTGAGGGTACATAAATAAAATTCATTGTACAATTAAATAGATGCATTATGAAGTGAGAAACATTCTTCAGATTCGAATTTACTACATAGAATATCATTTATAGGTTGTGGTCCTGGCCTATTTCGTTGGTCTTGTTTACTAAGTCACCCACATTCTCTTATCCTACCCTCTTGTCTGCTTAGAGAAGAATGTCATCTGGGTAAATGCTACAGCCACGACTGTCAGGCACATGCAAAGCTCTCATTCATCTGTGGGTTGAAATATCTAAAAACTCAGTTATAATATTTATACATGAGTTCAGTAGCCAATATTGTGAAATAATAGATTCCTTCCTTAATTAATAAAATTTCATGTACTTAAAATATTTTCCTCCAATATACATTTCAGCAGAAAAGTCTCAAGTGGATAATCATACTGACAGTATTTTTACTAATGATACTTACACGAAAATTGAAGATTAAATGCTAAATAACTGCAATTAGGGAGACACATAAAATATAACATTGGTATCTTCCCAAATACTGAACACTGCAATTTTTTCACGGCGAACCATTTAAAGAGTTGCCACATAACAGTCAAAAAGTATAAACAATAAATCAGGAAAATAAACATCTACACTTTTAAAAAATGTCATGTCTCCTACTATCACATACTCATTTCATATTCATCTCATACTAGAGACTATCCTAGTTTTCCAGAATTGGCTTAATTATTTGGGCCATCTATTTTTTGTTTTATTTTGTTTTGTTTTGTATTTTTCCAGTACCGGGGATTGAACTCATGACCTTGCGCTTGCCGGGCAGGCAATGTGCCACTGAGCTAAATCCCCAGCCCCCTGGGCCATCTATTTAGAATAGAAGAAGAATCAAAATACATAATCATGTGTTTCATTTTTAACATTCAAGGAAGCATTTTTAGAATTACTGTAAGTATTCACTGCACACCTGTAGTAGGTTATGTAAAGAATATTTCATTTAATTCAGCCTTGTATTATATCAGAATTTGAGGGATGGAGTTATATTATGTGAATGACCATCAGAAGGATCAGAAGCTGGCCTTGATTCCCTTACATTCTCATCCAAACTAAAAGTGTGAAATATTGTTTTGAAAATGGTTTAAAACTATCTTTTCGGAAAGACCACAAGACTTTTATTTTCTCTTTCCCACCAGACTATAAATGTTGGAAGAACAACCTGTCTTATGGCATTTTGGGCACACGATTTCCCTTCCCAGCAATAAATTGGAAGTACAGAGTTTACGTCTGTTTGATTCCCATCTGTCAACTAAACAGCAGCGAGACCAAATCCATCATTCAATTTTTGAGGCTGTTTATTAGTTAGATGCTTGATTAGGGCATTTTAGGAACCTCATTCATAAGATGAGGCAAAAAAAAAAAAAAACAAGGTAGTAACCTGTGCTCCACTGAAGGCAAATTTAAGACTCGATGTACCAATTTTTGTTTCTCACTATTTGCAAGCATTAGTAACAAACTGTTATTAACAAATTGTACTTAAGTACTAGCTTAGGATGCTATCTTTGATGTTAGTTATGACAAGTTTAAAAGATTACCTCCCCTCCAGATTGAGATAGGCAATTAGAAAGCAAAGGAAGAAAAAAATGATAACAAAGTCTCTGCTAAATACTGTTGCTGATGAACGATATACAATCTAATGAGAGACATTATGGCTACAGGTGGTGCAAATAATAGTATCTTTGAAAAAAATTATGTGTGTGTGTGTGCATGTATACACATACACACAAATGTATGTGAGTGTGTCCTGTTATCCCTTTTAGCATAGATTGCTCTTTCAGGCTGATTTAAATTCTCTTTCCTTTTGTAAAATATCTGAAACCGTTGTTGGTGTGTCAGCGAGCTGACGTTTCTCACAGAGATTATACTGAATTGTCTCACATTCTCTTTGTGTTATAATTTTGATAACAAGTTACAAGCGGAAAAAAAAAAAAAAAAACCTGCCTGCAAACAAGAAACCTCTGTTAATGAAATTCTGCATTGCAGAGTCAACTTTTTTGCTTGGGGAAGAAACCAAACACATACTAGAAAAAAAAAAATGGGGTGGAAATGAGGATTAGAGGCAGCATCAAATAATGGTTTCTGATTGAAACTCCATTTCTGCCACACATAAAAATCCAAGGTCAAGTCCTCTTGACTCAATCAAATGCAAACCATAGTTACTATCATGTAACTTCTTTTGTCTTTGTTAACTTCCTCTGGTTTCCTAAGGCAATGCTTCTCCAAGTGTGGTCGTTGGTCCAGCAGCATCAATACCATCTGGAAATTTGTTAAAAATATAGATTCACAGAACCTACCAACCTACAAACTCAAAGACTGCAGGAATCGGCGCAATTACAAGAAAACCTCCAAATGATTCCGATATACTGTTGTAAGAAAGCAATGTGTTACTTTTCTGTAAAATATTTATCTAAAGAGTGCATTCTTCAAAACATATTCAAATAAATTACTTCACTCATTGTCAAAAGGGTTTAGAAAGGTTAGTAGAGTTCAGTGAACAGATTAGGATATATAATTAGAAAATGAATAAATATACATCTCAAAATTCCAGATCCAAGTTATATTAATTTTCTAGCACCTGGACTCTAAAATCATCTTGGTAACTTGAAGTGGCATATCTCACAGTCAAACAGAAATAAAATGATGCAGTAATTTTTCATAATGCATTTATATTAATTTTTATACTATAACGTAGATGTTAAAATATTGATGACAATGCTCCAAATTAAAACTCACTATATTTTAAACACTCACAAGGAAATAAAGAATACACCATCTAATTATTTTCATATTTGGACTATTTTGTTACAGTTTTAAATATTGGACAAATGTAAATTATTCCCTGAAATATTACATAATGGGTAAAAGGGTCACTTGCCCAAGTATAGATTGTGGTACTGCGCAGTATTAATGTATGGATTATAACTGTTTTTAAGTTATGCATAATAAATTAAATTTATTATGCTGTTTTAAAATTTTTGATGGGGGATATGTTAGTAAAGATTATTTGTATTTCAAATGTGAGAAGAGAACAAAAATTTACAAAGGAGAGCTAGTATCACTTCTCTTAACTAAGTTGCAGAAGCAAAAGGAATTTTTGAAAAATATTATCAAATGGGGGGGTAAATGTTCAATAGAAAAGAATGTCTTAGTTATTAGATAAGTGTGATAAATTATGGACAAACAATAACTGCCATCAACTAAACATATTCAAGGTTTTTTCCTTTAAAGGGAAGTTCATGCCTATTTTTATGCACACTCGACTTATTGACAGTGAGGATAAAAAGTAAGCTAGTAAGCTTTCAGTTGAGCTGACACCAAGGCAAATGTAAAAGATACGCATCTATTCATAGATATAAACTATGAGGGCAGGGGTTGAGAGGAGTTTAGCGGTAGAGCATATCTTTAACAGGAGCAAAGTCCTGGCAATCTCCTGCACCCAAAGAAGATGAAGATGACTGAGAAATGAGGAAGAGAAGGGGAAGGAAAAGGAGTGTACAGGTGGCAGCAAAAGAGGCAGCTGTGAAGTAGAAGACAAGGAGGAGGTGGAGGAGGTACAGGAGGACAAATCTTTTATGATTTCTTTCTGAAGTGCCTAACACATTTTAAACAAATGCTTCCACACCTCAGATATGGTATTTGAGAGATGTTTCAGTTGTACAAAGACAATAAAGAGGTAAGGATCTTTAAGAGACGCAACAGGGAGATCAAGACGACAGGGCATGAGGAGAGCCTTGATTTAGAAAAAGGACAACTGCCAATTACATCTCAGTACTTCTCCTCAATGAGGAATCTAGCCATTTATAAGCACACGCTGACCCATGGAGAACAGTCCGAATATTTATTCTGTGTCAACAGAGGAAGGGAAGTATGCACTTACACGATGAAAGAAAGCACCCGTTTACAGCATGTACATTTACAGGACACATTTACAAAACATATCTAAAAGACATCTTTTAGATATAAGAAGGACATTCTCAACTGTGTTCGATGGTAGAGGTTAAATTTATTTCATAATAAGTATTAGGAGTTCTAGAATAAGATGGATAAACTATCTTCCAACTAGGAGCAATACATGTTCTTCACAGTCTTGCCATAAAGATTCAATCCAAGGCTCCCTTCTGTAAGAACAGCAATCCTCCTTACCCTAGAAATAAAGTACGCATGAGTACAGGTATGAGGTAAGGTTCACAGTAGCTGGTATGTGTTGTTTGTTATCAAGACTCACCAGAAAAATTGTAAGTCAAGTCCCCCAAATTTTAGCCAAACTTTATTATAGGCAATTCCCAGCTCAATACCTGCAATTCTATATGGTATTCCTGCCTGTACTTTTATCTCATGGTATCTCAAATCCTCACTTCATGACACAACCACGTCAATGTGAGCATAGAGATGGACATAATGAGGGTGGCAAAGAAAATCTGAATTTTGGTTCAGCTTTTTACTCTTTTAGTAACCCAGAACAACCTCTTTCCCCTTCCCAGCCCAAGTTGCATCATCTGCAAACCCAGGACCATAAGACCCACAGGTAGTCTGTGAGGACAAAGGGAGATCACATGTGTGATGTGTCCAGTACGGCATCTGGCAAAGCGTAGATACACTGCCCTCCTGTTCTGACTTTCTCCCACATAACTAAAGGCAGATCTTCTGCTGTAGTCATGCCATTCCTTATATGCTTAAAGCTGTACAATAGATTCTTTAAACCTCCGCAAAGATGAAAAGTCTTAGGTGAAACAATCTATGATGTGATTTTCACTAGGTAAGGACCTGCTATGAATTCTTTTCTGACCTCCTACATAGAAGTGACCACAATATTCCCCTTACACACTCTGACCACTGTTACATATTTTTATTTGATTCTACTGGTTTATGATTGTCTATCCCTACTAGACTGTAAGCTTCTTGAAAAAAGAATGAATGCCTGGCAGATGACTAAAGAAGAAGAAATACTTCTGAGTGAGGGTAGACACAGTGCTATGTGATTCCTTAACAATTCAGCATGGGCCCAAAGCATCTGCTGTGTCTCCCACCTTAAATCCTTGTCTCAGATATTTCAGGTATTATCTCCAAGTTTACTTCTTCAGCAAAGTCTTCCCTAAGTATTCCTTTTTAAATTGTGCGTGTGCACAGGTACACAGGTACGCACACAGTGTATAAACTTTTATCCGTTTTTCCAAGGTGTACTATCTGTTACAGTATAAATTCTTTGTATTGGCTTTAGCATCATCTATGATCCTCTATTAGAGTGTAAACTTCATCAATCAGGATTTTTGCTCTGTTTTGTTTGGGTTTGGTTTTCAGATTCTTTTTTTTCCCCATTACTTGGCATTTAGCACAATGTCTGAGACATAGTTAAGTGCTCAATAAATACTCTTACCATAAATAAATTTCATACTGCTACAGAGCTTGGAAGAAGAAAGATTTCATTCTGATAAATAACAATAGATACATTTAGACACTTTTTGAAATTATGTCATGATGAAGCTAGCCTTTGATAATGCATACCTACTCAGAATTTATGTTTGATGGGAATACTACAGTTTCAGTTTCCTGCTTAAGCAAATGAGCTATGTTCCTTGTAGCAAACTAACTAGATTTATCTAGTATGGAGTTATCGATGTTTTATCCTTATGAATATGAAGCAAAGATATGCTGACAGTGTCCACAAAGATCCTTCCCCATACACTGAGGAACTAAGGGCCAGAAGAAAGGAGATTTCTCCATGTCAGCATCAAGAGCTCAGGTCTTGGGGCTGGGGATTTAGCTCAGCGGCAAAGCACCTGCCTGGCAAGCGCAAGGTCGTGAGTTCGGTTGCCGGTACTGGAACCCCCCCCCCAAAAAAAAGAGCTCAGGTCTTCTAACCAAATCTCAGTATACTTTTGACCAAGTTCTACCCTTTTACTAATGACTCCCAGTTAATAAAAACTATTGTCTGCAGGGTATTTGTGAGATTGAAACTATGCTTAGCTGTTGGTCAAACTAAACTTCTCAAGCAGAAGGCAAAGATCTACCCAGGATAGCAGATCCTGCTTCCTAAATAAGCCCTCTTCTCAACTTCTATATTTGAAACATTAACAATGTGTCCACCTGGACTTCTTGCAGGGACAATATATGCTTTGGTTCATCTATGGAACAATCAGCTTAAGGAGTTGTATTCAGATATTATTAATGTTTTCAAACCCATTTCCTATTTTCCTACTGAAATCACTGCCAAGCGCACACTTCAGCAGACACTAAAATAATTTGGGTAGTTGACATTCAATCCAAATTTTCTATGGAAATCTGCCAGATTTGACATCTGTGAGAAAGTGGGTAATTTTTATTATCCACAGAGAGCAAAAGCTTAGTTTGATATTTTCCTACCTCCATACATCTCCCCGCAGTGAAGCTGCTACTCAGATACACACAAGAGTGGGTAGCAAGGAAATTATTTAACCCTTTCCCACTTGTCAGAATATTGCCAATGCTCAATTTAGATCTATTTTTAAAGAAAAACAAAAAAGAGATAGTAAAACATATTTCAGAGTTGTGGTAGAGGCAAACTATATTACTTTAATTAAAATTTGCCTAAAATTATTTCACTATGCTTTATCTATGACTTTCATACGACTATTTGTTTTTAAACCCCCCGTCACTTGGCCTAAAAAGTTAAACCATATTTCAAATGGATTTTCTTTTTAGGACAATTTAACAAACTCTAATAATATTTGACACTATACCATCATACTGAGAAATATGCTTTAAAATCATCCAAAATAGTTCTACTTGTATGCAAATTTTACTTCCAAAGAGCTAAGAACTAGGATAAGTATTTAATACATAAATGTTCCCTCATTTTTAAAAAGATAAGCCTAGAAATTGTGATGTCCTTATGTGCTATATACTAAAACATGACCAAAATTTATATTCCAAACATAGTCAGTTTAGTACAATAAAACAGAGACTTCCAAACTTGCTCTTCTAATTAAGTGAATTAATATAGTTCCAATTAAGAAATTAAAAATTATTATAGCATCTGCTTCTGTACTGACAAAGTCTAGAAGTCAGAGGAATTCAAAAACATTGAAAATTATTCATTTAAAAAATAAAATGGTTAGTGATGTCTTTTTAATGTTTGTTATAAGAGAAAATGCTATTACAAAGATATATTTAAAATGGATAAGTAATAAATAATAGAATTATAAATAAGATATATAGGCCCTAAAATCACAGAAGAAAATATAAAGAAGACATACACTGAACAAGATATAAGAGAAAAGAAAGAAAAAAATAGAGGAATATAGATTAAAAAGAAGGAAGGAAAGAAAGATGTGTATATATACAGAAGATAGCTAAGATAATTGTACTAATTTCTATTGAAACGAACAGTTAGTGCCTATAATGTTGGATCAATTTTGCATGCCTATACCTGGTAATCTGAACAACTACTTTGAAGATAACAATATGCAATACAATAACCATTGTTAAGTTCCTATCATCTGGTTTTGAAATTCTGTATTATTTTTATTGGGTTTTTTTGTCTCCTTGAAATAAAAAAAAAAATGTTATGCCAAGAAAGATCAATATATCAGTGTGACGATAAATGTAAAGTGGAACCCCCTGTTGGTAATAAAAGGTCTGCTTAAGAAACAAATTCAACAGTACCTTCAAACCATGTATCAAGGAGATAATCAATATAAAAGGAAGAAGGCGGAGCGCACACCTGCACAGGGATTTGACCTGGGCCCTTGGGGAGGGTGAACATTGTTTCTAAAATAGCAATACAAGGAGAGGAAGAGTGGAGGTCTCTTTCAGCTTCAGCCATATTTGGAATCAGTCAAGACCATTCTGTCTTTGGCATCAAATCTTACCTGAGTGTCCTTTACAACCATCAATGCAGTAGCTGTAGTGTGGCTGTGACATCTTACCTTGCTTCACTAGAGAGAAAACTTTCTAATTCCTTATCTATAAAGCCCCACTCAAACTGCAGCTTCGTGAGACCGTGTATTACTTAAATGCATTTCCTTCAAGTTTCTGTCTTTGAAAACAATTTGGTACACAACAGGGAAACTTATGTGTTAAGTGAACAAATGAGAAAATAAATGAACACAGTCATCCTTCAATATCTGCTGATTATTGGTCCAGACATCCACTCCTGCATCCCCTGGGATAATAAAATCAGTGGATGCTCAAGTCCTGTGTATAAAATGCAATAGTACTGTTTTATAACCTATGCACACCCTCCCACATATTATGAATCATCTCAAAATGACACATAATACCTAATATAATAAAATGTTATGTAAATAGTTGGTATGCTGTTTAGGGAATAATGACATGAAAAATATCTGTACACATTTGGTACAAATGGAGTTTTTCCTGAACATTTTTGATCCTCTCTTGATTGAATCCGTGGATGTGAAACCCACGGATATGGAGGGATGACTATGTGTTTATATAAATGCTGTAGACCTAAAACAATCATTTGATTTTTATTCATCTCCTGTTTCAAACTCCCCCTTGAAACAAACTCAGGCACTGAAGACAGGAGGAACATTCTTAGACAAGAGATTTCAGCGAGTACCCAAAACATGGAGAAGTAACTGATGAAACAGCCATGGCTGGAATATAAATATACAAGCCTGCAGCTGCAAAGGGAACCAGAATTATACTCAGAGCTCCAATATAGGAGATACTGGGTACGATAAGCGTTGACAGTAAGGAATAAGACAGAAAATATTTTAAAGATTCTGTCCTTTCTATTAGTAACGTTCAAAGGCCTTTTTTGCTTGTTAGTGTATCTTTTGTTTTATAGGCTTTTCCTCAAAATTATGTGATCAAGGGTATGCACAGAAGTGCTGGGTATAAGACAGTGAGAACCCCAAGCCCCCTATGTACCCCATAGTTTTGTTGTTGTTATTATTTTGTCCTTTTGAGACAGGGTCCTGATATGCAGTTCAGGCTGGCCTTGAGCTCACTTTGTAGCCCAAGTAGGTCTCAAACTCACAACGATCCTCCTGCCTCAGCCTCCCGACTGCTGGGGGGACAGGCATGGGCCATCACGCCCAGCTTACCCCACATTTAAAAAATAAAATTCTTCATTAAAGAGATTGTCCACAATGAAGTCTTTGTTGTTTGACTTAAGCAGTCTTGCAAGGTAATGCAGGCAACCCACACACTGTTTTTATTTTATAACTTAGATATTTTTATTGTTTAATTTTATTTTTAACTGACAAATGATAATGTATATTTATGGGGTACAATGTGGTGCTCTGACACATGCATACATTGTGGAATGATCAAATCAGGCTAATTAGCACATCCATCACCTCAAATATTTATCGTTTGTCTGTGGTAAGAACAGTAAAAATCCTTTCAGCTATTTTGGAATGTAGGTTATTATTAAGAATGGTCATCAGACTGTGCAACAGAGCACCAAAAATTATTCTTCCTGGCAGAAACTTTATACACAATGATCAGCGTCTCCCCGTTCTCTGTCCACTCCCTCCCTCGTTCCTCAGGTTCTAGTAAACACAATTTTACTCCCTACATCTATGAATTAAACTTTTTAGATTCTGCAGGTAAGAGAGGTCATGTGACATTTACTTCACTGTGCTTGGCTTAGCTCACTTAACGTAATGTCCTCTAGGATCATGTTGCTTTAGCACTAAGTCAAGCCTCAGATTCACTACTAGTCTGGGAGATGGCTTTTCACTTGCCTCATTCTTAAATACGATGGAAAGTCAGGGATCACATAATTTTGAAGAAAAGCCTATAAAACAAAAGATAAACTAACAAGCAAACAAGGCCTTCGAACCTTACTAATAGAAAGCACAGACTCTTTAAAATATTTCATTTAGAACCACTCATGCTTACACCAGAAAATAAAAGGCACCAGTAAAGCAAGTTGATGGTAAAAGGAATAATTGCAGAACACAAAGAATGTTATATTTAAAATATAAATGCTGGGAAGAAGAGGCAAAATTAATGAAAGCATAGAAGGTAAAGGTATTCCAGAATAAAGAACCAACAGAAAGCACTAGGTGATCAAAACAAAGAATTCAAGAGCTGGTCATTGCCAAAAAAAAACCTGTTATCTCCTGAGAAAAGAACAGTATCATCTCAAAAAGAGAGTAAGAAGAGAAATGTAAAGATATTACAATAAAAGTTAAAAAGTAATATCATAAATATCCCAGAACAAAACAGAAAAAAAATTGTATGAATGAAAAAATCGATCCACAACTACAACATCAAGGTTAAATTTCAGAATACTGAGCATAAAAAAATCTTCAACAATCATGCAGAACAGGAACAAACACATTACTTCAAATGAATGTGTATTATCCTGGGATCTGCTTTTTAAGGAAAACTATATGCTGGAAAACATCAAGACATGCTTTTAAAACTCTGAAAGTAATTTTTCATTTTTAATTTTTAACCTAGCCATTCCATTAACCAACTGTGAGAGAGACTATAGTGCTTTCAGATGTGCAAGATCTCAGAAGGATTTAACGGCATGTTACTGAGAAAGGTACTTGGGGTGGTCACCAATCAAATTCAGGGAACAATTGAGGAAAGCTATGAAAGAAGAACAGAGTTCACAAAAACTAGAGACACCGTGCAAGAGAAAAAGGTAAGCAGAAGGCAGGAGACAGTCAGGTGCGCAGAGTCTTCAAATAAGACATAGTTAGGAGGATAAATACATTGCAAGCCTGAGAGACTATCATTGAGGCAAGTAGTACAGTGCAGGAATGTGTAACCATCAGAAATCTACCCTAGACATGTTCTTCATTCACACTGGAACTCAGAGAGCAGGAACATCACATATATGCTCAACTCTGCATCACTTTACCTCCTACTAGCCACCTATAGACAAATCACAGAAGATGTGAGTAGGCAATAGTACCAAAAAAATCAATGTTGTCCGCTGTGACAGCACAAAAGTATTAGAAGAGTCAAAGTAGGCACAGAAACTGTTTTCTGCAAACAAGAAAAACTGTCTATGATTGATTTACCAAAAATAAAATTGCAGGTTCAAATTTAGAAATTCAAACTAACCAGAAGTTAACCAATACAAAGGAAATCCAAACAAATAACCTATGAAAGACAGTGAGAGCGTTACTATATGACACACTGGGGTCATGCTTCTCCCTGCTAATAAATTTTCCAAGAATAAAAATGTGAGGCAGACAAGTAATCCTGAAATTACCAGTAAAGAAGTACAAAATAAACTGATTATTTTCACATTTCAAACAAATTTATAACTAGAATAATTTCTTTTTGGTTTTGTTTTACTTTCTCAGGTACCGGGAATCGAACTCATGACCTTGTGCCTGCTGGGCAGACACTGTGCTGCTGAGCTAAATTCCCAGCTCCTTAGAATAATTTCTTAGAAAAACCTTTCAGTGGATGATCAATATATGATGAAAACAGACACACATGATCTTAAGATCTGAAGAGTTTACCTCTAGTGCATGTATTAATTTAAAAATCCACATCATCATGATGTTCTTACTAGAAGGTAAAATAGCATTTTATAACATTTTCAAAATCAACTCAATGTTTAAACAAAAAATAAACCCTTAGTTTTTAATGGTAAAGTATTTAAAAAAGATAAAGTGCCTCTTTTATTAACATGAAAAGGAAACAATTGAATGTCTAAAAGTACATTATTTCATTAATTCACTTAAAAAACAAGATTTCTTGTTTTAGATTTCAACAGTTAACTTCCTTGGTTGTTGTTAATGGTATTCTGATCATCCCATTGGAAATTCTGGGGTATTTCACAATGTTTAAAATTTACCTAGTTAATAAAAGAAGGGAAAATGTATATTAAAGACTAAGACTACAGTTATAACCAATCTAAGGAAAATGTAGCATATTAAGAGGACTCCTATAAAAATATACTCTAAGAGAAAAATAGATGAAGGAAGTGCACTGAAAATTCAGACTGGAAAAAAAATGGAAATAAACATCTAACAAAATTAGCTATACTAAAAAACCAAAGAAATGTTACATTAAAACAATGAGATACCTTATTCTGTCCATATTTGTTAAAGCATTACTATTAATATTCTCTCTCCTGGCACAGGGACCCAAGACCTGCCCTATTATACACATGCCGATGGGCCTCAGGGGTGATGTTCATGCCCTTCCGTTAGTAGCTCCTGTTCTAAGGCCTTTAGGAAATAACCAAAGATGCAAATGAAGCTGTACACACAGACATCATTTAGAATAAATCATGTGAACCTACATGTTCACCCACAGAACAGTCAAATGCATAATGGCACATCACATACAAAATAATCCATCCACATGCTAGCAAGCTATTTAATTAAGAATTTTGAATCTCAAGGAAAATTGATCAAAATCAGTTAAGTGATAAATGCACTATTTAGGACTTTATTTACAATTACGATTACAATTTCAATTGTGTAAAAGAAATGGAGATTTGGATGAAAATATCTAAAAAATTAATAGAGATTTTTCCCTGACTTTCGAGATATTAGGCAGTCTTAGCTTTAATTTTTTTATTTTCCCAATTGTTGAAAATGTAGAGTTCTAAAATACAAACACTAGAAATAGTTTGAAAAGGTAAACAAATTAGCTTTTTGGTCACCAATTCACACTTTAACACTATAAATCACAATGATCTCCTCCTTAGCATCATCAAAAAAAATTTCTTTCCACCACCTCTACATTTTCTGACAACTCCTAATGAATATGAACCATTACACATACCTTGTAGCTATTTTACAGACACAAAAAACAAGCCCTGGCTTCCATTCAAATCATTCTCCATCCACTAAATGATTCAAAACACTCTGTATAAGAAAGAACTCATTGCAGGTCATGAATGGTGTTGCACACCTGTAATCTCAGCATTCAGGAGGCAGAGGCAGGAGGAACATTTCGAGTTTGAGGCCAGCCTGGACTACAAAGTGAGTTCAAGGCCAGCCTGAACTGCACAGCAAAACCTTGTCTCAAAAAGACAAATAAATAAATAAATAAATAAAACCAACTCATTACCTTTCCTTTTCATTTTATTGAAACAATCATCACAATTACAGCCTTTCTTCAGCGCTTAAACTTGTGCTGAGCACTGTTATAAATGCACTGTATATACTAATTTACATAGTCCCCCAACAACTATTATTATCCCCATTTCAGAGCAGAAGAAACTGAGGATTAGAGAGGTTGTTATTTGTTTGAATGATACAGTGGGATTTAAACCCAGACAATTTGGCTTCAGGACCTTAATTTTATTCTGCAAATATTCTTGGAGAAATTAAAATATTTACCTAAATTTACATTAAGATCAGAAAGGTTTATTGTTTTCTAGGAGCAGTTTCTGACTAGGAAGAGTAGTGGCATTCTGAAAATCAAGCAAGCAACATCTTAAAACCGAAAAGAAAAACAGTTACTCTGAATAAATATCTCATTATATTTTCACTGTCCTTAACTTCACCTATAAAAAGGCTTTAGACTAGGCACATTCTCTGTAGATTCTATTTACAACTGTCTGCTTTCATTAGCCAAGTTTTTAATATAATTTCAACAGTTAGAATCTGGAATATTTTATCAAGTATATTTTCAACAGTTCCTCGTTCCAAGCTAAGAATACTGTCTTTTATATATCCTTAACATTACACGTTTCTCTGTAGGACCATGCAATTGACTAGCATTTCCTAAATATACACTGGGAAGCAAAATCTGAAGCTATAGTTTTTAACGTGAAAGTTCAGCATAGTATCAGCCAGTCATTCAAAGTGCTATCAGGAGCTATTTGGGGAGGGAGAAGAGGGTAAAATCAGTAAGATATGATCTCAGCATTGAAGAACTTCCATTTACGGCACCCTCTGAAAGACGAGAACATCAAACAGGAAATGTCACCTAAACACTCATACGCACTGTGCAGGCGCAGGGAAATGTAGTAGTCAAACATTTAAGAAATTCTCATTCCTTACTTTCCTAACTCCTTACATAAGCCATCTTGCTTCACCACCTAGAAGTAGTCAGCTAAAGAAAAAAAAAAAAGGAACTAAAATAAATCGACCTCCTTATTAGAAGTATATGAAATACAAAATGAAATATATGAAGAAAGTACAAGAGAAGAAAGGATGACCTACAAAAAAAATGAATAAGGGGCTGGGGATTTAGCTCAGCGGCAAAAGCGTCTGCCTGGCAAGCGCAAGGTCGTGAGTTCGGTTCCCAGTACCGGAGAAAAGCCAAAACCAAAAAAAAAAAAAAAAAAAATGAATACAATACTCATGTTTAAAAAAAAACCTAATTGAGAAGTCAGAGAATTCAGACAAGCCTAGATAATTCATGGTCAAATGCAAGCCTTCAGACATCTTACAGGCAAATAAGCCTTGAAGAGTTACCTCTATTTAAGGCAAAGTAAAGTGTATGTTTGTGTGTGTGTGTGTGTGTGTGTGTGTGTGTGTGTGTGTGTGTGTGTGGCATTACCCCCCAAATCCCACAACCTAAACTGAGAACACACATTCATGCTTGCTGAAAGAAATCTATGAGGGAATCTATGAGTCTGAGATGTCAGAATTTTCTGTGAGAGTTCATGATTTAGGTGACAAGGAGACCATCATATTACCAAGATTTAATCAGAGCCCAAGCAATAATCACCCACTTAGTGATTTTGGAAAAATCAAAGACAGTAATATTGCCTGAGAGATTATTAGCACAATTTCTTCTGTGTACATGGCTTTCAACACCTGAGCATATGCATAAAGCTCACCTTCCTTCCTGTAAATTCTTTAATCAGACACTGTTTCTAGTTCACAATTCCCAGAAGTATTATTAACACAATCATGTAGCTTATTGTCTCCATATCCCTGAATCTGAATTTTAAAAGATGGGGCACTCATATTACCTCTTTTCAGCTTGCATTACATGAGATCTTAACAATGATATCCCCACAAAATTGTCAGCCTCAGAAATGACACTGCCACTAGAGCAGAAAAGGAAATTTTTGTTAATGGGGAGACCTTTAAGGCACTGAAACTGTATGCAATGTGGTTTTTAACAGTCCAACTGTAAATAGGTCACACAATATAAACTGTATGTAGAATTCTTTGGTGTTAAGAAGTGATGGGAGAACTTTCTAGAATGACATAAAATTGGAAAGACAATCCAAAATTTCTGCATAAAAAGATGAATTATTTCATCTGGACTAAGATGAACTCCATGTTTCTTTTCAATTTAAAAATCAAAGGAGTAAAGCACTTTAAATCAGTCCTCTAAGAGACATGAAAGATTTTTCTTTTCTATGGTTTTGGAAACACATCTATAACTAATGAAGAACTAATTTATCTGCCTAAATATCAATCCTAATATCACTGACTAATTTCCAATATTCTTAATGCTCATGTTTATATAACTCATATTTCTAAATTTTTTCATAGTTATTAAAGATTTTTACCTTATTAGTGCTTACTTAGTTCAATTTTCCATATTTTATACGACTTACTTGAGATGCTTGGTGAATATTTACACTTCAATGTTTTAAAATGCTAAAGGGTCAAGATACCTATAAAATAAGACCAGACAAGTGTGTGTGGGCTCTTCTTCACAGAAATATTATTCCATGTTACGTGTATAAAATATGTATGTATGCATGTATGTTTTTCTTATACAGTATAAAGATATTAAGGGAGAGTAGAAATATAATGAAATATAGAAAAGTCAAGTAAACATTATGCTTTGACCCTATAATTAGAAACTAATTCTGATAGTCAATGCTTGAAAGGTTTTACGTCATGCTGTCAGTTGACCAGAGTTATCTCTGGATTTTATTTTCAGGTCAATTATTCATTCTTTCTTGTTCCACAAATATCGTACTGATGATTCATGCACTTTATACCAACCAGGCAGTAAGCGAGGAGCAGGGTATAGGTCTGAAAACAGAGGTCAACTACCCTGCACTCCTGGAGCTGAGGATCTAATGTCAAAAACAGATATTATACAACTAACCAACCTCCCCTCCCCAAATACTTAGTGAGAAAAAGTACAGGACACAGTACAGTGGGATTATGGAGGGTATGTGACACAGATTTGCTCCAACTGGAAAACCAGGGCAGAATTCATTTTAGGACCCTTAGAAGGAGTTCATAGACATGCATATGACTAGGAGCAGCAAAAAGTGTTTGTGCATTCCAGGCAGAAAGTACACTGCATGCAAAGGCCCTGGGTATGAAGGACTTGGTGGCTATAGCTCAGAAAGCAGAAAATGTAAATGTAAAGATATAAAGCCATGGGTAGCCAGGAAGGAAAACTATAAGTGATATTAGAGACACAGGCACTTACTCTGAATCCAACTGGAGCCATGAAGGGTTCTCCAATAGAAAGATAGAACCAGATTTGCACTCTTTAATAATCATTGGCTAGAATGAGGAAAACTAACCACAACAAAAATTACATAAAAAGGAACTGGTATGTAGCAACAGTGTCATATAGCCTAAATGTGCTGATAACACACACCTGAATTATAGGATGGATATGGAATAAATGGATACCTGTGACAAAATAGTAATGAGACACAGGGAATTCTGCAACATGCTGTGTAGCTTCCCCCTCAGGATCAAGTCGTTCCCCAAACTGGGTGGGAAGCTAGTTGCAGATAGGTCACAACTGAGTCACTTTTGGAAAAAAAATTGAAAGAAGCTGCCTTACCCAAGGGAATATTCTGATGTCTGGGTGTGAGGGAATGGGGCAGGTGCTACAGTGTCTCAGTCCACCTGCCTCACCTGGGGGCAGTGCCAAAGGGCTGGCAGTGAAGAAGAGCCTTCCAGGTCAGCAAGGGCCCCCACTCAAACTTGCCTGCCTCATCTTTTGCAATGTCCCCCTCAAAGTCTTTTCTGGATCCAGGTGTGGTGGTGCACGCCTGTAATCCCAGCACTCGGGAGGCTGAGGCAGGGGGATCATTTGTGAGTTCGAGACCAGCCTGGGCTACAAAGTGAGCTCAAGGCCAGCCTGAACTGCATAGAAAGACCCTGTCTCAAAAAGACACACACACACACACACAAAAAAAAAAAAGAAAAAAAAATCCAAGTTTTTTTCTGGGGATCCACCCTAAACATTGAAGCATTTTTCTGCTTGTTTTCAAAGTATGTAAGTTATTTTACACACTTTACTGAAGAAAGTGCTTTGAAAGGTAGTGTATTTATAGAATATTCTAAGATCTTCTGACACTTAGCATTAGATTGAACCAAATAAATGAAACTCTACTCAACACAATACCTTATCAAAGCTTTGGCATCCCACTCACTACCCAATGAATTAAAATCCAAGGGACCAGCTTGACACAGTTAACCCACCTACAGATTTTTTCATTGACCGGTTTCCTATGACACTGGTAAACAGTGCCATTTAAATATCCAGGATCAAAGCTGCTGGACAAATTTCCGAAACTGGTATGAACCAGGAGACACTCAATGGGCTTGTCTGATCTATAAGACAGTGTGTTCAGCCCAGCGATTTGAGCACGTCCTTTCTGCTGCGTTGGTCACCAATGTATTTTCTGTTAAGTTCAATTGAGTCCAGCCCTCTTTTTAGCCCTCCTCCTTTGAAGGAATGGCTGATGCAGCCTAAAGGTCTCACTGAAAAGCAGGGCCCTTTGATTGAGAACCTAAAAAAAAAAAGACTGTATCAAGAGCACACCTTCTACTTCAGAGCTACACATGCACTTATTTTAAACCCAGTGAGCGAAGTCTGATTGTCTGAAGGATTTTTTCTTAGTTCATTTTACAAAGTGCACATCCCCACCGAGGCAGCCGGATCTGGAGAGAAAACTCAACAAGACCCCTAATCCAATGTATAAATTCAATGTATTCAGTATTTCTAGCTCCATTTGGGAAACCAAGTAAGTCTTTGCAGTTCTGTTGTCTTTTTTCTTTTTGGTGCATAGGTCCAACTATTGAGGGAAAAGCTGATCCTATAAAAATGTCACAATATAAAAGGCCTAATGTCACATAACTTTTAAAATTGACTAACAATATACTTACAACCCTTCTTTTCATAGGATTTCAATTTGGTATGGTTAAAGATGGAGTAAAAATTTCTGAACTTTTAACAATTAAAAAAATGTATTATTGAGTCTCTTTTTTATAATAGTTATTTTTTTAAAATCTGACTACAGATGCGCCTGTAAATTATGTTTTCTCTTAGACCAGCCTGACCTTATCATTCACTGCTCAGTAACACAGAAAGTTAAATCTTACCAATAATGTCTCTAGGCACCATTACTAACTAGCTTCAAATCAGATTCTTCTAAAGAGACAAATCGGAAAATCGGTCTCCCTTCAAACATGGGAGATATATTCTAAGACCTCCCAGGGGTACCCAAAACCATAGATAATACTCAACACTATTACCTTGCATTTTCCTATCCACACACACCTATGACAAACTTTGATCTATACATTAAATGCAGTTAGATTAATAATAACCACTAAGATACAGTAATGATAACAATACAATAAAAGTTACTCAAAACTTATGAACTTTATTTCTAGAATTTTCCATTTGATATCTTCAGCTGGCAGTTGGCTGTCACTGGGAATGGTGAGGGCAAGTGTAAGTGGAGGGGAGAATTTTCTCCTTCTGCTTCAAGAAACACCTGCATCAATCGCTGCTCCCCTTAGGATCCAGTCCCCACAAAACAGCTCTCTTTTGAGAGCAGCTGCCAGTTTCCTGAGGGAAGTCCTGGCTCTTGCACCAGGCAAAACCACTTCCCCCTTTAACTGATCCAGCTCTAAGGGTAGTGGAAGCTTTCTGCTAATGGTAATCTCCATTTTAGTCCCGTGTTAAATTCCACTATGGAGCTACCTAACATGGGTTTGGCTTTCCTGAATGAATACTCAGTGACCTACAGTGTATTCAAAATCACCTCCAAACTAGGTCCTAATTCACCACCACATATTGTTGTAAGGTTTACTCTTACTTCTTTCTGCCTAGAACCTGTGGGAAAACTCAAATTCTACAGATAAAGGCATCAAACATGGTGGACAGATTCTCGCATCAGCTCATAAACTTCATCTCATCCATAACGTAGAGCTGCAGTGTTGTTAATGTCTTCTTTAACCTCCTAGCAGTCCAGGCAGGCTTTCCCTTACTGACTTTGCCATCTTCTGCTGCCTGTGACAGGTCTGCCTACAACACTTCTTCACCAATTCTTCTCTTTATACTTTACCTTCTGTACTTAACAATCTTTGGATCAAGGTTATGATATCGTAAGAAAAGAGATACAGAGTAAACCAGCTTGCTTCTTGGCTCCCACATCTCCCTAGCCCCAATTCAGGTCCTTCTCATTGTGGTAAGGGAAAAAAGAAGTTATAAAAAAAGACATTGTATGGAGAGATCTACACAATGACAGACATGGATAAAATAGACATATATATATAAATTAAATTAAATAAACATAGATTTAGTGCATATATCTGTCTGTATATCACATCTGTGGAGCGGAACCAGAATATCACAACCTCCAGTCTTATGACTTTATTCTGTTCTCAGCATCACACTTAAACATTTGACCTCATTCACTGCTACGTCCCCAAATCCCAAAGACATTGTAGGTACGTAGCAAATATTTCAATATGAACTAAATGATAACTGAATGAATGTTCCTGCCAAAACGTAAGCTGCTCCAGTTCAGTCATAAGCAAGAAAGTTAGAAGCACTGATTCAGAGCGAAGGGTCCAAGACAAAAAAACAGGCAGTGATGGAGGCAAAGAGCACTATGATAGCCCAAAAATTTCCACTATAGACTGTGTGAGTTAAATGAGGGATTTTACAAGACAGAAATTTGAGTGGTCCTTCAAAACTGGGTGACTTCAGAATTTAGGTGTATGGGAACTGTCCATGCTCATCAAGAAATAAAAATCATGTAGAACACAAATAGTGCCTTAAAATCCCTTCTCTTTGAAGTTCCTTTTTGCCCCTGTGTGTTCTCACTGCTACTTGGCCAGCTGCTGATGTGATATTTGACACAAAAGGGACAATGTCGGGAAGGAGTTCTAACCTCATTAAGTATGACGCTCCCTGGAAGAGTGCTGGTCCTTGTTTCCAACCCAAGGTGAACGCTGATGACTCCGGCGTCCTCTCATGCCACTTACCACAACAACGCACAGCCACAGAGACCAAAGAGTCTCGACTTTTCCAAGTGTTCAAATGACTCTACCGTTCTCATCTGTTAGAGAACGCTTTTGTCCTTTTCAACCTAAAATGCAATTTGCCAGCTGAAAGCAATGTGTTGGGTGGTTTTTTTTTTTTTTTTTTTTCTTTAGGGCACACTAGCGCTCTCTGAATCACTGAAGAAATATTTTTGACAAAGGTCAAAAAGGCTTCAGACGGAAACACAAAACAAAGGCTTGTACTTGAAAAGGAAAACTTGGGAGGATGTTGATTTTGTACCCAATCATTCAGCATATTATTGAAAATGTTCTCTCAACAGCAAACGAAACCATCTGGGCCCCAGTTACACTTATAAAAAGGAAACCTGGGCTGCTTGTAAAACCCATCAAATTCATATAAAAGAAAGTGTACATATACCATATGGTACAGGAGTCTTTTAATGATTAAAGAAACCCTTATCTATACAGTTTGATTATGTATTAATGGCCGAGAAAAGGATTCCCTGCTTAAATACACTGTAGTTCTGTCTAACCATATTTTTCAAACTGGAGTGGGCAGTCACACTCCTCGGGGTATGAGGTAATGTGATGGGATAAGAGGTTTCATGAGTGAAACAGACCATAACCACCACATAAACTTAAAGGGTCAGCTCAAGTTCTAGGTGCAAAAACTCTTCCCAGTGACACAGTCCACTCAGCTGATTTCCCACTGCGCAGCTATCCCAAAATCATTTCTTTATTTTTTGACATTTCAGTGGGATCATCCAAATAATGTAAAGGCCCACTGAAAGCAGGATCATAGGCTTTCCATCTCTTTAGCCTGGTACTGATGACATAAACTACCAGAAGTAGTTTTAATAAGACTATGAAGATTGATATTGTAGATAAAAACATACAAAATAAATATTGACAAATCTGAAAGAATTATGACTATTGCCCTTAACTAGTCATCCTAGCATCCAAAAGAACTTTAAAATACTATTATCTTACATGTTCTTTCCATTGCAAATGCTTAAAATTTTCAATAAATTCTGAAGTTTACCCCTATTTCACTGAAGACATCAAAAGAACCATCATGAAGGAACATTAGTAACACTTGGGGACCACTGGCTTCATCCAAGGCTTGTTGATAATCACTGCAAATTGTTCCATGGTCCTACAAACACACCTTTCTTCTCTTTCTCTGCTCTTTAATATAAAGTAGGCAGCCCGGAAGAGGGCCTTCTCTTGGAATACCATCAATCACACTACCCCATCTCAGTGTTTGATCTTCTGATCCAAACACAATAATACTTCAGCAACTTTATGCTTCAATTGACATGTCACCCCTCTTTGAATACACTTCTGCTTTTCTTCAAAGTCAAAGCTCCGGTCTTCCAGATTTGGGTCCCTTCAGTGGGCAAATGAGTATCACTGATACATAAAAGAAAAATTTCCCAGAATTCTACTGATGGTCAGAGAGAAACGAAAAGTGACTAAGAAAGGTCAAGTGAAAAGCTGTACTGTGTTGAAGCTTAAATAATAGAGAGCAATATTTCAAAGTGGATACAAGTTCCAAAAATATATATGCTTATATGTGTGTGTTTATATAATAGAAAAAACTACAATGCAGAGTACAACATAAATGTACTAATTCTATTCAAAAAGCATATGAATATCTTTTAGAGTTATTAATACTTTATTTCTGGAATGTTTTGCTAAATGGTAAATAAAAATTGTATGAATTTATAGCGTGAAACATGATGCTTGATTATAGATATACATAATGGGATGGCTAAACCAAGCTACATAACATACACATTGCCTTCCATATTGATTATTTTTGTCAAGATAACTCTCAAAAGCTACTTTCTCAGAAATTTAGCACATGCTAATGTGTTGTTCAGCAATATCACCATTTTGTGAACATCATAAAGTATACAAACTCAAGTCTAGATAGTATAACTAACTAGACACTGAGGATAGAAGATTTTAAATCATGCTGTAGCTTATTTTTTCTTAGGGCCATGGTGGACAAAACAACATAAGATTAAATGAGGGATAAGAGACAGTGAGGCAAGACTGGAAGACACAGACACAACCACAAACACACTCAGCCACCTCATCTTTGATAAAGGGGCCAAACAAACTCACTGGAAGAATGATAGTCTCTTTAATAAATGGTGCTGGAAAAACTGGCTTGCCACCTGCCAAAGACTGAAAATAGATCCAAGTCTATCACCATGCACCAAACTCAAGTCAAAATGGATCACAGACTCCAATATTAAAACAGAAACACTAAATCTATTGGAAGAGAAAGTAGGTAAAAATCTTGAAGACATAGGGGTAGGCAGAGGGTTCATGAACAAAAGCCAAACTACATGGGAAATACTTCAAGGAATCAACAACTGGGATCTCATCCTCTTGAAAAGTATCTGCACATCTAAAGAAATCACCAGCAGAGTAAAAGGAAAACTCACAAATTGGGAAAAAATTCTAGCTGACTGTCCCTCGGACAAAGGGCTTCTATCTAGAACACATAAAGAATCAAAAAACTTCAGCCCCTCCCCAAATTCAAACACCCAATCCAAAAATGGGCAGCTGAGATGAATACACACTTCTCACATAAAGAAATACAAATGGCAAATAAATACATGAGGAAATGTTCAACATCATTAGTCATTTGAGAAATGCAAATTAAAACAACATTGAGATTTCATCTCACCCCAGTAAGAATGGCTATCATTAAGAAATCAATCAATAACAAATGCTGACAAAGCTATGGAGAAATAGGAACTCTTCTCCACTGCTGGTGGGAATGCAGACTGGTGAAATAACTGTGGAAATCAGTTTGGAGATTCCTCAGCAAACTAGGTCTACAGGTCCCATTCAACCCAGCTATCCCCCTTCTGGGTATTTTCCCAGAAGATCTGAAAACATCATATCACAGCAATATATGTACACCCATGTTCATAACAGCACAATCTGTAATTGTTAAATTTTGGAAGCAACCCAAATGTCCATCCACTGAGGACTAGGTAAAAAAAATTGTGGTACTTTTATATAATGAAATATTACTCAGCTATAAAGAAAGATAAACTAGAGGTTTTTACAGGTGAATGGTCACAACTAGAGACCATACTCACTTTATAAGTGAAATAAACCAGACCTCCATGTGTGTAAGCAACGTATTTTCTCACTAGTGTAAGAATCTGAAAGAGTGAATAAAAATTAGGAGGTATGATAAACATTGCAAAACTAAAAGAAAATGCTCAAAAGAAAAGAGCAATGGGGTGAGAGAAAAGAGAAAAGAAAGAAGGGGAAATTATGTATGTATGTATATACAGGATAGCTAACATAGATGTAGTACTGACTTCTATCACTTTACTGAAAGGAAGAGTTAATGATTAATTATTTGATCAATCTTGCATGTCTGTATTTGTTTTCCTGAGAAACCACCTTGAAGATATGAATTTATAATACAACAACCACTGTTAATTTCCTGCACTTTGTCTGTAACTCTGTGTTTGTATTGTTCTTATGCTATCTTGTAAATGGATGTCTGTTGGTTAATGTGCTTTCCTTCTTTTATTTTTAAAATAAATTTTAAAAAAAAGAGACAGTGAGGTAATCAACAGACACAGTAAGCATGAGGTGCATGAGGGTCCTGCTGATGAAACACAGCATATCGTTTTAAGTAAACTTTTTTATAAGTAAAAGGGGTATACTCGAAAATCATGACTAAAAAGTATGGTATATATGTACATCAGTAATAGTCGTTTATTATCATTATCACACATTATGTACTACACATAATTGTGTATGTTATCTTTTTTACTGCCAGCATTACAGTAGGTTTGTTTTCACCAGGACTGCCACAAATTTGTGAGTAAGGTATTGCACTGTGACTTTGTGATGGCTAGGACATGAGTGGCTAGCACATCAGAAGCTCACAAGAATTTTTCAGCTCCACTGTAACCTTAGAGACCACTATTGGATACCTACTCCATCAATGGCCAAAACATGGTTATGTAGCACAGGATAAGCATGGCGATGTACAAAAGATCTCTTGACATCAGAGTTTCTTGTAATTTAAATGGTGATTTTACTATCCGAGAAAATCAGTGAATAAGGAGGATTTAACAATAAAATACATGGTTAACATTTTACCAACACATGCTTTGGGGAATATACTTAAGAAAATGTATTTAAATGATGACAGCCACCACTTTGATGAACTTTTAAATTCTCTAATTTAATTTCTAAATTAACAAATCTAGGATATGACAGCAGATTTATATTATGTGTCATGAGCTGACACAACTAAGCATAGTGCTAGACAATTTTCAGCAAAGTTAGCAGCACGAATTACTAAAGCAATGGCCTTGGAGTCTCAGAAATCATTGTAGGAAGGATTGAAAAACTTAACTGGCTCCAGAAAACTTCCAGAGATGCTCCAAAGAACTTTCAAGTGTGAAATGAATGCAGTATATAAGCGGTGGTTCATTGCTATTTAACCATAGCATGCAGAATAAAAAGAAATAATTTCAAGATAGTCACCTGACAGACAGTGTAGTTAATATAAGAATAAAAACTCACCAATTTAGCACATCACGGAGTGCTAATGAGTCTTTGGATAAGTCTTTGGACAATAAGATGCTTGAATTACGGCATTAATAAATGTGCCAACTACTACATCAAAATCTGATAATATTGGAGGAAATCGGGAAGGAACCAAATGTGGAACTTCTTTGCTTTTAAGATATTTAAACAGATTCATTCAACAGGCAGCTTCTCTTCCCCTTAGACAACAGCCTTCTCTTTCACAGTGCCTTCCAAATCTTTGTGCAAAGTTGAAAGCGCTGTAATTTTAATGTAACTATTACATTCAAGACATTAATGACCTGGATCACTGCAAATAACCATGGTAACAGGTGAGAAATCAAAGATACTTAATTTAATTGCCACAGAAAGAAAATAAGTGCAAATAATCTATAATTCTTCGTTTCCAATATGTACATGTTATTTTCTTACTGCATTAATTACCCAATAGTTAGGCAGAAATTATCTAGTTGCTGCTCTGTGACTCCCCCTTGTATTCTGGTAATGGTTTTCACTCTAATAACTAATCATTATAATTTCTTACCTCAGCATTTTGGGCTGCTGTGAACTGAGTAGCATGTTCATTCACTTGACATTAGCAATTTTTAATAACAATAAAAATGATACTGTAAGTATAGTGGAAAGAAATTAAGCTGTTCTTTCAACTTAGGTACCTAAGGGCTACTCCAATTCACTGTCTCTCTGTAAACGGCTAATGATCTGGTGCTGCTTCTTAGACAAAGATTTCAAAATTCCTCCCAATTTCTTAACTCTTTTTCTAAGAGTTGCTGCAATATTCCTATATAACGCTGTTTAAAATTGAAGAACAAGTTGTTGCCCTGACCGGGGACACATTTACAATCATAGATAAGTACTTTAAATATCTCGCTGTGTGTTTCCGTCGCTAACCTGGGAACACCATGTTCAGTAAACTATGTATAGACGTACAACCGATAAGGTGGGAAATCATGACTAATGAACAAGCTTTTATAGTTTATTGTAATTGAGTCCAAACTATATGCAAGATAGTAGATAGGTGGTACTTGAATTTCCAGACTGCACGGTGGAATACAGTAAGGCCTAATCAGTTGTATAAGTTCAAAATAGTACCTGCCGTTTATTGAATGTTTTCATCATCTCAAACATGGTTGCTTAATGCTCATGTGTAGTGTATTCAACGTTGTTCCCATCAGCTGATCCTTTAATTCCTCTTTCATCTAAGAGGAGCACTGAAATGCTGAAGTCAGCAGTTCAGATGTTGCTGAAACAGAGGATGTGAGAGAGCAGCAGGTTGAAGAATACCCACTCTGTGCTATAAAATAAAGTTAACATTTTGCATAGACTAAAGGGCAAGAAAGAGTATATGCTGCATGTGTGTATGTGTGTGTGTGCATGCATGTGCAGAGGGTTGCTCCTGTATAACTGAGCATTTTTCTTCCATTAATTCATGTATTTTTTGCTCAAAATATTTCTTAAGAACCATCTAAATACTAAACACTGATAAATCAAGAAGTCATTTGTGAACAAAATAGTCAGGATCCTGGTCTTATACACTGGATTAAAATTAAGCATTGTACTAATGCAAAAAGGTAGACTGTGAAAACCTCTCTACAGGCAAACATAAAGTATTGTATAGAACACAGAACAGGCAGATCTAGGCATATCTGGGGCATCAAACAAAGCTCTAGAGGAAATGTCATTTCAGGTAGTCTGGCAAAGGTGAGTCAGAGATGAAGTTTTCTAGGCACAAAGCAAAAAGATCCAAAGGCTGAAGATGGCTCATAATGCAACATATGTAAGAACCTGCAGCAGGGCCAGGGTACATAGAGCAGAAAGCAAAGGACAAAAGAAGGGAAGTGGTCATGTGGGGGCCCCACAGCCCAGAGACTGATTTTACTCTGTATCTTAAGAACAACGGAAAGCTCTGCATTAGGGAAAATCTATGATCAAATTTGCACTTTCAGCATCTCCGGGAGTGCTCAAGCAGAGGGTGGCAAGCATGTTACAGAAAGCCTCTCTATTGGGAGGTTATTACAGAATCCAGGAAAGGTGGCACCTTGACCCAGGATGAATGGTAATGAAGATCAAAAGAAGTTGACGAGTGAGCAATATGGTAGGCAGCAAAATCAACCTAGTACCACCAAGGTAAATGAGCGGGCAGGAGGTTGTTGTCTGGCTAATATAATATGACATATGGGGATGTCATTTATTAACATATGCACACCAATGAAGATCAAGTTGGGTGAGTGGAGAAGGGTTCAATTTACAACTGAACCTCTAAAGTGCATGGCAATAAATTTTCATTTTAATGATTAAATTGATATGATTTATATCAAAAAACAAGGAGTCTGATCAATAATGCTTAAATCTAAGCACTTAAGGGGGGAGGAGGAGATGCTTTGACTGTCTTTCTATTAACTCAAAGTAAGAATAAAAACTAATATAGTCATTCTTCTGCATCCACGGGAGGATGAGTTCTAAAACTCTCTATGAATACTAAACTGCCGATACGCAAGTTTTTTATATAAAAAGGCAAAGTGTTTACACGGTGAATACACTTCCTCCAATCATGTTCTTTAAATCACCTCTGAATTGCTTATAATAACTCATACAATATAAACACTGTGTAAATATTTGCTATAGTTTAAGGTATCATAAGAAAAAAGTCTGAACATATTCAATACAGATACACAATCCCTTTCCAAATAGATTTGTCTGTACTTGGATAAATCCAAAGATACAGAAGCAACAGATATAGAGGATTGATTATAAATAACTGTGTGTGTGTGTGTGTGTGTGCGTGTGTATATGTAGGAGCGTGTGTGTGTGTGTGTGTGTGTGTGTGTGTGTGTATTTTACCTCAGCCAACATTTTGCAAAACCTCATTAATATACTGAAGTCATAAGATTTTAGGAATGGAAAGGTCATACCACATGTATATAGTTAAAAAATCTTGTTCACCGAAAGCTTAGTGCTAAAGTAATTCGATGAGTGAATGATAATGTTGGAATTCAGCCAGCTTTCTACTGATAACCACAGTAGTGTGCTTTGCAAGACAAGGACAGCATGGTTCTCGGCCTGGGGGTTTAGGGCTCACATATGGAACACACTACACACACACACACACACACACACACACACACACACACATTCAGGTCCCATCTCTGCGGATACCCATGCAGGCAATTTGAGTGAGGCCCAGGTTCCATATTTTTAAACATTTTCCAGTTTATCTGATGGTTGACCAGATACAGAGTACACTGTATTCAGTATCCCATGTTACCTTTTCCTAGACCTCTGTATAAATTTTATAATCGATATTTGAGAAACAATTGTTTCTAATCAAGCACTTTCAGTTCATAAGGCAACCAAAAGTGTCTGTTATGAAAAGTATTCATCACTGATGTGAATTCAAAGATTTCAAATTCAAACTCTGGCAAAGTATGAAATGATAAGGGGCTTTTCCACTTCTGTGGTGAAATGACTTATTTCCAGTACAAAAGATCCAATAAAAATACTTCCCATTTACAAAATAAAATTCCTTTGGCTGAACTAAGAATTTTCCTGGAAATTTAAACTAGTTCAGAACTTCTAAAAGTAAAATGTCAGATTTAGGTATTTCATGTTGAATGTGTATGTGTGTGTGTGTGTGTGTGTGTGTGTGTGTGTGTGTAATAAAGATGAAATAGGTCAAAAATGAAACAAGGCCAAAATATTCTTTGTTGATTTCAAAACACTTAAAGGGATAAAAAGAAGAAACATTTTTATATGGAAGAGAGGACATTTTCATATAAACAGCATTAATAGCACATTTTATGAAGAATACAAACATGATGATAATCAGAGGAAAATGAGAAAAAAGGGATATTACCAATATAACATATAATGTCTTATATATCAATAATCAAGACGTCAGTGAAAGGAGTCACAGAGATCAAAGTAAAGCAGTGATGAAGGACATAAAGCAAGGAAAGAGAGGTACAGGGACGGAGGTGGGGAGCCTGCACATCTGGCTCCAGTGGAAAGATGAACACAGTGAGCTCTTTTTGTCTTGACTGACCGTTATGCCATAGAAACATGCAAATTCTTTCCCTGTTTCTTTCTTTCAAATTCCATAGCACCTTTGTTTCTCTGTTCCTCCGCCTCCCTCTCTCTCTCTCTCTTTCTCTCTTGGTGGCCATTAACTACACTGACAGCTTGACAGGCTGAAATAAGGAAATAAAACACTTAAACATTGTTTCCTGATGTATGCATTCATCTCTTCTGCCAAACACAGATATTGAGGAGATACTTCACTCCTCCTGTCAGCTCACTAAATTACACCCCAGCTCCCAGGCAGCTCCATGCTTGGCCCCTCAATCTCTGTGCACGTTGGTTCCTACCAGAAAGAATATGCGAGAGCTTTAGTCTTTTCACGTAAATCCTTCATTTACTGTTTTTAGAGCTGAGTTTTCTTAAGCAATGAGTTGGATTTCTGCATAAAAACTGATTATTGTCTGATTTAAAAACAAACAGAATTCAATTTGATTCTTTACTTTCCATGTGTTTTAATCAATGGTAAATAAAGATTAAGCCATTGTTTCACATTGCTCTTAACCAGTGAAGAGCTGTGATTTTCTAAAATGAGCTACCAACTTACCTAAACATTGACTGCCTTGAGAGATCCAGTGAGAAAGCAAAAAGATCAATCATGACACTCCAAAGTGTGTTAGGCTACCAATAATAGATGCTTCTTCCATTTTTATTTGAGTGTGGCAACTACATTCAGACTTCTGCACAGTAAACTTTGAAAATCTTACAAATAATAATTAAATTTCTTCCAGACAAGATTGTTGTAGATTAAATTTTAAGAGACTAGTAAGGAGTAATAACAGAAGAATAGAGTGACTTTCAATTGATATTTTTACCTTCTCCCTATCCATTAACGTGAAGGAGGAATTTCAAAGTAAATTATTTAAGAGTGCAAAATAAAAAAAGACACGAGAAGCAAACCCCAAGGACATTTTTCCTTGCTGTATGCCTTCAACGCATTTATCTAGTGCCTACTACACACACTGCACAAGCTTCTGTCCCATGCAAAATGCAAAGGAGAATCCCATGTGTACCCTACCTGCTTCTTAGGAAATTTCATTGAGAGGAAATGCCACAATTAGGAGGAGAGAGAGTGAAAAATAGAAGGGGCTTCCAAACAGAATGACAGATAAAACACTATGGAAATTCAGAAGAGCTAATTAAGGACTCTCCCACCCCCATCACCCACAAGTGGGACTATACACCTCACTTACGATGTAAGGCAAAACAAATTACTTCTGTTTTAAAACTTTCATACTTTGTTGTAATGACATATTTTATGTTATGCACCTTCTCGGGCTGTAAAATGTGTGTCTTGTCTACTCTGTTTTTTACCATGTTTTCAAGATTGATACAGTGTGTGACATGTACCCTGTATCTGAGGACCCTATGAATATGTGTTGAATGGATGAGTGACTTATCCTGTGATAAGTAGTGACAGACTCTGACTATCTGGAGGATTGTTTTCTGAGGTTCTTATTCCACCTATCTTATTGAAGATCACCAACAGAATAGGTGAGAGATTCATGTAAAAACGCTGGACAACTTAATGATGTCAAAATATAATATCGATTAGATGGTTTAAGAGTCGAGGATTTCTTTACTTATGAGGAGCCTTATTTGCTTTGATAATCCTTAATGATTATAGAATTAATCATAAAGACAATGCACAGAAAAGATGCATATTGTTTCTTTCTCCTCTTAGTGTTTTATCTTTCCCAAAGAATAATATTTGCTTAACTGGCAAAAAAATCACCATCCTCCAAGAATAGTAATGTATTTACTACTAATAAAAATTATTATTAGAAATGAAATACTATTAAAGATTATAAAACAAAAAACGCAAGAGTAGGTCATTATACAAAACCATTTGAAGACTAGTTAAGTCTAACACATTAATTACCTTTACAATAAATCAATTAGTATCCAAATTATTTTGCTCTATCAAATAATATCCACAATAATAAAAGTCTTTTTATCTTTTTACTAGTCTTATGATTACTTTCTAATGCAAGAAATTTTAGCCCAATTTACCAATACAAAAATGGAAGCATGAACAGTTTAGCCTGCAAGTAAAACAATCCGAGCTCACAGTGGTCTGCAGTCTGTAAACATTTCTATTCCGACCATACGATGTTTGGCAATTGTCATATAATGCAATGACAAAGCTGTGGTTTAAAATTCTCTGCTGTTTCACAAGGGCCTTCTTCTTAGCAGCGGACATAGCTTTAAATTGAGCTCTTCTTGTCCACACAACATGCAATGTTCAAACATTTCATTTGCGAATATATCGATGATAACATTGTTATCTGATGAAAAGAGTACTAAACACATTGATTCAAAATACCACTTTGATTATGGGAGCAAGGATTACGGGGAATGTGGGGATGGAGGAGACCCTGAGACTGGCGGAGGTAGGAAACACACAGCGGGATGATTTTGACAACTTCCCCTTACTCATCCAACCTGCTCTTTCCACTCCCTGACTCACTCACCTTTTGTTTTATCTCACTGTCCTCTCAAATTTCTTGGTAACCTATTTCCTTTTAACTTACTAAAAAGGAGAGCAAAAGAAAAAAAGCAACTGTTCTTCTTGTTCCCCCTTTGCCATACTTTTGGGGTGAAATACGAATAACTTTGACTCCAAAATCCGCACTCTTTGTTCTGCAATATATTGTATTCCAAGAGTTTCTGCTGATTGTAAGAAGTCATAAGGAATTCTGCCTTTGCGTCCTCTCAGGCTGTGTTCTACATTTATTTAATATATATTTTATGCAGGGATAAGGAAAGAGGCAAAGATTCTTATCCTCAGACTCCTACTCTTGGCTAAGAAGACATTTAAGAAGCATTGAAGAAAGAAGCACTCTCCACCACACTCACATCTTCCCCAAATCTAAGTTTAAAAATAGAGTCCTCACGCATAATAATAGCATACTTTTACTTTACTGTATAGAAAATGAAGGTAAGAGGAAAAAATGGAGAGCAACAACGGAATAGTATAGAGGTTAGAGAAAGAAGTAATAGGAAAACAAACAGAGGGGGAAAAAATGGGAAAGGAGAAGCTGAAAAACTAAGAAGGAAAAGAGTATTTTTATTCTGTCCATGCCTTTTGGTATAGTAAGAAGTTTGCTTTAAAATAAAATTGCCTCTTTCGAAACTCACTGACATTTTATTTCTGTGTAACTAACTCTTCCAATAGGTTAATTACAGAGGCAATTAGTCTAGCTACACACAGGATGTCACTATTCTCTTATATAATTAGAACTAACACACATGTTTCAAGCGGAGAAAAATATTCGTAAAGATAGAATCTCAAAATGTTATGAACTCCTGTCCTATGTGATGTTATTTGGCTAAGTCTGGGGTTAGATGTCTTTGCTGTCATCATTCCTGTGGACTGAATAGCACTTGTGTTTTATTGTTAACTCGAAAGACCTCCTGTAACTAGGAAAGTCTGCTCAAAGTATCATGTAAAGTCCAAAAACAAGAGGAATCATGCCTCTGGGAGCCGAGCAGAAGTAACTAAGGTCTTATTAGCAAGGCAAATAGATAGGAAAAAGGGAGCTGGAAGTGAAAAAGCTAATTCTATTATTAGTTTAAACAAATGTTCTGACCTAGCAGCCTCTTAGATTTTTTTGTACAAATACTTTATTTTACATACTGAGTTTGGAAATGAGTGACTACTGTGGGTCTGAGAGCCAAGTGGTTTACCACACTAAATGTTTTTAAAATGAGCTCTTCTAAACACTGGATCTGTGTAGCTCTGGGTAGCATGATCCAGTCTCAGTGATATACACAGAATCCACAGGAAAAGTTGTTACATCACTAATAACAGCATCCATTTTAGCCTGAAACCCCTAACCTCTGATTATTGTTTGTACATTTATCAAAACCAAAGTGATAAATTGCTCTTCAAAAGAATAAATTGCTGTATCTAGTACTAAATACATATTCATAGAGGGCACTCCATCCTTCTTGATGGTGGCTACCCAGGATGACAAAAATGAAAGAGGCACATGACACACTAAACATCTACGGTTCATTAGCTTGCTTGTTGGCTGTGGTTAGAGTGAAAGCAAGGTCTTAGGTCACAGCCTCAGATTAACCAATACATTCCTTTCTCTTCTATGGTCACGGACTACTGTATTCTCCTCAGTAGTGACTGGCTGTCTCAAAAAATTGTGGTCATTGCTCACACCACAGTCTGAGGGAGACAGTGACTATATCACAGTGCTCATATTCTAACGCCTATTAAATGATGGCCCCCATGGCACTGCTTCAGGCTTCGGGTCACTCTGTTGGGTTTGAATTCTGACTCTGCCTTTTAGAGGCAATTGAACTGTGACAAATGACTCAATTTTTTGTGGCTCAATTTGTTCAGCCAAAAAATGGGTATAATCACATTACCTACTTCATAGAGTATTTAGCAGGCTTAAATTATATATTACATGCAAAATCAAAGAGCAATACTACACACAAAGAAAATCATCGGTAAGTTATAATTACTGTAAGTACTCTGCAGTGAACAGTGAATAAGCAGTAACCTTGGTGTCTGACTGGACACATGCATGTGTACATACATCTGTATAATATTTAAATTTAACTTTTGATTAGAAAAAACAGAACTTTAAACGGTGGTTAAAATTCTACATGGTAAGGGCAAGGAGATTTACAAAACCATCTACAGTGCTGAGTATTCCCATAATCTAGTCAGAAACAAAAACACCTCTGGGATTGCAATTTAGCCTTACCTGAACATCTTGAAGGAGGCAGAAATGGGCTCATCTCTTCTACTGCACTGAGCACAAAGATACTACTAATAACCCAGAGACACACATGAGAGGCAGTGATCCCCTTTCCAGAAGATGAAAGATGCCACTGAGAACTCCTTACATAACATTTTGTAGAAGATCATTGGCTTTATTGCGTCTGTTTGACTTTTCTGTCCTATTTCCTCTAGGGCGTCTGATAGCGGGTGGGTAAGTCAACTGAGCTAGGTAGGCAAATAAGTTGCTTTGACTATACTGCCTATAAATATAGAAATAAGTGCATATCTATGTTCTTCGCTCTGTACACACCGAGAGTCCCAGAGTGTATGACAATTAAAAGTGCATTACAGAAATTATAAAGGAGCACATTAGGATGGTTCCTTTGGTGTATCTGCAAAATAAATAATGTTTGTTACAAGTCACACATTAAGTGGTTTCAGTCCCATAATCTTTTCACTTGGGGATTTCCGGTTGAGATTCAGGACAGGAACCTCTAGGTTTTAAAATTACTGATCTTGTATTTTCAGCCACTATACCAGCTAATTTGGTCAGATTTGTAAGAAACCAGATCAATTATGTAGACATTAATCCTTAAGACAGAGTGAAGAAGGGAAATCAACTCAGACACTTAGCCTATAAAATGGACTATAAAATCACTATCAGAATAAACAGTCTAAACACTAGAATTCTTCACAGCCCAGTTCATCTTTACACAAATTAAGGTACATACAATTTGCAACAGTTTTGATGGTAGGGCTATGTGATCAGACACAAAGGCAGCACCTGGATTAGCAAGAAATTTCTGTTTACCTGGATGAACATTTATATAGTCTTCCCTTCTAACCCAGCATTTTTGATGACTTTGGTGTTGAACACCTACATGATTTTTCACATGACCAATTACTTGGTGATTTTTCTCTCAAATTGTTTAGGATCTTAGAAAAGATATCTCAGTAAAATAAACTACTGTAGTAA